>NT_165976.1:1842133-1864208 GCF_000143365.1 Chaetomium globosum CBS 148.51
GTTATGAGCGGGGCGGAAGGTGATTGGGGTGATGTGATGATTCCGTGACGACCGTGGTGGAGGGGTGGGGCCGAGATGATGCTGTGAGTCCGGGTGAAGGTTGTGAGCGGGGTGTGGTGTGGGTTGGGAGCGGAGCGGATGCCTGAGGGGTTGGTTGGTTGGTTAGTGGATGGTGGAGGGGGGAAGGTTGGGTTGTTGAGGGTGACATACAACCTACGGCCGCGGCAGACAAAGCCCGGGATGCAGCAGCCGCCTCCGAGATTGCTCCCCGCAGGGGGTGCTGCCGTCTGCGCATTCGGATATCCCGCCGTTGCATGTCGCGCCCGCCGGGCAGCAACCCACAGGCCCGAGCCCCGTGTCGGTCACCTCCATGCATTTTTCGCCCTCCCCGCAGCAGCTGTTGGGGAACCCGATCGAGGAGCAGCTGGTTGTCCCACCCGGGCATGCCCACTGGCGCTTCTCGAGCAAGGAGAAAGCTAACGCGGCCCGGCGAAAGAGGCTCCCTGCTGGTGATGTGCTCTCGTCTTGGAACTCTGGGTCGGAGAGTAGGGCAAACGGTGGGCGGGGAAGCAGTTCTGCCGATGCGTTGGCCCATATTTTGCGAGCATCGTCTTCGTTGTGAACGTCACGAGCTGCTATTGCTGCATGTGGTTGATGTGATGCTGGGGCAAAGGCTTGGTGGTCTTCGAAGGCGCAGTATTCGTGGTGGAACTTGGCGCCTTGGTCGGGGGGCATCTTGCGAACAGCCGTGGGTGAGGGGTGCCGTGAGTCAACTTGAGCCTGCTCACGGGCCTCGATTTGCGCCGTCAGGAGAAGCCATAGTGAAAGCGGCAGAGAACGCATCTTGCTCTTCGGTTTTTGGGCTGTCGAGTGACTGCCCAACTCGGGCGCAATTCGTCGTTGGTCGGAGCGGGAATTGGCAAAAATCGGGGGTTTTAGACCGTCGGAGGGTCATCTATTATCGCATAATGTTGATTAATTGGATTTTGCCGGTGCTTGTTTCGTCGTTGCGGCTGTCGGGTGCCAGTTGCCGAGTTCAAAAAGTACGAGTTGTGGCATTGTTGACATTCGGTTGTACCGACGACGATGGTTGGATAAAAATCATCGCCAAGCACGGCGGGCCGCTCACCCCCTGAGTGGTTGGCTGATGTTGCCCCTGAGAGCCTGCATGACGGGATCTTGGTACGAGAGAAACCGTCTACGAAATATTCCTCCGAGGTTCCATTGTACAAAGTACGGAAATATATTGTACGAATATACATTCTCTGTTATGTTCAGGCGCCTTCCTTGAAGTTGAAGGTAGTCACAATCAAGCCGTTCAGCAGTGATGGTTGACAGAATCGACTGGCCCTTGAGTCGCCGTCTATCCATGCTGTATATATAACTATGTGTTGTTTTACAAATAACCCCCTTCATACGCCCGCCCTCTATATAGCACTTCTATCCCGTCCCATGCACACCATGAAGGGTATCTTATCATACACATAACACCACATATGTATCATACAATACAACCACCTACCACAAATTCTCCTTCACCCCCTCTCCACCCCCTCCCAGCCCCTTCAACGCCCCAAACCCTCCCATCTCCCTGCTCACCCCACTCAAAAACGCCGAGCACAACAACCCGACCGCCACACTGACATTCAAACTGTCTACCCCACTCCCGGGCATGGCCAAGTTCGGAACATTGACCTCATAATCCGCCTTCTTGACCACCAGCCTACTCAACCCCTCGCCCTCATTTCCCACCAACAACACGCACGGCTCCCGCTTCAACGGATCCGTCTCGGTCACATCGCGCACATCGACATGGCGGCGCTGCCTCCTCTCGCTCGACGGGCCCTCCGCGACGGCCGCGTACACGGCCCAGCCATTGGCGCGGGAGGCGTTCAGAAACTCGGGCAGGGACGAGACGGAGAAGAGGGACAGGGACTCGGCAGCGCCCGACGAGGCCTTGAGCGCGACGGGGGTCAGCGGGGCGGAGCCGTGCCGGGTGATGCCGACGGCGGTGGCGCCCAGGAAGCTGGCGGTACGCAGGATGGCGCCGAGGTTGCCCGGGTCGAGGATCTGGTCGAGGATGAGGACGAGTGGTTTGTGCGTGGGGGAGAGGGTGGGGATGGAGGTTGGGTGGCCGTTGATGGCCGCTTCTTCGGCGGATTGGTGGCCGAGGGTGATGGCGCAGCGAGGGTTGCTGGCGTAGTCTTCGGGGACGGGCGCGAGGGCGGTGAGGGGGGGTTGCGGGAGCGGGGAGGCTTCGAGGACGAAGCCGTTGTGGGGGCGGGAGCTGGCCATTTTGTCGAGGAGGCGCATGCCGTCTTCGCCGAGGATGGTGGTGGGGATGTTTTTGCGCTTGGCAAAGGCGTGGAATCAGGGCGTCGTTGGTGGGGCTTTTGCCGGTTGGCGCCGCCGTAGACGTAGAGGTGGTAGAGCTAGCGCCAGAAGAAGCGCAGAGCGGCCTCGACCACGGACTTGCCGTAGAGAAACTGAGAGGCTGCCGTCGTGTAGGTGATGGAGAAGAGCGCCTGATCGGTTCTGAGTGAAGAAGTATCTTGCTCCGGGTGGGGTGCGCCTTCAAAATCTCGATCGTACTCCCTGTCCCGGCGAGGGGAGTCTCTGGGTGCGAAGCTGTCTCGCTCCGGTCGGGGAGCATCTCTGAACCTGCGGTCGGTGTCTCTGTCTCGGCGGGAAAAATCCCGGGATCCGTCTCTTTCTTGCCGAGGAGAGGGTCTAGGTCTTGCAGAGGTGTCATGGACGTTGAAAGAGGTGTCATGGGCCTTGGAAGAGCTGTCCCTAGTCTTGAACGAGGAGTCTCTGGAAGCGTTTCCGCTTCCAAAGCTGTCCCTGGTTTGAGAAGCGTCTTTGCCCCCGAAGCTGTCTCTACCCCGGGGAGGGGCGTCTCGGTGTTTACCAGCGGCAGATGTACTTCCGGCACCGTCTCGACTACGGGATGGAGCATCTCGACGGCCGCCATCACTGCTGGAATGTGCAGGTTGTGATAGCGCGGCTATAAAATCGGCGGCATCGACCATGTCTCTATCACCTTTTCCGTCCCGACGCCGCGCTGATTTTCGGGCAGTCCGGCGAGGCGCCTGCAAGTCTGGCCGTAGTCCGGTGCGTTCAAAGGCTGAGTTTGTGGACCCGCTGTCTTCCGGCTGTAAAGCTTTCAGTTCCTCGCTTAACTGGCCCGTCTTCATCTTGTAAACCAGGCTCTTCTTGCCGAAAGATGACTTTGGATCGTAGAAACGGGCCTGGCGCGATTGCGCTTTGGCCTTTTCCGGGTACATGGTGATGTCCTTCTTTCCCTTGCGGATCTTGAAATTCGGCCGCTGCTTGGCCAGCTCTTGCCTGGCCTTCTTCCTCTCGGCGTAGTTCAGCCGCTTTCCGCCTTCTGCGAGGTCATTGAACTTATCGGACCGGGCACCCTGTGGCCGGGCCTTTTCGGACCGTACCAGACCTCTGTTGATAGCGGAAAGAGAGGCATGTCTTGCTGGGAAAGCCGTGAGTGAGATTCGTGGTATTGAATTGGCGAGTAGCGAGGACCTTGCTGCCCGGTAAACAAGCGATAAACTCATGTCGTCCGATCGCTTGACCAAAAGCTGACGTCTATCCAAAGTAGTCCTATTTTGAGTGTGTATTGTTGAGTCTGTGTTGGATATTGTATTAAGTAATCACAACAGAACCTCGATCCGTTTGAACTAAAACAATGACATGAGGACCGGAGGCGGTTGCCAGAATGCACAAAATGGTTGAAAATTTCAAGATAGATTAATATCGTTGATGGCTGACCTCGTTTGCTTGACCGAAAGAAAGAAAGCCCAAGAAGAAAGAGCCTTCACTCACAAACTGTTTGGGCCCCTGTCACCAAAAAAAAGTTTCGAGAGCCAGCAACCTCTGGCCAAAAAAAGTTGAACTCGCACGGGGAGCAAGCAATCAAAAAAGAGACAGAAATAAGAACAATCAGGCAAAGAAAAGGGCGTAAAAGAAATCGAGTAAAATCGATCAGGTAAATTAAATCGAGAAGAATAAAAAGTAGGCTTTGGATTTCTGAATGGCTTTCTTTTCGTTCCTCTAGTCGAAGGTTTCGGCGGTATGTACACTTGGAGTTCAGCTTTATTTCGGCCATGAGCAGCAGCAGCAAACGGATCCAATGCGGCAAGGCCCAGACAACTGAGTTGGGGCCCCGCCTATCCAGCCCCGGCATCCAATCGGGAGTCAACCTACCCCGTCACATTTTCCCTGTTCGCCAGCACAGTGCGTGTAATGTAACCGTCAAGCGCGTGCTCTTTAACAGCGTCGTCGCGTCTCGGCGACTTCGAGAACATTTGCTGCACCGATGCGCCGACCATCCTTGCACATGCGCACTTTTTTGCCTGGCGGTGCTCGGTACGTAGATGATCCAGATCCTTCAATAATGAGATATCTAACCTATTATTTTCTCCCCGAGAAGCAATCTAGGCTGTCCCCGGTGTCTCCTCGGAGCGTGACCCCATTCGAGCCATCACAGAGATGGTGACTACAAACGGTTTCCTAAGCGACGACGACGAATTATTTGTCAATGGAGCTACCGAAGAGCCAGCTCCGTTTACCTTTCAATCCTACCGTAGCGACGACGGCGATTCGCCTGATCCCTTGACCCTGGACGAAATCGTCAAAGTTTCCCTCGTAGCCCTAAACAGCTTTGCATCACCCCCACCAGACGAGAGCGAGTCTACGCCGACCACAGAAGGGGGGAAGACGAATGGGGACATTGGGACGCCCGCCGAAGAGTCTTGGAACGGCGCACGGCATGTCGACATCGAGGTGCAGTTACCATGGATACCGCCGGTGCAACGAGTCGGATACCTGAAGTTGGAAGTGGACGACTACCGGGCCGAAGACCACGACTACTTGAGGACGAGGAGACGACGTAGGGTAAGTTATAGTTGACTTTTGGTTGTGGCTGCCTGCTCTGTTCTGCCTTTTGGCCATGGGACGATGTTGGCTTCGGATGGAAGGGGGTAATGGGGATGTGAAGGAGTGCAAAGGGACCACTCGAGCTGCCTGGAGTTCTGCCTGGAGTTCTGCCTGGCGTCCTGCCTCTAGAAACCTTGGGCTCTGAGGTATAGGAGAGACTCTCAAGGTACACAAGCCCACGGGAAGCTCCACGGGGGAAAGGGCAGCGCTTTTCCTGCTGCTGCCCAAACCACACTAGGCGGGCTCCGAGGAACCCCTTCCTTCGATATGGAGGGTTGGTACGCCACGAAACTTGGAACCGTTTCCCGGTGCTGACACGATTGGACACTCCGATGAGTTGACCAAAGAGCCATCTCGAGAATTCCGAGGACGGTTTTTTCAGCCAGACAAACCGTGCCTTGTCACTTGCCTCCCCGGTTCCAAATCCGCATCTTCACATCTCCTTTCTTCCGTCCCCTTTCTCTCTCCTTGAACAGTTTTTCCGGCCCACCACTCTACAAATATTATTTCCTTTCGCACAATATTCCTCTCTCCGCCATCAACTACCATCTTCAACTCGCAACGCTGGAGCCGATCGCAGAAACCTACGCGATCGGTTTTTACTAGTGTTGGCCGGACTAATCACCCGTTACTTTTGTTATTCTAACGATCGTTTCCATCACCTTCACTTCATCATTCTCCCATCTCTTATCGCGCCGTAGCGACGAAGTGGTCATAGGCCGTTCTACCGATCGCCATCATGGTAAGAAGCTCACAAGGCAGCTAACTTCATTTGAGTAGAGAGCGGGTTTTGCGGTCGCCGTTCCAGATATCGCTTGCTTGGCCTATTTAGAAAGCGATATTTTGTCTCGATACGAGTGCTAACTTGGTCGGTAGGATGGCGAATCCGATTATGCGGAGCAGTTTGGCACCCGTAAAAGGAGACGGGCTGTTGATGCCGATTATGGCAACGAAGATGAATTCAATGAAGACTCCGATGATGACATGGAAGACGTGCACCGTCCTCGCCAGAAGGTAAGGCCAATCGACAGCTTCTTGGAGGCTAGCAACCGCCGACGCAGCACTCGCGCGAGTACGCGAGAGAGCACACGCGCCAGCTCACATCTCGTGTCCAGCGAGGGCGAGCACGGGGCGGAGACAATACGGGGACGAAATCTGCGGCCCAGAGCCAGCATCGCTCGCAATCTTGGCTCTCGATACGACGATAGAGATGAGCTCCAAGTCTCAGACGGAGATGCTGATGACCCAACATTCGCCTTTGTCCAGTCTGATATTGTCAAAGCCAAGAGGAGGCGCCTAAAGAGGGGCACTGCTCGAACACGGCAATTGGCCCTCCGCCAGGCGATCGGTGGTGACTCGGATATCGAGTTTGAGTCTCGACGCCGTTCAGCGCGAGCCAGCAGGTCTACTCGGCTCATGACGGAAGGCTATATTGACGACGACGATATTTTCTACAACGAAGAAGAGAATACCCCAGCAACATCCAAGGTCGCTAGTGTGCGAGAGGTCTTCAAGACGGCATCCTACGAGTTTAAGGAAGCTCATCGGACCGTCTGTGACTCCTGCGGCTACGCCGAGGACCATAACAAGGGGCCCATGATCAACTGCCAGGGCTGTTCAAACTCGTACCACAAGGGTTGCCTCGGCAACCGCAGCTCCCGCGACCACCGGGTCACCAAGGTGGCAGCTGATTCCTTTGTGCTGCAATGCAAGTTCTGCATTTGCATTTACCGGAAGAAGGATGCCCGTGCTCCAGGTCACGACCTTTGCCAGGGCTGCCATACAAAAGGCCAGTCCTGCGTGCCTTTCTCAGAGAGAAAGACGCCCAAGCAAGAAGAAGCCCTGCGCAATGAGAACGATGGCGTGGACCCCATCACGCCTGTCGACCCAAAGCTGGTCAACAACCCAGATAATGTGATGTTTCGCTGTGGCCGCTGTCATTGTGCGTGGCACTACGAACACCTCCCTCACCCCAACAAGTCTCGCGACCCGGCCCTTGATGACCCGCTCAACTTGCGCAAGCATCGTCGTGAGGAGTACCAGATCACATGGACCTGCAAGGCTTGTCAGGACACCGAGGAGGAAAAGGTGGACAGGGTCGTCGCCTGGCGCCCACTGGACCCCAAGACTTACCACGAGGGCCAGTCCATCACCGACTTTGGCGAAGACAGCCTCGACTATCTCCTCAAGTGGGAAAACAAGTCATATAACCACTGTGTGTGGATGCCCGGGCCCTGGTGCTACGGGGTTGTCAAGGCGGCCATGCGGCAGGCCTTCATCAAGCGCACTTTTGGCGACGCCTCCGATGAGGGCATTGACGGCGAGCGGAAGAATACCGACTCGCTCCTCAAGTGGACAGATAAGGAGGCCATTCACGACGTTTGGGTCACGCCTGACATCATCCTCGACGTCCACTACGGGCCGAGATCGCGCGAAGACGACAAGAAATACAAGGCCAAGTCTGCCAAGGACAAGTTCGAAGACGATCTGAGTCGCATCTACCATGTCATCAAGATTTATGTCAAGTTCGAGGGCCTGGGCTACGATGACGCCGTCTGGGACACTCCTCCGGCTCCTGATGCGGGACCCAGGTACGACGCCTTCTGCGAGGCATACCGCGAGTTCCTCAACGGCAAGCATTTCCAGTCTGAGCCCTGGACCACCATGAGAGACCGGATCGAGGATTTCCGCCAGCGCGACTTCCGCACCGATATCGAAGTCAAGGAGCAGCCCAAGGGTTTGCAGCGGGGGAAGCTCATGCAGTACCAGCTTGACGGCCTCAACTGGATGCTCTATAACTTCCGGGAGGACCGCAGCGTCATTCTCGCCGACGAGATGGGTCTCGGCAAGACCGTCCAGGTCGTCGCCTTGCTTTCGAGCTTCATCCAGGACAGCCCCAAGGTCTGGCCCTTTTTGATCGTCGTCCCAAATGCGACATGCGCCAACTGGCGCCGCGAGATCAAGAAGTGGGCGCCTGACCTCCGCGTCGTGGCATACTACGGCGGAAGGGTCTCGCAATCCCTGGCCCTGCAATACGAGCTGTTCCCCAACGGGACGAAGACCATGAAGGCACACGTGGTTATCATGTCCTACGACTCGGCCAAAGACAATGACACGCGCCTCCGATTCGCCAACACCAAGTGGGCCGGCTTGGTCGTCGACGAGGCACAGGCCCTCAAGAACGACGAGAATACGCTGTACAAGGCTCTCCACGCCTTGCGCATTCAGTTCAAGCTGCTGCTTACCGGAACGCCTCTTCAGAACAATAAGCGTGAGCTGTTCAACCTCCTCCAGTTCATCAACCCGTCCGTCCGAGCGGAGCGTCTCGATGAGCAGTTTGCTCAGATCACGTCGGAGAATTTGCCGGAGCTGCACCGTTTGATCCGCCCGTACTTCCTTCGCCGGACCAAGGCCGAGGTGCTTACTTTCCTGCCGCCCATGGCCCAGATCATCCTGCCCGTCAGCATGACCGTCCTGCAGGAGAGACTGTGCAAATCCATTCTGGAACGCAACCCCGAGCTCATCCGGTCCGTCTTTGTGCAGGGCAAGATGAAGGCCCACGAGAGGGGTAGTCTGAGCAACATCCTGATGCAGCTGCGCAAGTGCCTGTGTCACCCCTTCATCTACAGCCAAGCCATCGAGGACCGAACCACGTCGGCGGAGCTCACCCGGCGCAACCTGGTGGAGGCTTCATCGAAGCTCATGCTGCTCGAGATTATGCTGCCCAAGCTGAAGGAGCGCGGTCACCGCGTGCTGCTGTTCAGCCAGTTCTTGGACCAGCTCACTGTCCTCGAGGACTTTTTGGCTGGCCTGGGCCTGAGACACGAGCGCCTCGACGGCAGCCAGTCGAGCATGGAGAAGCAGAGTAAGATCGACGCATTCAATGCCCCCGACTCCGACATCTTTGTGATGCTGCTGTCCACGAGGGCCGGCGGCGTGGGCATCAACTTGGCCACCGCCGACACGGTCATCATCCTCGATCCCGACTGGAACCCGCACCAGGATATCCAAGCGCTGTCGCGTGCTCACCGCATTGGCCAGCGCAAGAAAGTGCTCTGCTTCCAGCTCATGACAGTGGACTCGGCCGAGGAGAAGATCCTCCAGATCGGCCGCAAGAAGTTGGCCCTCGACCATCTGCTGATCGAGACCATGGACAACGAGGAGGAAGCGCCCAACGACGTCGAGTCTGTGCTCAAGCACGGCGCGGCTGCCCTGTTTGGCGAAGGTAAAAAGAAGGATGCCATCACTTACGATTCGGCCGCAGTCGACAAGCTTTTGGACCGGTCGATGGTAGAGGAAACCAAGACCGACGAGGACAAGTCGGCGGAATCAGCGTTTTCCTTTGCTCGCATCTGGGCCAACGACGAGGGCGCACTCACAGAGAATCTGGACGAGACGGAACAGACTATGAACCTGGGCGTCTGGGATCAGATCCTCGAGCAGCGCGCGGAGCAGGCCCGGCGGGAGGCGGAGCGCAACATGGAGACGCTCGGCCGCGGAGGACGGCGCCGTGGGGTAGGTCATGATACACGCGTGTTTGCAGATGCATCGCTAACAATGATAGGCTGCCAACTATACCGGTCCTCGGTTCGAGTTTGACGAAAACCAGGAGGCACCTGTGGCAGACAGCGAGGCCGATGTCGACGGCGATTTCGTCGGCAGCGACAAGAGCGGGGCCGAGTCTAGCGACGAGGAAACCGCGCGAACGGGTGAGTCTACGCCGAACGGGACTAACTCGCGTAAGGGGCATCAAGGTACGAAAATAAAGTCTCCGTCCAAAGCTGCGGCGCGGGGTGCCAGTCGCACTCCAACCACGCCCAAAGCCAAAGTTGGCAAGCAAGCGGCACCCAAAACAAGTAGCTCACGCAAAAGGAAGCAGACTCCGAGCCAGACGACAGCGAAACCGCCAGGATCCGGCAAATCCCCGACGACCTCGACGCCAAAGCAGCCAAGGGCCAAAAACCCACTACAGCCGCTGTCCTTCGGCCCCCGCCAGCCCAAGGCTCCCACCAAGTTGCCCAGGCAACCCAAAACGCCGGCCAGTGCTGGTTGTGCAAAGACGCAAAGTCGTTGGCCCGCCACCAAGCTGCCATTGCAGCCTCTCGAGATGGAACCCCAGCCGCAACCCCAGCCGCAGCCACAACAGCCGGTCACGCCCGCGGAGGACCCAAGCCCATCCAACGAGACCTTTCCGGCGCCGGCGGGCTCGGCCTGACCGGTAACAACAGGCCAGCCACCATCCCAATCCACAGCACAACCCCCATCCCCGTCCCCAAGATCCCCGTCCACCGCGCTCCCAACGTCACCACCACCACACCCTTCCTCACTACAACCGGGACACCCCCAACCAACTTCACCACCGCCCAACCGACCTTCCGTCCTGCCGCCTTCCAACCACCATTCTCGCCAGCACCACCGTCACCCGCAACAACAACACCAAAACCATCCACGACCACAACCACAACAACAACACCAACCTCCAAAATCGAAGTCCACCTCCCCGCACAGCCGTGCTTCGTCTGCCAGTACATGCACCCGGACACATGGGAGTGTCCCGAGATGCAGTCGGAAGTGCAGCTGCGGCTGGCCATGGACCGGCTGCGGCAGGCGAGGGCCAGGGCGGGCGGGGTGGTCAGTGGGGCGGCGGGGGGCGCGATGCTGGCGAAGAGGTGGGCGTTTTTGATGGGGAAGTTGAGGGGGATTAGTGGTGGTGGTGGGGGGTGGTGGGGGTGGGAATGGGGGTGCGAGGGGGAGTGGTGGGAGGTAATTGTGGGTGGGTGAAGGCGTATGAGGGGGGGTGAGGGGGGGTGAGTGAGGGCGGGAGGAAGTTGAGGGGGTGAAGGTATGGAAGGGTGCGTTTGGTGTCTGTTTTTTTGTTTTTGTTTTTCTGCTTTACGGGAGGGGGATGGGTCCCTCTCTACTCTGCCATATGGCAAAGGAGATGAGTTGTGCGGTGGGAGGGTTGGTTGGAATAGCATGGCGGATGTATGGATATGAGAGGCGGGTTCCTGCCCGCAACATGGAAAGAGAGGCGTTGAAGGGTTCATCACCCGTCAGTCTCACTGGAGGATTGCTACTTTCGAGGATAAACCGCACTGGGAGTCCACTGCTTTCGGGGATAGACTGCGGTCGCAGCACCGCGGAGAGAGAGACATTGATTTCTGGGAGGCATCGCATTCGGTGGGGAGCATAGCGCCGGGTTTGGTTGCTTTCATGGGCGGCGGCGGCGGATAGCATTGCATCAGGGGTACATACTTGCCTCACCAATCAATACACGGATGCCGACTGCATCCTGATTTCGTCATACCTTTTTTTTTCTTTTCAAACTCCCCGGTATTGCTACTCTGCTTGGCTTTCTTGTTTGCGATACATACCCGCGGGCATCGGCCCGTCTGTTTCTAGAAGGCGGGTGGGCGTTTGCGTTTGCGGCCGGGTGGCCAACTCTGTGGGCCGGCTCAGGGGTGTCAACAAATCTGGAGGAAACAATTGATGCCACGACCACGCGCAACATCCATATCGGATTGCGCTTTTGGGGGTGATATGGTTGCGGGCGGAGGGAGGGGAGTATGCCACAAACCGCTAAACGCCGAAATACAATCTCTCAGTTAGCATTTTCATCGACGACTGGCCAAACGAACGGGAAAGCCACAGACCTGCGTTGCCGATGTGGCTTGCATGGCATCGCATGAGCCTGACATGGGAGGCTTGCATGGCGTTGCCGTGGCCATAACCGGCAAAAAAAGGATGGAAATGCACAGCTGGCCTGCAGGTATGTGTGCGTATGCCGATCCGTTTTGCTTCTGCTCCGCTTTCTTGGTATACGCTACAGATCTGGCGAAACTCTCACTCACGGTGACTGGTTTGGTTGTTACTTTGTATGCCTAAACTGCTCCCGTTTCTAGCCTCGTTGTTTCGCTGTCTTCGCCATGTTTCTGTTTCTGCCCCTGCCCTCCCTTCTCGTGTTGTACATGCTCGTTTACTGCCCTGTCCAGCGACTGTTTGTCACGTGGCGGAGAGATAGAGGCAAGCCCCGGTGTTGTGAATGCAGGTGTCCGGGTCAGAATGCAGGGAACCTTATTTGGGCTCTGGAGGGCGTTTGCAATCGCTGTTTGCCGGTTGGGTGTTGGGGGCTGGTTACGATGTTAAGAGCGGGCTGGATTGGAGAGAAACAAGCGGCGGGAAAAGGGAGCGTCGTGTGAGAGCAATACGCGGGGTGTGTATGCTATTGATAAAGGGGGTATCTGGCCTAAATGAGAGGAGGGAAAGCTTTCAAAAAGGCCCCCAGCCTTAGCCATTAGGAATGCCATCACTAGGTCTAACGCCGCCATCCTCACTGCTGAAACTACCACCAGTCTTTTCCTGTCTCACCCTTCTCTGTCAACTCTCACGGCGCACCAACTCAGCCCTGTTCTTCGACACCAAAGACCGACAGACGTAGGCGCTGCGGTGCTGTTGTGACACCCGTGTTACGCCTTGCCGCAGGCCACTCCAGTCAAGTGCCGTCAACGGTTTCGCAACACCCGCCCCGGCGTATACACCACCCTTACTCTCCCTCCTCACTGCCCTTCGGCAGACCGAGTGACGACGGACCGAACACGACCCCGGCCGTTACAAGACAGGCGGTAAGGAAAGGCAGCAGGTGCCCTGTGCCGGTGCTGTCTGGCTCTACTCTTCCGTTTGCACTTCTTGTCAGGCCCGCTTTTGCCGCCTTGGGCCCTCCGCCCTTTTCGATCTGCTTCTCTGCCTTATGCTGGTCGCCTTTGCCGATCAGCTCAGCTCATACATTGTTGCTCGCGGCTTTCCCTCGACTTCACTCTTAGATTTAACGCCATCCCCCTTTCCTTGCTCTCAAAACCCATACCACCTTACTTGCTACCATGGACGCCCTGCGGGAACTGAGCCAGGCTGCATCCCCCGAAAAGCAGCACCAGGAGACCTCCGAGGTGTCTTCTAGATGCTCTGGCACGCCTTCTACCTCCTCTGAAGAGGCTTCTAAGTCCCACACACAAAGCCCCGGGGGCGGTTCTCCATCCTCGTCCTTGGCCGAGAATTACAAATTCACCCCTGACACGACCTCTTCCACCATCGACATGCCCCCTTCTTCCCCGCTCGAAGCTCCTCCCTTCAAAATCATCACAGATTCACTGCCCTTGGCCCCATCAAACTCACTCGGCGCCCCGTCTTGGCCGGCCATGTCTCTCCACGACCACCGACGCGATCAGAGCCTAAATGAGTACTACACCCAGCTCGAGATCCTGATGATGGATGAGGAGGAGGTGGATGAACATACCAACAATACCGAAAACGTTATGGACTCGGTCGAGTCTTCAAACGCCCAGTCCACCATCCACCACGACGAGACAACCCCTGATCTTGGGCACAGACTTGGGGCCAGCGACGGCGCAGGCACTGCTGACGACCGTCAGCGTTACCGACACGGGCAGTTTGGTGGTTTTAGACCCTTTTCCCGTTTCGATCAGGCATCGCGCCCCATCGCCTCGAACAACTGGCGGGCCAAGAGCGCTACCGAGTCTGGTACTCGGCCTCAGCCTCAGCTACCCTCTCTTATGACGGGTAACAACGCGAACAACATGGTCAATTCACTCTCGCCCATCACTTCGAGTAGCTATTCACACCCCTACACGCCAAATCGCAGCCCCATGACGGCACCCCTCAACGCCAACATGACAGGTTTTGCCCACCCAAACCCAAATCCGAACCTGACCCCGAGCCCGCACCCCCCGCCCACGCCAGTTTCATTGCCGACCCCGACCTTGATGGCATTTTCAGGGCGCAGCACTGGTCACGGTCATGTCCACCACTTGTCTGGGGGCGGTTTTGGGACGCCGAACATCCACCCACCCACATCTGCGGGTGGAATCACCAACATGGCTCCCATATCCGTCCAGGCCGACTCGATGGCCCTTCAGATGAACAACCCGGGACTACACCACACAAGAACACTGAGCGGTAGTTACACCAGCAACAATAACGGTGTCATCCAGATGAACGGCGGCGGCGGTTACGGCAACGGACAAGACCAAGGCACGGCTACCTTCCCAGTGACCGTCTCCGACAACACGCTCGGCTACTGCTTCATCCGTCCCAACGGGACCCGCACCCGTCTGGTGCCCGTTGACATGCTGCCGTACCAGCTTCAGGGTATTCCGCCGCAGGAGACTGGGAATGAGCGGCTAGTTTCGCTGCCTGTGCCAGCGGGAGTTGGGAGTGACGGGCGCTCGACCAACAATCAGGTGTTGAGGGCGGTTGTAAGTTTGCTGATGCGCGTTTTAGACTTTGCTGCGATGGTATTAACGTTATCTTAGACTTCTCCGAGCGGAAGCAGTGGTGGTGATGCTATTCAGGTATGCCCATTTGCGTCCCCTTTTCTCACCCATTCCTGTTTCAACCCCCTTTACATGTCTACCACCGTTCCTATCCTCCTCACCAACTTTTCCACCACACCCGCCCCATCTAGAAAGCCATTCACAGACACAAAACGCCAACACGTTCTCTCAAACAGTCCCACATCGACCGCATCCTCGCCACCCCCTCCGAACCCCAGCCCCTACCCCCAGCCTACCACCACCACCACCAGCACAACAACGACAACACCACCCACAGCACCAGCCATCTGGGCCACACCTCCTCCAACCCAGCGCAAAGCAACCAAGCCCAAACGCAAACATCTCTAACCCCCACCTCGCAGGACCCAAACAACCACCCGTCCCCCTCCCACATCACCATCAACACCTCCCCCACCACCCCCGTCCCCACCCCAATCAGCAATAAAAGAATCAAAGTCTACTGCGACAAGTGGGTGCACGAGGGCGTGTGCGCCTTCACCCAGCAGGGGTGCAAGTACAAGCACGAGATGCCGGCCGACAAGGCCACGCAGCACCAGCTGGGCCTGTTCCTCGGCTACCCGGTGTGGTGGAAGCGCAGGCAGGGGGAGCTGGCGCGCGTACAGCAGCAGCAGAAGCAGCAGCAGCAGCAGCAGCAGCAGGGTGGGTGTGAGCAGTCTCCTTCTTCGTCTTCTTCTTTTTCTTCTTCTTCTTCTTCTTCGGGTTCTTCTTCGGGGGCGGCCTCTGCTGAGGAGAGGGCGGTGAGGTTGTTTCTTGCTCCGCGGGGGAGGGCTGGTCTTGGGGGTCGGTTGGGTGGTAGAAATGGGGCTGGTTGTGTTTCAGTTGATGAGGAGGCTGGTGAAGGGGAGACGGAGGTGGCGAGCCCGACCGGGGCGCTCTCTGAGCAGGTCCCTCGTCGAGGTGCTGTCGTCAGCGGGGGTCTGGCTGCCTCGCGCTGGGGCGGCAATGTCGGCAACCTCGACGGTAACAACGGCGACGGAATTGAACACGGGTCTCCCAGGGAGAGACTCTTGCCGCCGTCCTGGCGGACTCCGTCTTCCGTCGAAGCCGCTCGGCGAGACCTTCATCCAAGGCTGCAGAGCTACGACGGCGCAGACCCCAACCCCGTTAGCAGCCACGAGCTAGCACTACACCGTCGCACCACGCCCGAACCCGAGCGCGGCATCAGACGGTTCATCGGCGCCACCAACAATACCACCAACACCCACGTGTCCACGCCTACCGCCTTCGCAACCCCCGACACCCGCCCCCGGCTCTGGGAGGAGCACCACTACGTCCGCCGCACCCTCCAACCGCAGCCACAGTCACCGTCACGGCCCCAAGGCCAACTCAGCAGCGGAGGTCCTGCCACCTGCCACTTTGGTAAGCTCTTCCATTCTTATACTCACCCCCATCCCCCTCCCCTCGTTGGTATAAAAATACCTCCCCATCCACAATTGGCAATCCCTGCCAAGCAATGACGAAAGGGGGACCCTGGGTGGGCGTCAACAAACACCCACCCCCCCCCCCCCAAAAAAAAGAACAAAAAAGAAAAGAATCAACCAAAAGCTAACCTACCACCTCCCCCACCAGCCCTCCACCACAAAACAGCAGCAACATCAACATTATTCATTATCAACAACAACACCGACATTCCCCTACGGGCCCCATTGCGCCGCCCCCACGCAACCCTCGATCAAACACCGCCACCGCCACCACCACCACCAACACCAGCGCCATCCGCCCCGCACGGGAAGTGCCCAACCCCTACGCCACCACACTGCTGCAGCCCAAGCCGCCCAGCGCAGCCCAAGCCGAAACCGGAACCGGAGCCGAACCTGCACCAGAATCTGCCGGCGCCGCTGCCAGGGCCAGGGCCAGGGCCAGTGCTGGTGCTAGTGCCGGTGGCGGTGCCGGTGAAGACGGGGATAGGGATAGCGGTAGGGATAGGGATAGCAATCTGCTGCTGCTGGGGCAGTTGGGGCCGTTGGCTGGCTAGCCTCTACCATCCCACGAGACGAGGAGAGGGGAGAGTTGACTGGCTCTGGCTGCCTGAGTTGGGCTGACTGACTGAGGTAAGGAGGTGAGCGAGTGAGTGGATTGGGGTGGGTACAGTCGTTGTGGTCGTCGTCGTTGTTGTTGTTGTTTCTAGTTCAGGTCAGTCCCGTCGAGTTGTGCTTTGTGATTTGGGTTGAGCATCAGATACTTGGCGAAAAAAAAGAGTTGGTGGAAGAGTAGGAGTCGGCGGCGATGCCCCTTTTCTTTTTTTTTCCTTTCTTTTCTTTTCTTTTCTTTTTTAGTCTTCTTCTTTCAGGAAAAGGGGGAGTCGTGCTTTCGCTCCTTGCCTAGATATTTATCATTGGTGTGTGGCGCTTCTCTTTTTTTGTTCTCCTTCCGTTGCCGTGCTTGGTAGAAGGGGTGTTGGTCAGTTGGTAGGCCTGTTGTTGAGGAGGGGGGCAATGGATATAGATGGAGAGGTGCGGGCTGTGGTGTTATGCAGAATAGGGGGAGCAGGGTGCGAAGATGGCAGTACCTTTTGCAACCATCTGCATTGCCCGCGATCTTGTGTACTAAACTTTGCTTAAATACCTAGCCGGAGTGGGTAGAATCGAGCGTCAACGTGAAGGGATTTCCGAGGCTGTGTATATCCAAGCAAGGTTACTACCTAGGCATCCGAGAGGTTCACCGAGGAGCCCTTACGATGTAAGAACCAGTTCATCAGGAGCAGTACTCAATCCATTTCCTGTGATGGCGTCTGATATAACGCTGCATCTAACTGTCGTTCACCCCTCCCCCCCTACCCCCTCCGTTTCCAAACACTAACATGGTGTCTTCCTTCATCTCGTTTGCTAGAATCTCTCACACACAGTTATTTACGTCTCTTGTAACCCTGTTCATTCTGCCTGCCTTCGGCTTCTTAAGTTACGCGATGTATAGGGGTATGTGCCTGAGCGATAAGAGGGGTGGTCTTTAGATGCTAGGCAGATAGCAGGTAGTGTGGCTTTCTTTTATCTTTCCCCTGTCTACGCTGCTGTGGAACGTAGACAGGGCTGTATGATTGACATCGCTATGCTATCTGTCAAACAGTGGTTCCGTTTAGGTCTTGACACGCGCTCCGCCTTCCTTCGCCTGTTTCTTTTCCATCCCTACCTCCTTAAATTGCCCAAACCTATTCTCTCGAGCCACCCCGCCGATAATTCGGTTTTGAGCTGCTTAACAAAGTCCTTCAGCGGGTCTTCTCGTTTCCAAATAGCCGCCTCTTCGGATCCGATCCGATGGTCCGCCTTCTCCAGTAGATTGAGTGTGTCCTGTCTCTCGGGAAGGGTCACATAGGTCAACACCACCTTATGCCCAACGCTGTCCCACTCGAGGTCCCACCACCAAGACTGGTTCGTCAAGGCCGAATAAAGACGGGCCCGAAGGGTATCCTGGACGAGACAGGTACGTCGCAACCTGCTGGCCACGCCGGCGAGGTGGCGGCGTTGCATCTTCAAGGCCGAGTAGAGCGGGTAGAAGGCGGCGAGAGCACGGTCAAGGGTCCGGGTCCGAGCCGTGATGTCGTCCTCGTAGACGTAGCGGTTAATAAGACGTTTGAACGGCGATATGCTGTCACGCCTGTGCTCCTCGACCACGGTCGCTCTCACCCGCTCGG
Source organism: Chaetomium globosum CBS 148.51 (assembly GCF_000143365.1). NCBI lineage: Eukaryota > Fungi > Ascomycota > Sordariomycetes > Sordariales > Chaetomiaceae > Chaetomium > Chaetomium globosum. The sequence continues at coordinate 1,860,086 of NT_165976.1, forward strand.
CGGCTGCCGCCACAGACGACAGAAACTCCTCGGCAATGCAGAGGGCATCCCTCAGGTTCGTGATGCAGTCCTGGCCGCAGCATTTCGAACCGATTCCGATAAATTGGAAGGGTATGACACAGGAAGGGATGAAGTCACGCCCCCGACTGCCGCATCGCCCCTCGGAAGTCTCCCTCAGACGCTCCCCAATGGGACACATGCCGTCGAACCCCATCCACAGGCCGCCATCCTTGCGCACATCCAGCCCTATTTTTAGACCCGGCGGGACTCTCAGTGATTTGGTAGCCCACGTCGTCAGACCCACGTGCATTTTGTCAACCTGGGCCGATGTGCCAGAGGATGGTCGTAGGCTGGCGAGGTATCTGGGAAGAGTGTAGCCAGGGATGCGATGGCGACTTGCGTGTTGGAGCAGTTCGCGGGGGTCGGGGGGCTGGGCGGATCCAACCTTTGGCATACCGGCGGCGCCGCCGCCGCCACTGCCGTGCCTGCTCCCGGTCGTTGCTTGGGCGGATTCTTCAGCCTCTGACCGAATGCGAAACGCGAGACGGCCCAGCAAGTTGCGGCCGTCGGACGGCCACGCCCGCCCCATGGCGTAGACATCCTCCCAGCTCCCGCTTGCACGGACCAGGGAGATGCGCTCCGGTTCTGGGGGCTCGGCCAGGGATTCATTCAAGTTGTGGTAGTCCGGGTGCGTGGGGGGCAGACCAGAAACCAGCAGATCACTGGCAGCGCGGATGAGTGTCGGCCAAAGCTTCTCCATCAACCCCAGCGTAAGAGTGGCGTTGACGAGGCCAACTAGAAGCGGCGCGTGCTTGGGGATCCGGGATGCTACATCGGGCCGAGGAAGACCAGGCGCGTCGAGAGTGAATGTGATGTTAGAGGTGCGGTGGGGTAGGAACAGGTGGATGGATGCGTTCATGGAGCTCTCGGCAATGGCTACAAAATCGTCGGTGAGCAAGGAGGGAGAGGCGACCATGCGGATGTTGTCAGGGCGAAGCTTCGAGACCCAAGTGTTGACACGGGGATCACCGGCCCACCCCCGACTGAGCCACCACCCCCAGCCGAACCAGACCCAAAAGGCGGCCACCATGCTGGCGGTCAGAAGTCCGAGAAGAGTGCTTCGGTTGCATACGCGTGGCTTCGGGGTGTGTGGCGCGTCCTGGGACACGGACGGCTGAGCATTGCCGGGGCGGGGCGGGCGGCCGTGCCTATGTGAGCGGGGAACTGATGCTGCCTGGGTGTCGACGCGGTGTCGACCGCGGCTAGGTTTGCCACTGCTAAGGGCATTATCAATACTGCCTTCCTCGTTGACTTCATCGTGACTTAGGTCGTAGCTGTCGTCGTGGCTGTCGTCGTGGCTCTCACGGTTGCCGCTGCCGCTGCCGCTGCCAACGTTGCGAGCACGGCGGCGGCGGCGGCGGCGCAAAGGCCGCTCTGGCCCGGTGGGCGGAGACATGGACGATGTGATGGCGAGATGGTGATGGTGATGGTGATACCTACCTAGGTGGGTAGAGGAGTGTTCCGATGAAGCGGGACAGTAGAGGGCGTGCCGCAACTTTCAAAAATTGAGTTGGGGGGCGAGCCCATGGAGGTCGGTGTAAAATGATTGCAAAGGGATCTCGAGAACCTGAACCTAGAAGAGCGAAAATGGCCAGAAAGGAATCCATCCTCTTTGAGCTGAAGACAACCTGCAAGTCCCTTGGCCATACACGTGCACAGTGAAGGTACTAAAGGTACATGCATACCTAGGCCCAATTAAGAGCGGATGTGGCAGAGAAAGAAAAGTCAAATAGGAGAAAGGTACGAATAAGATTTGGCACATATGCTGCCGGATCCGGAAATCACCTAGCTACCTATGTAGTTATTGTATCCAAGTAGGTAAGGTATGTGCATACATGTGTGACAAACCCCCCCATCACCCCATCACCCCATCACCCCATCACTCGTAGTACAGCTCCCGGAGTTTCATGCGCCACTCTCCAGCCTTCACCACCATCTCCTTGGCCAAAACTTGGAGTTCGGCCATGGGCCATCCGGACCCTCTAGACAAAGGGCCCAGCCACTTCTTCAATGTTCCTTCAATCCAGATCCTCTCCATCTCCATCGCTGCCAGCAACTTGCTGAGCTCCTCGATACCGTTAAGAAATGCGTCGTCGAGCATGGTCCCCGCCCCCCTGCCGTATGGAGGTCGCGGACAAACGAAGCCACCTCGGGATCCAAGCAAACGGGCGCTGGGCCTCGGGACGCGCCGGGTTGAGAGCCGAACACATTCTTGTTCAGGAGTTTGATGGAAGAATTTGCCCGGTCCGATGACTAGAACAAGGTTTTCGTTGTCGAAATCATCCAGATTCACCATGATTTCGAGAAGGTTTAGCTGCTTTACCCGAAAGTTTTCGGCGTCTTGACGAAATGTGGCATGCGGCCGGTCGCTATCCTCGATGAGCCTGGAGAGGGAGTCCAACTGGCGTCTATAGTTTTTCCGGTGCTGCCTCAGCCCGGAACCCCAGAAGACCGACATGAATTTGGACTCATGTGTCTTCCCGCTACCCTGGTCGGCGACAGATCCAGCAACGCGGCTGGCGCGGACGAGGACATTGTCAATGTACTGGATATCGGCAAAAAACCAGTCGACCATGGCGGCGCTCTCCTTGCTGGCATTGAGTGCAATGGCCGGCCAGTTTTCCCGCAGAGCCTTCTGCTCCCTCAGCCCCTCCCCTTCTTCCATCAAATTGAGGAAAGCCTTGTTCACCATCGACGCGACGCCTTGTACGGATTGCGAAGCAGCTGCCAGCACTGCACCCTGGGTCTCCAGTAACTCTGCGACCGCCGTCATGCCCGTCGGGAAGGGGGACACGGTTGTCGGCGTCGCGAGGATGGCAGCGGGAACCGTCGGGGGCTCGGACTGAGCAGGACGCCAGTGCAAGAAGCTGGCCGCGAGACAGGCCGACCGCAAGCACTAGTATGGCCCAGACCCTCGTGGTATAGGCTCGATAGTACCGACGCACCGCGCTAGAGGTCGCCGTGCCGACGCCGCCGGACTTGCTGGCTCTCCGGTAAACGGCAACCCGCTGAGAGGGGGGTGCCTGCTCTGCCATCGATACTTCTTGCTCCGTCCTCCCGGTTTGTTCCGGTACTTCGTCCACGGTCGGTGACACACTTGCCACTCCTTCGCGGCGAGAAAGATGGGTTTGCTGGTAGAGTCGGGAGGGCGCAGGAAGGAGTGGGAAGGGCGTTGTGGCGGTCAAGAAATTTGGAAAACCAGCTGAGATCGGGTTGAGACAGGTTCGATGCCGCCAATGGACGAGAGGATGCCGGGGACTCAGGATGGTGGTTACCAACGCCATGAAGACGAAGGGGATCGGAGCCAAAGCAGTTAAGTTATACGCCTCAAATGACAAAGTAAAAAAAAAAAAAAAAGAAAACACCGCAGAAGTTTCCAGTACCTCGTGATACTTCTAGATTCGTCAAAAAGGCCCGTGAGGCATACACCGACACAATGAGAAAAGTCACGCCACGGCGGACATCAAAGCGAAGACAGCGCCGTCGCCAACATATCCCGTCCAATCTTGGCCCCTGCGGGATCTGGCATGAAAAGATGCAGGGCGCTGGGCTTTCCACATCCTGGCAGCGGGGTAAAACAAACGCTGGAAAGGGGTAGGAAAGGTTGTGGTGATTTCTGATCTGTCCCACATCAGCCCGGTTTTCTAGCCAGTCATCAATTTGCCCGACAGTTAGTCACAAACTACATGGCGTCTTCTCCCGGGTCCGTTTCAAGCCAAAATCCGAGAGCTCGCACACATTGCTTTGTGGCTTTGATCGCTTGGGGTCTAGGCCATGACTGGCTTGACCGCCGGAAAGTTGTCAGATCTCAAACCAGGGGTGAAGAAAGGGGGGGGGGGGTTGTTGAGAAAGAAATCAAGCCGACCGGCATGAACCGGGGGCACTGTGTCGACCTATCTCTTTTGTCAGCAGCAATCCCCCACAAGTAAACAAAACGGGGGACTGGGATCGCCCGCAGGGCTGCTCTCTGCACGCACCTAGACGCCTGCGGCTTCTCTATTCGTGCCCAAGTCCTAAGTAGGCGGCCCCTGGATCGGATCCACGAAGAATAGCACTATGCATT
>NT_165976.1:1864440-1895185 GCF_000143365.1 Chaetomium globosum CBS 148.51
CACAAATCGCCCGAGAACACCACCAAACCGTTCCGATAATGCCGCGACACACACGAAACTCTGCCCCATCGCCAGAAACCCCCGCCGCCCCCGCCACCCATCCCTTCGCATTATGAGCAGTGAGTTATGACTACTTCGCGCGACCCGCCCGCCAGATCCCTGCTAACTCTGTCCGAAGCCTATCCGCTTGGGCCAGCAACCTCCGTGTACCCCTAGCGCTCATGTGACAGTTTTGGTCCTGGTCGTAGAGCATCTTACTTGCCCGTTGACCACTCCGCAACCTCGACCCGTACGGCCCAATGTCGGAGGAGCAGCAAGCCGTGTACAGCGCCCATGGCCGCCTGCAGATGCTGGCAAGATACCCCGGCGATCCCATCAACGCATTCGAGATGCTCGACCTGGACCCCCATGCGGCGCCGTTTAGCCCGCCCGCGAACTCACACTGGGAGGGGGGCGAATGGTACCAGGCGGTCCACGACAAGATCAGGCAGCGCCACATGGAGATGCTTGAGCGCGCCAGGGCCGTGGAGAAGCGCGCCAACGGCGGGGAGGAGAGGCACGTCAGCGCCCGTGGGCTGCAATATCAAAAGGCCATCACCATGTCCGCCAGCGTCTTGATGAGAGACGGGCCGCGCCGGTATTACCTCGAGACGTTCCTGCCCATGCTGGAAAAGGCGATCCAGGGCAAGCGGCGTGAATGCGTCTGGCCCCTAGTCCAGAACTTCCATCGCAAAGAGTGTGGCGATACCGGGGCAATTATCGGCATGACGGAGCTGCGGAAACCCAGGAACATGTTCAACAGGGCCTGTGCCTAGTGCTTCTGATACACCGGGCCGGCGTCGGGTGGTGACCTCGGTTGATTGATGGCCCGGCGTGGGAACGGTGGAGCGTAGAGACCAACGAAGGCCATATCATGTATTCTATTCGCTACCGCACTTCATCGGGCATTCCAGTTGTGATCAGGGGAGAGGCACTGAACGCGAGTCGGATAGGATAGGCGGTAACGAATACATCGATTTCATTGCCGCGGTATTGACGGGTATCGAGAACCCGGTGCGCTCTCTCGCCGAGACACGACGGAGGTCGACGTTTAGGGTATAAATATGGTCGATAGCGGAAGTTGTCCGGCTGGTGTCGTTGGGTAAAAAGTAAGGTTAAGAGGTCGTACCTGCATCATTAAAACTGGGCAAGCAAGCAAGCACATGAACAGAGGTAGTTAGCAAGGGTATCGCCAAGTTCATTACAAACATCCAACCCTAACCCCAGGTAAAGCCAACCATCCCGAGACAGCTCCCCAGCGTTTGCGGAAGTCTTCGGAAGCAGTGAAGCCAGGCAAATATTTCCACAGTAAAAAGCACTCGAATCCGGCCAAGCCGATAAACCGAAGTACCTAGGCAGGTAAGAACGGGGGTCATGGCCATCGGCCACCATCCCTCTAGCAAAAGTACCTATTTCTGTACATACACTGCTATGACCGTTCCCATGCAGCCGTCTCCAACCCCTGGCGGCCGCCCAACTCGCCGCGTTCCGTCCATGATCTTCCTTGTCACCCTGGGCTTCCTTCATATCATAAGTCAATGCCGTTCGTAATATGGCAGCCGCATGCAACCTTCCTCGCGGGTAACGCAGGCAGGCAGGCTCCTCCTCACGGGCAACGAAGGCCCCTCCTCAGGGGCAACGCAGACCCGGTACCATCAGGGCGCTTCTAGAACCCGGCCACCGCGTCCGTCATCAGATCCTCGTCCTCGACCTGGTTCATAAACCCGACGCCATAGTCCCTCTGCCAGTCCTTGTCCTTCTTCTGCTGGCCGGCCAGGAACCGGACGTAATCGCGGTTGGTGCCCAGGCGCTCGTTGGTCGCCCTGACGATAGGTTCCAGCCCCTTCAGCCGCTGGGCGGTTTGCAGCATCTTCTGCCCGAACCCAGCCTCCGAGAGCTCCTCGTCGGGGACGTGAAAGCTGAGGTAGGCCGGGCCGTCGGTGGGACGCTCGACTACTCCGCTCAACATCCCCTCGTCAATCATCTGCTGCACGAGCTGCGCGACCTCGGTCTCGGTCGCGAGCGGCGCTCCCGTCTCGGCACTCTGCGTGCGCGTCCGGATTTTCTCCAGCGAGACCTTGGTGTAGACCTGCCGGAGCTTTAGGATCTGCCACCTCTGGTAATGTTGTATCACCAGTCGTATCAGGTTGAGGTTATTTTCCTCGCTAAAGAATTGCGGGCCCAGGCCCTCATATTCGGTCTTGAGCGCCCGGGCCGTGTTCTCCCCAAATGCGCTGCCGATTGATTGGTAGGGCTTGCCCAGCGCGGAGAAGGCCTTCTGCGCGCCGGGGGCCGTGATAGTCGGCAGCGTGGGCGCCTTGCCCTCCAGCAGCAGCCCGACGAGGACCCACTTGTTATGTGCCTCCACCATAATCTTGCTACACGAGTGAGTGTCCCTGGCGGGGTATGTGATGACCCGCTCCAGGGCGTCGAGCGCCTGGCTCCATGACCGTCGCTGAATGAAACAGAGGCCGCGGAAAAGATCGTATTGCAGCACGTCGCTGCTGCTCAACTGCTTCGTCAGCCCCGCCTCGACGGTCACGTATGATGCCGGCGGTAGATCCGGACTGCCGAGGGGTCGTGGTTCCTGTAAACCCTTGACACCCGGATAGAAAACGATATTCTTCTCGAGGAGGGGCAGTGCGAGCTCGATGTTGTCGGTCGTGTACGCGAGTTTGACTAGAGCAACATGGTGGTTGGTGAGCACCGAGCCGGTCGGATCAATCTTTAGGAGTGCTGTCGTGAGGAGGTTTACTGCGACGGAAGCCTAGTCTTGGTTAGCCACCGGCAAGGCCGTGGCAGTGCAGCAGTCACTTACCGGAAACATATCTCCGCTGGTGAGCCAGTCGAGAACCAACGAAAACGCTTTCCCCGCATAGCGTATCTGGCGGGCGTCGAACGAGACGAGGAAAATGGAGACCTTGGCCAGGAGCTCGGGTTGGGGTAGACCGTTGGCGATCCGGGTGGCGATGAGCAAGCTCAGGTACGAGATGGAATTAATTGCTGGATCAACATGCTGGGAACAATCAGTAATCAAAAACCGGGAAGCCCAACCCAAAAGACACTATCCACGCACATCTAGGAGCTGGGCGGCGGTATCTTTGAAGTTTGGTGTCACGGCCAACTCGCCCACGCTTTGGCTGTGTGACTTGGCAGCCGAATTGTACAAGTCATCGTCGGTAATCCCGCCCGCCGGCGGGAAGTTGAGAAGTACCGAGGCAATTTGATCCATCGGTAACTCGTCGGAGGTGGTGGGATGGGCGTACTCGGGGGGCTTGGTTAGGTGCTCTGTCGATGGATGTGAACGAGTACGGCAGAGGGAAGTCGTGATGTCGGTAGACGGGCACGGTAGGTAGCTACCACGCACTTCGCGTCGATTCTTGTGATGCGTCCCCTGTTTTAAAGTTGGCTTTAAGAAACCGGCTCTGATTTAAAATTAAGTGGTGTGTATAGGTCGCTTGAGAGAATTCAGATGGATTCATGATTTGTTATCAGGGTACCTGATGTACAGGTTGATTGAGCCCCGCGATTTGGGGCGACGGGGAGCCTTGGGGTGCGGAAAGACGAGAGCCGCCACAGGAACAACCCTGCTCGCCAAGCTTTTGTGGCAGGGCCCAAAATAGGCAAACCCCCGGGGTTGCTCTTGTAATGGATGCGGCCAATTGCGTGAGCAGTGTAGTACTTCGTCGAACCTCAACCTCGATTTTCACCAAGGTTGTTGTAGTGTATATTCGGATATCCCGTGATGTTTTAGGCAGTAAATCGCTGGAAAGATTCTCTGTGATCCATTTGAATTTAGTGGTGTAAGTTTAAATGCTGCCAAAGCTAGGTACCTCGGGAAGCTCGCTTGTTTATCATCCCCCGTACAGAAGCCCCGCTGCATACCACAGCACTGTGCACCCAGGCTGTTGAGGACACCAAGCTCTAGTTATTGAAATATAACGGCGGACTCGGGAGAAGTCGCACTAGGGAGATCAAGGCAATCGAAGATGATAATCGAGGGTACCTGATTTAAATCCATTACCAGTAACTCCAAGACACAAGGCCCAAATTTCAGTTCGATACAGTAACGAGAACCGTGAGCCGGAGCCCCTTGCGAACCTCTCCTTCCAGGGCCCGCCCCCCTCTACATTGCCAGTCCGCACCTACATGCTCATGTCCTTGATGAGTTCGGCTAGTTTGTTGGCCTCCGACGCGTAGTCCAATAGCGTGACGTTCATCACCTGAATCCGGAGCCTAAATCTACCTGTTAGCAGACATTCTTGAAGAGCAGGAAAGAGAAGAAGAAAGCCTACTTCGGTTGGTCACCGTAGGTATCCATCTTGGCGCGGCACCGGAAGACCATCTTCCTGCAATTAGCTGCCTCAAACGCCTCGGCACAGCTTCCGTCCTCCCTGTTCTTTAATTCCATCATTTCGTCGGCCGACTTGCCCATAATTATGCGGGCCGAGTCATCGAAGCAGCTGACCCAGGTGTGACCCGTGTGATCGCTGACGTCGGCGCTCATGATGTAGCGGTACTGTGCCCGGTCGTGGGTTATGTTGCACCTCTCGCACCGCCACTTGTCGTCCATCGACGGCGTCACCTTCTTGCTGCAGTTTTCGGATATGCAAGCCGGGTAAGCGAAGTTCTCCTGTCTGAGGTGCACAATGGTCCCCTTGATGGTGAAATACGCCGTGTCTTCCATCCCGATGTTCTCGGACTTGATCTGTGCGATCATCTTCATCTCATCCTTTTGACCCGCGGCAGCGCCAATGGACGACAGGTGGCTGTGCGTTGCGAAGGTGGTGTTACCCCTACCCTGTGCGTCATACCAGCCCTTCAGCTTGTGCGCCTCGGGGATGTCCGGGTCGATCGCCATCGTGCCCGATGACAGGAGCGATAGGCTGCGCCCGCCAAAGTCGCTGACCCGCATGCCCTTGAAGGCAACGACGGACTCTAGGCTGGCGTCGAACTCGGCGGCCGCCTTGCCCCAGATAGTTACTCGGACCGAGTAGCCCGTGTCGTCGACCAGGGTCAGCTCGCGCTTGTCGTAGCCCTTCTGCGTCGTCTTGGACTGGATCTCCTCCTGTTTGCCCACGTCCTTCAGGACACCGATGACGTCGATGGTCGCATCTTTCTCAACTTCCTGCAGTTCCTGGATGGTGCAGAAATTGAAGCGGACTTGAGGCACGGAGCTCTGGTCCTCGGCTTTCTCGATGACCGTATCATGCTGAAACATTATCTCGTAATCGTTGGCGACGTTGCTGAATTGCTTCTTGGCCATCTGCACTTTGCAGGGTGTCGAGATGTAGTAGACAGAGCCTTCCTGCAGCAAATCGTAGAACTGATCAACCTCGGTATTGAAGGCGGTCGCCCTGATCTCGCCACTCTCGTCCAGGAAATTCACGCTGAAGAGCTTGCCCTCGCTGGTGGGCCTCTTCCATGTTCCGATATATGACTTGGTAGTGACTCGGGCCTTGATGGTCCACTTGTTCACATACGGGGAAACGGCCTCGATGGGGTATATTGTGGCCGCGAGAGGCCCGCTGTTCCCACCGCCGCCCCCTGTGCGCGAGGCTAGCTGCCGCTGAGCCTGCGGCTGGAATTGGGGTGTTGTCTGCGCAGCCGGCTCGCTCTGGGCGCCGTAGAAACTAGCGCTGTCACTCGTAGTATTTTGGCGCTCGCCCGTTGTGACTTCCATGCTCTTAGGGTCACCAATCTTGTCCGGCGTGCCGAGCTCGGTCATGACTTCGAGGTCCAAGATGATCATAACGCTAGACAGGTTGTGTGTCAGCATCGGTACAGACTTGGGCGGAAGGGAAAACGACGCACTGTTTTCCCTTGAGATACTGGGCTTGGTATTGCTTCACGCGCACGATGGATCCGCGCTGTAACTGACCGTCGTGCATCACATGGTTCGCCTGGGTGGCCAACATGCATTGTACGTAGTTGCGGAGGTCGCTGAGGACGATGCGGTATCTCTCAGGGGCAGCAGTTCCCGGGCCCTTGCTCTCGAGAGTCGTGATATGAAGACATTGCATTACCGGAACTGGGTAATGCACCGCTGCGCGGTTGGCGTCCAAGAAAATGGCCCTGGCTTGGAGTCAGATAACATTTCCACGAGCATCCCGAAATGGGCCTGCCAACTCACTCTATCGCGCCCTGTGATATCTGTTGTTCCGCCATTTTGTGTTGATTTTTGGTTGATTGACGATGTGTGCTGAGCGAGCCGGGTGTTGACGCAAGCAGAAAATGGAAGTTTTATCGAAGTGGCGGTCGATGCAAGGCTCGGAGGGGTCGCGTTGGGCAGGCGCAGAACGCGTCGAGGGGCATCAGTTTAATGGGCCCGGGCACGCACAGTGTATATAAAGTGCCAACCTTCTTAATCACACGGCTCATCCGATCTCAATCCTGTCATCCCGACCTCCATTTGACATGTACATAATTACAAATATGCCATTACAACAGACAAGAAGACAACTACTCTGCTCCATGAGATACCAGATTATTTTTCTGCATTTCTTGTTTCACCCATCTTCTTTTAAATTATACCTTTTCTTTCACCATCGCCCCCCTCTTCAGGTCTAAGGACCTCAAGAAAATCGAGAGCACAAACACTGCTTCGTCTGTATGTATGTATGTACGTTGCGCAGCATTAAAATCAGAAACGAAACAGCCAGTTCTCCTGATGTCACCCCGCCAAGAAGCACCTGCCTTGCGGTGGTTTCTCAATACATGCAAAGCACTGTCTATCGCTTGTGCTTGTACTGGCTCCAGAATGATCGGCCGCGGTGCACCTTCAAACTTCCAAGGCCATTGGTGGAGCAATTGTCTCCCCGCTATGTCGGTGAGGGGTGGTGTTCAACAACATCTCTCTCTGCAATTTGACAGCATCTCCTGTTTTCATGCTCTCAAACCCGTCGTGAAGGTGGCTGTACTCAAAGCAAAAAGTGCATCACTTCGTTCTCGAGAAAACGTAGAACCAAACCAAATCCCCAACCCGATTTCGATTTCTCAAGACCTACACGGGCAGCCTTGACAGCCAAACAATCCCGTCCCCTTTTCTCCCCCAAAACCCAACCAACCCAACCCCCCAACCCCTCAAAATGGCACCCCCCATCATCGACTCCCACATCCACCTCTACCCCGCCTCGGAAGCCCCCTCCCTCGCCTGGTTGACGCCGACGCACCCCCTCGCGGGGCAGCACTCGGTCCACGAGTTCCGCGCCGCCACCGGCACCACCACCACCACCACGGCCACGGCCACGGACACGCCAGTAGCGGGCTTCGTAGTGGTCGAAGCGGACCGGCGCAACGACGCCGGGCGGGACTGGACGGGCCCGCTGGCGGAGGTGGCGTGGATGGCGCGGGTGGCGACGGGGGCCGGGGTGCGGGCGGGCGAGGGCCACGCGGCGGACGACGCGCCGCTGTGCCTGGGCCTGGTGCCGTGGGCGCCGCTCGCGCGCGGGCCGGACGAGCTGGGCCGGTATCTGGAGAGCGCGGAGGCCGAGGCGGGCCCGGCGGCCTGGGCGCGCGTGAAGGGGTTTCGGTATTTGTTGCAGGATAAGGAGAATGGCACCGCGTTGGGGGAGGAGTTTGTGGAGGGGTTGAAGATGCTGGGGAGGAAGGGGTTTGTGTTTGATGTTGGTGTGGATCAGCATCGGAGGGGGAGGGTGCAGTTGGAGGAGGTGGTTGAGATGATTGATCGGGCGCATGAGGGGGTGGAGGAGGAGGAGAAAGTAGTGTTTGTTTTGAGTAAGTTGTCGGTTGCTTTTGTGGTGGGTGTGCACTTATGCTGACGATTCTGGGTAGATCACCTGTGCAAGCCCGACTTGACGATTCTCAACCAGACGGACCCGTCATTCATTGCATGGTATGTACAGGCAGAACAAACTGATTTCTTGAGGAGTGGCAGTACTAATAACAACACCTAGGCGCACTGCCATGTTCACACTCAGCAAGTGCCACAAGACATACATGAAGCTGAGCGGCTGCTTTGCCGAGTTGCCGGACAAGCTGAAGGAGCGGTCTGCCGAGGACATTTTTGCGGCCATCATTCCGTGGCTGGCGGTCGTGGTCGCGGCGTTCGGCCCGAGCCGGATCATGTTTGGCAGTGACTGGCCTGTCTGCGCGGTGGGCGTGGGTGATGATGCATGGAAGAAATGGCGCAAGGTCGTTGACATGGTGTGCGATATGGCCGGCTTGAGCGAAGAGGACCAGGCGATGCTCTGGGGCGGGACGGCCAAGGTGGCTTACAAGCTCGAGGGCTAGAATTACATGAAAGCCGCTGTGTTCCCAGCCTTTCCTGGGCTGCTACTGTGCTGATTAAAAACTATCCCTTGTAATAAGTTTGGTCCTCTTAACAACGCATTCCTCATGCTGTTGGTATGTCAACAATGTGAAAAGAGAAGATCAGGGGTGGGCTAGCAAAAGCCCAGCCGCTACCCCGTTCGAGGGTCGCTGGCCACGAAACCCCCATGGGATTTAGTTCAGCTGGTTAGCACGTTGATTAGAAGGGGCGGACCCTTCCCTTGAACCTACCCCGTAACTATTAGACCTAGTGATAGGTCTTTCGCCCCAAGGCCTTGATCACCACCTCTGGCCGTTCAACCCTATAGAGGCAGTCGTGATGGTGGGCAACGCACAACTTCTACATCACGACCGACCACCTTGTGGTTACCACCTGCCGTGTCTCCATGTAGCCTTCATCATATTTCTGCATTTTCTACCCCTCAACAAACACAGGTCAGCTGGAATGTTGCGATGGCCTCAGCCTCCCAAACGCCTGAAAACAAACAGATGGGAAAATAATCCAGGATAAAACAAAATCAGCTTGTCGTCCCCAAACACGCAAAAACTATAACAACAGACCTCTGCGAGCGGTTTCGAACCGCGACGAAGTAGCACACCGGGGATCGCCGCCATGTCTTGATAACACCCAGCCAACAAACCCACGGGCAACCTACTGACCGGCCGGGCTACAATTCCGGCCTCGAAACAACTCTCTCAAGGAGCAGATAACCAGTATCTCGTCAAAACAAAACAAAGCCCGACCAGCCAGCCGGCCGACTAGCCATCCCCACACAACCAGTGCGGCGTGTCAAGTATACATAGACGAGTAGGTAACACACCAACAAAAAATTGCCTCGAACCCGCTACGCCACCTCCGGGTCCCGGCCCCGGCCCCGGAGTGGGCCAACCGCACGTGGCCCGGATCTCCTCCCACTCTTCACGGACGGACCGCAGCCTTGGCATGACGTTCGTCAGCCAGCAATCTGCCATTCATGAAGCGCGGCTGATTTACCCGGCCAGGCCAGGAACAGATTCCACCATCCAGCCATGGATGGCTCCTCCCCCCCCAGTTGTTGGTGACATCGGCGTTGGCGGAAGAATGCTGGGCCAGCCATGCCAGGCCCCGTTTGAATCGATTTCAACGGTCGCTACGAAGGACATACCTCCATGTCGATACGCGGCAGGTGAACGAATCGGCGATCCCGCGCCTTCACCCCGATTTCAGCTTCACTGGCCGCGGGTTTTTTCTGTGCGTGCGACTTTCGCTTGGGGCAGATTGCGACGCTGGGGTGTGACGGCAACTTGCTGTTCCCGGCTTGCCGCACACTGCATTTCCGCGCGCCTCCCTCTGCAGAGATACATGCGTACATACCTTACCTATTATTGGTATATTGAGACGCATGCGGCGGTGTGGTAAGGACACTCGTTTAGTTATCCAGCCGTGATTGGCAATTGGTCACGGGGGCTGCCTGCGGTGAAGGTCCCTCGTTGGCCGGTCGAAGGAAGGGAAGGAAGACCAGTGATAATCTCCCCCTTTTTTGTTTTTTTCTTTCGCGCAACTCGGTAGTTCTGGACAGGTGAAACTGGGCAAACTCCTCGTTCTCGTAACCGGGCCGAAGGAGGCAAGCAGACGAACAAAGCCGAGGGGTAATTAGGTCGGGAACTCGGTGAGTTACCAGGGATGAAGACATGACACAGCTCCATCCCGGCGTCTGTGTGTCTATCCACTTGATAAAATGGCTCAACAACGAGGAGAACCACCGCTCGCCTCACCAAGACGGATGGGCCACGCCAAATGACGAACCCGCACTGCGATGGAAAACACAGCCGAGGCGGCTCCGGGCCAAGCAAATAAGCAATCAAATTTAATCAGTCCATGGCCGGGTTGACAACGCAGCGCAACCACATGGCAGGAAAAATAGGGGCGAGGGAATGCACGACGGGAACTCGATCCGCGTCTTGGCACTGCTCCCGGCAGCACGGAAAGTCTGGGGAAAGCAGCTGCAAGCGGTCAAAAGCCAGAATGCATTCCGCAAGGGCGAAAAAAGTCGCCGACTGCATTTCGCTAGACCGGAAAACGGCGCCGGTGTCCGGCTCCTTGGCTATTACTCTAGAGTGACGACGAATTCGGTAGTTAGTTATGGAGAATAATGCATCAATGCTATTAGTTAGTTATTGCGTTGGGTTGGAGGTTGGCTGTTGGGTGCCCTGGATGAAAAGGGGGCGCATAAACAGTTCATGCAGGGCAGGGGGTTTGTTCTGCCGGGAAGCCCTGTTTGCTCCTGAAGGTTCCAGAAGACTGCTTGAAACGGCCGAGCAACGGGGGTGAGGCAGGGACTAACCGGCGGGTTGCGGAGATCAGACGAACGGCGTCCTGCATTTGTTTGGGTTGTCCACGTCATCTGCAATCGTATGGCGAAGAAAAGCCATAGGCTGACCGAAGAAGGCGGGATATCCGGGGCTCCCGGCGTTCGTGAGAGCATGCATGCCTGTTCCTCATGCCAGGCCAGTCAGTGCTGGCCTGCAATGCGAGCGGTAGCGATTTTGCACTGAAATTGGAACATGGAGTTGTGGACGGAACAGGCCGTGGCTGGCATGCTTTGCCGCCCTCAGGGAACATGGTCAGTGGACACAACGCCGTCAGCCTGAGGAGAGCCAGCAGGGCAAAAAATGGCCGGTTTGGTAAGGCCGGATTCATGCGCCGCCTCCTTGTTAAGTCGGTAGTCTCGTAGCCAGTGCCGTCCTACCATTACCAACCTCACCAATGAGCAAAATGTGCCGCGAGTTGAGGTGCTTGGTGTGACGTGAATCAAGGCGATCCGGGTTTCTGGCTGGCTGGAATATCGCAATATCCAGCCAGTGCCGGAACGGGATGAAAGTGAGGCGTGGCTGGTGGGAAGAATGTTTGCCAGTCAAGCACTGCACTGGCTGGGAAGGGATCAAAAGTGGCCCGTCTAAGCCGTCGTACCGAGGTGGCTCGGTCCTTCATTGATGAGAACGTGTTACATAAAAGACGAAACCCCGACAACAACGCCGCGCAACAGGCAGCGACGTCCAAAGTTTTTGGTGAACGTTTGTGCAACGCAGGCGCGCAGTGGCTCGAGGGTTGGCCTGTGGGGCTGGAGCTGAGTCAAGTGGAGCTGACAAACCGCACCAATCGCGTTTTACCCCACAGACCCCAGACGGGCGTGCTGTGGATCTTTGGTTTCTTGACCCGAATTTGGACAAGTCGCGGGTCTGCCCCACGGGGAGAATTTTCTTCGGGCACACCACTCCCGCATGTTGTTGATGTCGACCGTGACTGCGCTCTTCACCTGCCGGCTGCCAGTGCTTGCCCGATCTGGCACGTCTGGGCACCTCGGACATGACTCCCCTTTCTTTCTCTTACCGCCTCTTGACGGTGAGATGGAAGGAGCTTACAACAATCCAATGGTGCCCTGGTCGACCCGTCAGACCGATGCGCTTGGCCTTGGGAACAACCCGGAAAAAAAAAAAAAAAAAAAAAAAGCGAGCAGGGCATCAATCGGTTTGTTGGGCCCGGAGATGGCCCACCATTTCAAGAGCCCCGTCAGATCCGTACGAAATATTCGTCGTACCTTGGCTGTTGGCGGGATTCCTCTCCACCGGTTGGAATGATAACCTGGCCGGGCCGGGTAGACGATTCCCCTGTGTACGATTTTACGCAAGGGGGCCAACCAACTGGTCCTTGTTCTGTCATCCGATTTATCCAGCCATGTTTGCGAGCTTCTTGGTCAATATGACAGGCACAGCGGGAGAGCGGATAAGTTTTTGCACTCCCTGACTCCTAGACAGGGTTCCGGCCTGGAGTTTGTAGCCCTGTCGAGCTGTTGGTACGCTGTCCGCAATTCACGGAAGTTCCACCGCCAGAAATGGGGGCCGAGCAGTGCTTCCGTGCCTCCCCAGGTCGTTTGAGGACACCGGTCCGCCTCGCGATGCCACATCGTCGCAGGCAGTTCCTGGGGCTAATCTCACCGTCAGAAACCAGCATTTTCTGGCTTTCTGGCTTTGATGACAGGTTTGTACGAGACCGGATTCATCATTTTTCTGTTTGCTTCACATGCTGGGGCACCACCCGCCACCAGAGTGACAAGTCACTTATACCCCTTGCCGACACCAGCAATCGTGTGACAAACCCGGGCTTCTGCGTAAAAAAACAACAACCAGGGAAGAGTGAAAAAGAAATCTGAGGCCACGGTACAAGGTACTCCGCCATCCGTCTTCCCCAGAATTCCACTGGGCCGCACCCAGAATTCCCAGTCTCACCCCCCCCCCCCCTCCCCTGCCTGCTCCCTGTCAAACGGCCGGTCTGGTCTGGTCTGGGTCTGCTCTCTCCCTGGCCGGGCCTTCTTCCACATAAAGACTCAGTTGGTCTCAGAAAAGTTTCCCTTTGGTTCCCGTTTCTTTTCTTACCCGACCGCCTTCTTGACCGACCTTCCCGTGTGGCCGATCGCAGATCTATCCGTTGGGGAGCAGTAGCCGAGGACCAACACAAGCCCGTGAAACCGGAGCAGACAAGTAACCACACATAGCCGGGTATTAATACATATCAACCTCGGCCGCCCTCTTGCCCATCGCCTCGCTTCACACACAGCCTACACCCCGCTCGCCGACTTTACCGACCAAACCCTATTCATCATCGCTCACCTGCCTCTCCCAAAAGGTAGCCCGCCTCAGCTGTCCACCTTATTCTCGCCCTGCCGGTGTTGACCCAGCCCAGTCCTTCAACCACCACCACCACATCCACCACAATGTCTTCCCACGTCGCCACTCCGCTCGCCGCGCCCATCCCGATCCCGGCCCCGCGCCGGAATCTGGGCCTGATCACCACCCAGGAGCTGTTCGCCAGCCTCAACGCGACCCTGGCGTCCAAGATGGACGAGCTGGTCACCCCCATCCACCACATCCGGGAGGCCGATTACTCCGTCCCGGCCCCACCGCCGCCGAGCCCCGTCAGCTTCCGGGACCACTGGCCCGCGTCGATGCGCCGCTGAGTGGGCTGCCATCTGCCTCCTCATTCGATTGCAAACCATCCTTTTTTTTTTCCACTCTCTGATATTGCTACACTATCTGGGCGTTCACGGTGCCATCGGCGAATGGTCTCTTCACACCATGAGAACACACCACCAACTTCGGGGTTGCCTCTTCTCTGTCAACAACAAAAACAACGCACAACTTGTATCACCAACCACCCCGGCCAACCTCAACCCAGCCAACCAACCGGCCGGCCGACAGACCAACCTTGGCATTTCCATCATACACACCCTTATTATTATTATTACGTCCTTCCGCCCCTTACCGCGGCCGATCCCATGGTTAGCCCGGTTTGGCGGGGTGGAAACGACACAATCCACTTTCGTATCATTCATGGGGTTGGGGCTGCTGGTCTGGTTAGGCTTGGTTGGCTTCCCGCCCTTCAATACCGCCATCGCAACCACCGCATAATCTGAGCAGCGATTTTCTTTTGTTTTTATGGGATGGGTTTGGTGTTTTGCTTTGTTTTGGTTTTTTGTTTGTTTTTGGTTCGGGGACAGCAGGCAGATAAGGGCAAGCGGGATATGCGGGCGTACATAAAAGTCTCCTTTTTTTTTTTTTTTAGGGTTGGACTTGGTCGATCGACTGCTTGCAGCGGTATCTGATTCGGGAAGGACACGGCATTTTGGAGGCTTAGCTTTTGTTTGCTTGCTTGGTGGTTTGCTTGGGGGAGAGCTATCTAGCTACTAGGCTAGCTAATTGTGTTACTACCATCTCACCATCATCATCATCAACCCACCTGCGCTGTGACCGCCGTTACAAATTGCCTCAAACTACCAACAACAAAACCCATCCCCAATGCACTGGAGCACACCCTCAACCATCAACCAGCTCACCGCCTCCATGAGTCTCTACCCATGACACGAATGACAATGAATTGCGTGCCGCGACCACCCGGTTACGTGATATCACACAGCTAGCACATAAACTAGGTACCGCAGTGGGCGGTTCGGCGGGGAGGAAAATAACTAAGGGAAAGGGGGCGGGAATGTGGGGTGTTGCGTGAGACAAGGCTTATGATTCATGCCGGCCGGCCGGCGGTCTCCGTTTCCGCCTCCATCTCTGTCTTGGGGGGCGGCGCGTGGCTGGCTGGCGTGGTGAAAGTGTTGGAGTGGAGTGCAGTGCAGTGCGGTGGGGGATCGGGGATTGGGGGTATGGGGATATGGGGATGGGGATCGGTGATTTGGTGGTTGTGTATTGTGTATTGTGTGGGGTTGTGGGGTGAAGTTCGGTTCCGGTCTCATCGGTTTACATGCTGAATGGGCATTCGTTCGTTTGTCGTGTCTTTGGCTTTTGCGGGGTGGTTGTCGGATTAGGATTTTGTGTCGGGCTTGGTTGGCTGGTTGGCTGGTTGGCTGGTGGAAGGCCGGTTCCGGTTGGAGGCTGTATCACGGTGTAATCTCGTGTTGACTGAGAGGTGATTGGGGGTGATGTCTTAGCGACCAACTATTGGGTTCGGGCTTTGACGATATTCGGGGTATTTCAGCCACTCGTTCCATCACAGGCTTTCTGTCCACCGGAAGAGGACGATGAAGGCGGCAATAGGAAACGAGAGGGCTTGACGGCATCGGCTACCGAGACTTGTTGTTCCTCGTTTAGGACCGATATCTTCACCCGGTTGTGATCCTTCCTCTACCCGAGACTCGGCGATCACACTGTTCTCGTGGGGTTGGATTATACGCCGGGCTGCCATGATCGGAGAATACGACGGCGGTTATTACCCCGGATGGGAAACCATTGATGGATATACGGCAGCCGGGGCTGAGACACGGCCCACGATGCTACCTCCGCTGGAGCGTGTTGTCTTGACTTCCCCCCGTCTTACATGCAGAATCTTCCTGGGTAAACGTTTAACGCTCAACGGGGGTTGAGGGTTAGCTCTCCTGCCGATTTGGGTTATTCGGAATTCGGGCAGTATCTATTCTGAGCCTTGGCCGGAAGGGTGCCTCGGTGTGCCTGACTGTATCCTCTGTGTGGGGGTCACAGGGCATCTTCAAAGATTCTCCGACCGGGTTTCGCGGGTCGTGGTCATCAAGGTACAACAGTAAGGCTGGTCCGGTGGCACATGTCAGCGGTCCTTATTTTCCGGTAGGGCGAGAGGCGAGTCGCCGTCCTTATGAAAGCGAACCCGGATGGATAGGCCAAGTTGGCACCATGCGGTGTCACCACGACAAAGATGGGGGTGGATGTTTTGTCACCACATCGTCGGCCGAGGGCTGTCTGACTAGTCTGTCCCACGTCGCAGTTGGGGTGGGGGTTTCCGCGTTGGAGGTGGGGGCGTCTGGTATGTCCATACGTACATACAACAGCAGCAAGATACGCGGGGATGGACTGCACAAGAATGGGTAAGTAAGGTAGGGTAAGTAGTGTAAGTCAAATCAGCATCGCTGTATTGGTGGTATCAATGCCATGCCGCGCCGCCGCAGTATGCCCAACAAGGAAGATCATGCCTCGTACACACACACTATCCTTTAACTCCCCATCCCCACCGCTCGAGCCAAACCCCCGAAAGAAAACGCCTTTAAAGCTTGGCCTCCTCCTTGAGCGTGCCGACCTTGAGCTTGGGGCCGTACTTCTCGAGCACGCTCTTGCCGTGGTACTTCCAGAACTGCTTGGTGGCGTCCTTGCCGGCCATGCGCTTGAGGATCTTGGCGCCGCCCGGGTGGTCGTCGAGGAAGCCTGCGGGTTGCGTCGGTTAGTTAAATAGTTGACGGTTGTGTCAACGTGTTCACCGCTGTTCGTGCGTGCAGGGAAGCGGTTGGTCGTTGATTATGGGTTGTCGGTGATTTGCAGTCATTCGAAGGAAGGTAGGAAAATATATCTTGAGAAAAACATACCGGCAATATCGTAGACACCGTCGTCGACAATGATGAACATGGACTTCTCGTCCTTGTGCTGGGCGACCTCGGCCTTGGTGTATTGCTGAGACATGGTGGTGGCGGTGGCGGTATGTGAGATGGGATTTTACAAGATTGAGTTTTGATGATACTGGATGTTCACGAAGCAGATGAAGCCAAGGTCGCAAGAGTGAAAGTGAGGGTGAGTGCGATTGTTAATTGTCGAGCGCCGAGTGGACGATGAAGGAGGACGGCCGTCGGCTCGGCTCCGCAACTGCCCTGAACCTCGGCTTAACCCATACGCCAAGAGTCTGGACCAGGGGTAAGAGGGTCTCCCCACAGACGTCATCCCCAGATTATGTTCCGATGATAGATTAGGGGCAACAACAGGACGAGATGGGAGGTAACAGGCTAACTGGAAAGCGTCACTGGTATAGCCACGATCTTCTGCGTGTCCTAAAAAAATCAATACATACAACCAAAAGTATGTGCCGCGACTCTCGTCGTTTCTCGCCATTTTACCCTACGCTAGGGGTATGTATATTCCAAACCACAATCTGCTGCCGCGCAGCCCATCTAAACTCTAGATACCGTAACGCCATGCAATGCCAAAGAGGACCAGCCAAACCAGAAAAACAAAACACGCGCTCACTCGACCAAACCTAAACCAGCAACCACACCCCCAAAGCAATGCCCATCCACACGGCCCCCCTCACCACCTCGACCCTCCCGGCGGCGTTGGAACCCGGCCCGCAGCACGGCCGCTTGACAAACGTCACGTTGTTCATAGCCGCGGCCACCTCAAACACGCTACCGGGGTAGTTCCCGTAATTGTAGTAATCCACATTCAACACGTTGGGGGCGCGGCCCCAGTCGGTGCGGCAGTTGTTAGCCGCCATCCCCAGGCTGCCGGGGCCCTCGGCGGCGTTGGTGACGTTGAGCTGGCTGACGGCGGGCACGAGGATGGACTGGCCCAGCAGCGAGACCTCGGCGTTGAGGTTGTGGTTCATCATGTATAGGCGGCGGCGGGCGTCCTGGGCCTTCAGGTCGGGCGGGCGCTGCACGGTGCAGGGGAAGGCGGTGTCGACGGGGTCGAAGGGGGTCTCCCACATCTGACTGAATTGGTCCTGCAGCCAGGGGTAGGCCGTCTGGTTGGCCATGTAGTCGAGGAACATGACGACGCGCTGGCCCGACAGGATCAGCTGGCCCAGCGTCGGCCAGTCGTCGACCCGCATGGGGATCACGCTGGGCGTGTACACGAATTGCTTGATGCCCGACGCCTCGATCGCCCCGACGTACTTGTCCGGCGTCGAATAGTTGCCGTTGCCGAGCAGGATCGTCACCACGTCGTACGGGTGCCCCGCCACCCAGTCCTTGACCTGCCGCAGCCAGTCCGTGATGGGGCCCGCGTCGAGCAGGTCGCAGCTCGTGTGGCAAAAGTGCGGCTCCGTGCCGTTCACGGGCCATTGTATCTGGGCCTGCAGGAAGCGGATGCCGTCGTTGAGCTGGTCGATGACAGGGAACTCTTGGTTCGCGGCGGCGCTGCCGGCGCGCGTGAAGGGGCTGTTGTGGCAGCCAACGTGGGTGACGTTGCTGTACTTGCGAGCGCAGAGCTCGGGGTAGTTGTTGCAGGGTCGAGTATTAGTGGGCCGCGGCGGAGTGGTCTGGGTCGAGGTCGAGGTCGCGTTGCCGGAGCTGGCCGACGCGGAAGAGGCTGCCGAGCCGGTGATGTAGGTGACCGTGTTAGGGGTGACGGCTTCGGTGTAGCTTTGCGTGAGTATCCCGAGATCGGTGGGCAAGCTCGTTGTAGCAATAGTGATGCGCGATGTTGGGTCTTGGTAGGCGCCAGTTGGTACGCCCGTCGATTTCGTTGCGTCGCTTCTTGTACCGGTCAACATGGTGACTCATGGGTCGTTAGGGTCGACACTCTCGACGTTCTCGACCTTCTCGACCTTCTCGACATCGCTTTGACCGTAAACAGGGCCAATGCTGAGCGACAGCATGCACAGCACGCCGGCAATGCGTTTGAAGGGCGCCATCATGCTGGATGATGAGTTGAAATGACTGTTTTTCGAACCTTCGTCAAGGCATCGAGAAAGAAAAAAAAGGTTCCAAATTAAAAGTATGGAAGAGCGAGAGATGAGGGGCGAATCCAAGTTAACTAGCCCTAGGCCAGATTTCGAGGAGACTCTTCGTACCCGCAGGACAAGAAAACCTTAAAACAGTAAAACAGGGCGTCGACATGGGTTTGCAGTTCCCCCTGCCAGCAGCACTGCCGCAGTGGTGGGGTTCTTTTCGCGCTCTCCACCCTTGCAGCCGCCAGCGGTTGTTCGAGACCAGACGCTGCCAAACTCATCTCTTGACCAGTCATCACCAGCAGTCGTTCACAACTTGAATCCATCCAATTAATTACTTCGTACTGTGTCGCCAATTCATCAGAGACTTCTCTCTCCTCCCCAATGCAGCCACGCAACCATTGCTGATGCTGACTGCTGTACATCTTTGCATCACATTTGGCAAGCAACGAACCGTAATGTCTCTCCTTGCCGGGACTTCCGATCAACGAGATGACGTCTGCGCCAAGAGTCATCGGCTGAAGATCCGATATTGCCTTGGAGCGTGGCCACCGGCATCGCCTGTCAGCTCTTGTCAATCAACATTGAAACAGCCAGTGGCAGCTCCGTTTCCTTGGAAAGCCCGCACCTAAATCCATAATTCGCATTGAGAGCCAGAATGAGGGAGTTGATTTTCGGTCTCGATTCTCAACATGCGAAAATCCTACCACAATGGTTTCCCGGTATTCGTAACAAGAAGGGAAGCGCTGACCGCTAAATTTCAGGAGCTCTCATAGCCAGTTGATCTCCCACTGACCCTCACAGTTGACGCTCTCCAAAACAACCTCCCGCGGGTCACCGGCTGAATCCCTGTCGCGCATCGCATCTGCACAGCCCAGCGCTTGGCAGAAGCCCCTGCACCCACCACGACACGACATCATCGATGCAGAAGAGAACCCCTTGGGCCTGGAACATCTCAATCGATCACTCATTTCTTGCCGTCGCTCCCCATTTTTGGGTTTTTGACATTACTCCACCCCGGATCCTGTTTGTTTCGCGCCTGATTCAGTCAATCGTTTTGGAATTCTTAATTTTTTGACTTTATTTTTTTTTTTTGTTTCTTCCCCAGATTTCCAGGTCTTGTGGCGTCCACCTGGTGCTGGGGTGATATTGCTGCAAACGACCATCCCCGAACCATAGCTCCGGTACATACCTTGCCTAGGTCATCCTCCGCAGCAGGCCTGCTTGAGCTTGAGCTTGTTTACGCCGCTTCCTTTCCGCTGTCGACAGTAAATCCACAGCCAAGATGGGACTACCAGCCGCCCTCCGGTCTCGCATGAAGTCCAATACCGAGAAAAATGACCCCTCATCACCGTCAAGTCAGACTACCACGCCAGACCAGACTGCCGGGACCGACAGTGCCTCCTACAAGCGAGCAACACGAATGCGCCGGAACTTTGCCCTGAGCGCCTCCTTCGCCTACCTCTTATCATGGATCTTCTTAGTGCTCGTAAGCGCCCCCTCCCCCCTACCTTGCAACTGCTTGAAAGAGAAAGGTCTAACCATCAAGCAAAGGTCCTCATCGGCAACACGTACCCGCGTGCCGTGCTTTCAGGCGTCTACTTCTTCAAGCTTGACCTAGCCGACATCATCCCAACATCAGTGCCCAACGCTAGCCTGATCAACAGCATCGCCCAGTCCATCGGCCTGCACGACTTCTACCAAGTCGGCCTGTGGAACTTCTGCGAGGGCTACGTCGGCACGGGCATCACCTTCTGCTCCAAGCCCACCACCCTGTACTGGTTCAACCCGGTCGAGATTCTCATGAACGAACTGCTCTCCGGCGCCACCATCGCCCTCCCCACGCAAATCATCACCATCCTCGACATCCTGCGCCTCACCTCCCAAATCATGTTCGGCTTCTTCCTCACCGCCGCCGTGCTCGCCTTCCTGATGATCTTCCTCTCGCCGCTGGCCGTGTCCTCGCGCTGGTGGAGTCTGCCGCTGGCCATCGCCTCCTTCCTCGAGATGATGCTCATCCTGGCCGCCAGCACCGTCGGCACCGTCATCAGCATCGCCTTCAAGTACGCCGCCGAGGCCCAGCAGGAGCTCAACATCCACGCCCAGGTCGGCGTCCGCATGTTTGTCTTCATGTGGCTGGCCACGGGGTTCAGCATCTGGGCGTTTGCGGTGCATTCCGGCATGGGGTGCTGCTGCACGTCGAAGCGGGATTTGAAGATTGGGAGGAGGTGTGAGGGGAGAGGGAGAGGGGGGTTGAGGAACTAGTCTGTGTCGTACCTATTTTGGGCAGTGGGAGGAAGACATATATGCATATATTTTTGGGACTCGGGGTTTTATGTGGGTGACATCCCGGGCCGGGTTAGATATGGTCGCCGATAGATGATACATGACTGGGGATAGTAGTAAGGTGGGTTGGTCTTTTTAGAGCGGGCGGCATTGGCATAGAGGTGATTCTGGTATTTAACGTCCATAAATCTCGCATAAGCGGTCTCTTATTCCTACTCTGGCATGGTATTACTAAGTAACATACATCTAGTTATGAGCGATGCCGTAATTTACGTATGAGATTTAACTGCACAGCCGCTGACTTGGAGGTATATACGTAATACCCTATTCATCGGGGAAGTCGCTCATGTGTATCACTAGGTATCTACTTACCGGTATGGTTACGTATCTGAGCGCGGTTAATGATGCATTCCTTGACGAACCTATCCGACGGACGAGTTTCGCAGTTAACCAAATGCGATACGCTATGTAAGAGAATCAAGCAATAACAAGGCACAAACATCTTCACGTTGGGGGACTCGATCATGTGGGCAGTCATAGCAGTAGTTATTATACCGACTCAGAAGCCGTCAGGGCAACTAACTACATACACGAATTCTTTGGCCAACTCCCGGTCCCGAGAATCGCCGCTGCCCAACCTCTCTCGTCCTTCACTAAAACCACAAAACCAAGTGGCTAGCTCAGACCAAGAACCCAGGCCCAAGGCCACAACATTATCATTTCGCCCCTCACAGGCAGGCTCAACTCCGAAAACATCCCCGTAGGAGCGAACCAGAGAAGGGAAACCCTTGTCAAAAAACCTCCCCACAAACGCAGTACTGTTTGTTCTGAGTTGCCGCGAGCTGGACTTGAGTCCCCGCCAGGGGGAACAGTACTCGTGGCGAATTGGGTTGTCGGTGCAAAAAAGCAGGAAAAGAGGGAACCGCAAGAGAGTATTACATCTCAAGACAGGCAATGCAGCCATCGAAACCCCCCGCCTCCTCGTCAGCAAAACGAAGGGGGCGGGGGCCACAGACTAAAAAGCGGGAGCCGTAGAGGCTGCCGGAACCCTTTCCCATCCATCCCGGGCACGGCACGGCGAGGTGGGGAGTGACAGGGTTAACTCGAACCAGTCGAGAACCCGCCAAACTCCCCGTTTCACACGTACGGTTTGACAAAAAAATACCCGGGACGGGAAGGGGACGGGTCCGGATCAGCCCGGCTCACCGCTGCTGTGTTTCAAACAACGAAGTATGGGTTGAGTGAGTGGAACGGCCATTGGTATCGGCTCTTTCCGCGTGGAACGGCGCTGGACGGCGTCGACGTCGACTGGCGGTGGATGCCCCCCGAGCGAAGGGGGGACAAACACCGAGGACACAGACTGCGAAGGTGGGATGTGGAAAGATCCGCACCCTTCTGCTGGTCCTCTTATTAAACCAAGTCTTTTTCTTGACAAGACTGCCAAAAAAGCAAAAAACATTCATCTTCTTCTTTTGATCCTCACCCGAGGCATTGTCGCAGGTCACTTAGTCGCGGACGACGATGCCGTTGCGGCGGGAGCTGCGCTCGACGTACTCAGCCTCGTCCTCGGAGGAGCACGAGTCATCGTACGAGCAGCGGGAGCCACCGCAGTCGAGGCGGACGCGCTCGCCCTTGCGGGTGATGCCGTAGCGCTCGCAAGTGCAGCTGGAGCAATCCGAGGCCGGGGTGCTGTAGCCAGACGAGCCGGAGCTGTCAGAGCGGTACGAGAGCGAGGAGCCGACCGACGAGACCGGGGAGCCGGGGGCGCTGAAGTCGGTGATGACATCCTCGTTGTAGTACTCGTCCTCGTAGATGCCGGTGGCGGCAAAGCGGCTGCTGAGCTCCTCCTCGTCAAAGTCGTTGTCGAGGATGTGGCGGGTGGCGTTGGGCGACACGGGCTTGGGAGCCTTGATCTGGGAGATGGAGAGGGGGCGGCCCTTGGCGATGTCGCTGGTGGACGAGCGGCTCTTGGACGAGGAGGTCGACTTGCGGGACGACGACTTGGAAGAAGAAGAGGAGGAAGACTTGGCCTTGGGAACGTCAAGGATGTTCAGGGCGCGGCCGGTGGTGGGCTCGACGGTGGAGTCCTCGCTGGGGTTGTGCGAGACGTGGTACCCATCGATGATGTAGTAGTACCAGTAGCGCTGGCCGGGCTGGAGGGTAGCCTGTTGGAAGCGGAAGGTACCCTTCCAGGTGCCCTTGGAGGAGCTCTTGTCCTTGGAGAGCGGGAGCTGGCCGCTGTAGTTGTCCCAGGAGCCGAGGAGGTGGACGGTCTTGACGCCGGAAGAGACGCGGAGGGAGAATGAGAGCTGGATGGCGGACATTTTGAACTTCGTTATTAAATAAAAATCGAGTGCTGAAAAAATTGAATTGTCTTGAAAAGAATGGACTTTCTGCGCTGAAGAGCGTGTGGAGCAAGTAACCCGGTGTTGTTTGGGTTGAAGTGGATTAAGTTGGTGATAGCGAGACCAGCAAGCTATCGAATTTGATTTTTTGGATTAATTGGATTAACAGAGCACAGCTCCGTGGAAGGTGGGAAAAAAAAAAGAAGGGGGAAAAAAGAACAACACAAGGTCGATTGTTGAGTGCTTGCTGCAGAAAGAAAAAAGAAGGGAGAGGGAATGAGGCCGAGGGGAGCGGCCCTTATATGATCACGAAGCCATGTCGGGGAGGAGAGGGAGGGGGAGGACAGCGGGGGTGGGTTGCCCATCACTGGCCCGATTCAACGAATCGGCTGGGGTAGCACATAACTCGCGAACAAGGTCTCGCAGAAGGGGCCATGGAGCATGCGGGCTGCCGGCCGAGAAAGAGAGAGAAAGAGCGATGGTCCCAAGCAGGAACACCCATTCCCCTGTCCTCCTCGAGGTGGGCCGTGCAGCCATGCAGCACCACTACTGCACGATGGGCGGCTAACAAGCGAGAAAGCCAAGTGGGAGATCAGATGGAGACTCTCGGACTGGAGAGAATAGTCGAGGAGGGACCTGGAAGCATTTCTGTGGGGAGGCTGGCCTCCGCAGATGTGCCGGTGCAAGCATGGTGATCACAAATGCTATTCCGCTTTGGGACTAGTTTGGCGTTTAAATCCCTGTACGCATTGGCCAATTAGGGAAGGCAAACACCAACGTCGTCCCTTCTTCGAGCGCAGGCCATCGGCCTCATCACACGCACTGCATGCAGCTCCCGCCAATAATCGACTGTTGTGTGCCCGCCCAGCTGCTGTGTGCCATTCTTGCCCTCGCACCCAGAGGCTTTTTCAATGCGGGCGTTGACCCAGAACCTGGGATCCGAGCAACGAGATATTGGCACCTCGAAATCATCCAAGGTCACTTCTGACAGGTCAATGGCATGAATGACCTAACCCCCCGTCATTCTCTGTGCCTGGGACGAAACAGGCAAGCACGATTCCCTCCAGACCAGGTACGAAGTACGAAGTAACCCTACTCTTCTAATCCCGACTTCCAAGCGTTGTGATGGAATGGGCAAGTCGACCTGCAGCATCAGCATGCGACCCTCCCTGCCTCCATCCGCACTTCGCTGCAGGCTCGCCTCGGCCATGTGGGGATTATGGCCGCGTATTGGGTCGATGATCGATAGCGCAGCATCTCCGGTCTCTCTTCTCCGTCGGTCGCTGCGGGTAAATTGGTCAAGTGGTCAGCTTCCGTGAACGGCACCCAGTGAGCGGCTTTGAATGCCTTCCCGGCTTGGAAACCATGTCCATGAAGGATCCAATCCATAGTCTTCAAGGTTCAGTGGTGGCCTTGGGGGCGGCCGGCCTCGATGGTCTCATGGCGAAAACGCCGCAACGGTGCGCCAGGACGCCACGGAAGCGGGAAGATGAACGTGGCATCACCGAGAGACATTCTCGGCTTCGGTCGATCAAAGAGCGTCATTTGGTCATTCGGCAAGCACCATATGCGCTGCTGGCGACTTCGTTATCGGATTGGGGTAGAGTTATTCGTCGATCGTCGTCTTGCATGGCTGTCCTCGTCTTCGAAGCCCCGCTTCAGCTTGCCTCGACGATGGCGACCTTGCTGTGTGTGGGAAGAATCCATGGCTGACTACCAGCCCCGTCGCTCAATCAGGTTATCTCGATATATCACCAAGTAGAACTACTGCATGCAGGCAATTAACTTACACAGTAGCCCCGGCGGGTATGTGAGTAGACAGCATCATCACACTGGCAACTGCTTGGTCCTTGCTCCAATGCACCCGCAGGATCCTTCCCAAGCATTGATCTCTCATCTCACTGGGTAGCTCACCCCCGGGATCCAGTATCCGTGCCAAAATAGCCGCCGTGATTCCCACCACCCGCGTTTACTCCGCAGGAAAAGATGGCCGAACCAACACAGCCGCGGTCGGAGGTTATCTGCACGCTTAATGTCATTCGGACCATGGGATCGAAAGGACACGGTAAGCGGAGTTCTTTGCCGCGGCATCAACCGCGAGGGTGGCTTCTCGTTGCGAACTCTTGGCCTGACATTTCCCCTCGAGACGGGAAAGTTTGCTTGGCACTTTTTGTGGCCTTCTCCGCCGAGGTCATCTTGTCCTTTGGCACTCTATGCAAGGTCGAAGATGCTCTGTTCAACATGATGCCAAATTCCTTTGACCAATCCTCCAATTCCCAGCTCCCTCCCAAGCACTCAATGAATATGGTTCGAGGATTGATTATAAGAAGGATTGGAGTCGGACTGAGATAGACAAGGCCGTTATGGCATCGCATACGGAGTTCACCGTGGGCCGGCCAGAAGTCAGAACCGGCAATCCCTTCTTTGCGGGGCGGTAGTATATATGTTTCCAAACTATCAAGAATGATGGCCTCGTCATCGTACGGGGTTGGCTGCCTCGATACCTGGGTTGCCATCTGGGAACACTGAGAAAGGCGAGCTCTGCGTGGTGTTTATGTGAAATATATACTTTGCGGCTTGTGGGCCGAAACCCCAGCTCAGTGGCCGATTCTCGTGTGTATCCCTCCGAAGAGGGGGTCATCATCGGCATACTATGTGACGGATTTTGCTTTTTGAGCATGCCGCTAAGTCTCTGCCATCGCCGGAGAAGCTGTATTCCACAAAAACGGCCACCAATGCTAGAGCTCACCGGCTACCCCCTTTGGTAGTCGAAGTGAAGTAGCCGTTTACGAAATCCCTCTAAGGCCTCGCCGTAGGAGAGTAGGTTACCAAAGTGAACTAGCTGCCGAACCAAGCACTACTGCCTGGCCGCTGGGCTAGCCCGTCCGTAGTTCTCGCCACAAGCTGGCTGCGTGGGCCTTTCCTATATTGCGCTGGTAACGGCATTAGATGTTCAAGCATCATTTACTCAGCTCGACGCACTCATCTCCCTCGACGTCGTCCAGACAATACAGCCTTTCAGAAGTGGACTTACGTGCCCAAAACATGCTCGTTGATCACACCCTTGAGCTCATAGCCACCACCAACAGGGAGCCAGCTCAAACATCCTGTTGGCTTTGACTTGGCTAAACGAAAAGAAAAGATAGAGATAGATGGGCCCTTGAAGACTCGGATTATGTTAAACAAAATATTGCCATATTTAGTAACTACGAGATAAATTCGTAGGAACGCTCTGAGCATATGTTTGTTTTAGCAAACTGAGAGGCATGCTAGGGCAGGACGAGAGGTATGCCAAGAGATATCATCACAGCGGATGGCGTAAGTCGGATCTGAGGGTGTGAAGAATTGGAGATATATATGGAAACTGCAAAGGAGTTGCAACTAAAGCGGCCGGGTAGGTAAAGTCCAACACGAAGGTTAATAAAACTTAATCAGCTGACCACAGAAAACATGATGTTTCATGTACTTTGCTCGGGTGTACCTGGAATGTTGAGAGCAACAAGACAACCAGGAAAAGTGGAGTAAGTGTATTTGCATACTCGGACAGCAGCCGAAAAAGGCAAGTCGTCAACACCTTGACTCACATCATCGCGTGGTATCCACCCCACTCCACTGCGTTGGAGGGACTTTTCCCTCTGTTGAGGCTTCATATTCTTGAGTGCAACTTCCATTTTGCACTTTCACTGTTGCTGCCTAAGGTACAGGCACTCTTTGAGAGTGAGACCCAGACCCACCTCGAAGCTGTGGGTCTGAAGTTTGAAACTCTCAATCTCACCCAACTAAACTTTACTTATACTCAGCTGTTCCTTCTCACCGCTCCCTTCCATCTTCTCACAACTCACAACTCAAAACCCACAACTCACAACCTACATAATCACCACCTCAAAACAAACACGAATATCACCCACCGCCAACATGTCCGCCTCAACCTCCGCCGCCATGAACGCCTTCCCAGACGACCCCCTCGTGCAAGCCGTCAAGGCCCACGTTAAAGTCTACATGGAACCCTACGACGCCTCCCATTCCTGGGATCACATCGAGCGCGTCGTGTCGCTAGCCCACCACATCTACAACCACTCCGACGCCGCCTTCCAAGCCACCGCCGACCTGCGTGTCATTCACCTCGCCGCCCTGCTCCACGACGTCGGCGACCGCAAGTACGTTTACTTTTAACCCCCCCCTTCACTTCAACCCTCAAACCCCAATCCCCAAACTCACACCCCCCACAGATACCTCCCCCCGGGCGAAACCCCCCACACGCAAATCACCACGCTCCTCACCAGCCTCTCCTGCCCGCCAGAACTGGCCACGCGCCTCCAAACCATCTGCAGCTCCGTCAGCTACAGCCACGAGAAGTCGCAGCCCGCCGCGCACATGGCCGCGCTCGTGGCCGCGCACCCGGAGCTGGCCGTCGTGCAGGACGCCGACCGGCTGGACGCCATGGGCGCTGTGGGGCTGGGGAGGTTGTTTACGTATGGCGGGGCGCGCACGCGCAGGGGCATGGGCGAGTCGATGGCGCATCTGGATGAGAAATTGGTAAGGCTGGAGGGCCTGATGAAGACGGTGGTGGGGAGGGAGGTCGCGAGGGTTAGGGGGGAGAGGTTGCGGGTTTTTAGGGGGTGGTGGGTGGAGGAGGTGGGGGGGTTGCCTGAGTTGGAGTTGGAGGGGGAGGGGTTGTAAGTGTCGACGGTGGTGAGAGGTGAGGCGAGGCGGTGGCTTAGGGGAAAGGAAGGGTGGGTTAGGTCCGGAGTGGGAAGGCTGGAGTTGCGGTGTTGGGGTCACTGGTCACTGGTATACCGCACAAGCGAGACTCGGGTTGATTCGGTGTTTGTTTACACGATACCCTGGTGAAGGTCTTCAACGCCCTAGATCTACGTTCGAAGCGAATAATCCAACACATCATTAATAATACCCATCTCGCATCCATCCGTCAAGCTTGACATCAACCATGACGAGTGAGAAAAAGAACATTTCCTAACCCCGACTCTTCACAACCCTTTCCAGCTCCTACTAAACCAAACACCCCAACCCCGTACCAACTAACTAACCACCACCACCAACAACAACCAGCCTCACCCACCCTTCTACCACCTTCTCCTACCTACAACAACATCGCCGCCAAACCACCCAACACCGCCAACGTCCCCGCCACCTGGTTCGCCACCGCCCCACCCGTCGAGATAGGCGGCTTCGGCCCACCGGTACCAGTCCCCGGACCAGTCCCATTATTACCGGGGTTCACCATCGCCGTCGTCATGGTCGACGCACCCGACTGCGTAACACTGCCCGACGGCGGCACCGAGTGGATGAAGGTGATGGTCGTGGTTGGCTCGTCACCACCCGAGGCGGAGCTGCTCGGGTTGCCGGGGTTGATGAAGGTGATGGTGGTGGTCGGCTCGGCGGTGTCGGTGGCGGTGGATGGGCCGGGGTTGACGAAGGTGAGGGTGGTGGTGGGCTCGGCGGGGCCCGTGTTGGCGGTGCATTCGGACGCGGGCAGCGTGAAGGGCTCGCCGGAGGGGGGGTAGACCACGCAGTTATTTTCGCAGGCGGCGTCGCCGGCGGTGATTGAGGTTTAGTGGCAAAGCGCTCAGAGCTTGCCGACGACTGACTGGCCTTTCTACATATCAGCGTTGGGGGGGTGGGGTGTTAGGGGGGGATTTGTTCGGGGAGTGGGGAGGGGGCTTGGTGGGTTAAGGGAAGGTACTTACGTTTGGAGCAGCGGCCAGCTATGCCGATCTTGTCGGCGCCGCAGCGGATGATGATGTCGGTGCCCATGGAGTCGCCGGCGCAGAAGGCAGCGTTGGGCTTCTCGCAGATGTACTTGCCGTCTTCGTACTTGACTTGGGCGCTGACGAGGGCCGCCGAGGCCAAGATCAGGATGGAGGTGGTCTTCATGGTTGTGGTTGGGGTGGTATCAAAACGAGTGAGGTGGAAACGAGCGACTTCACACAAGACTTGTTCACGATGGCGTAACAGAACTAACAACCATAGACCAGAGCCTCGGGAAGAGATCAATTTATATTCGGGGCCTGTCTCGGCTGGCTGCTGGGACCTGCATTGTTCCTGAGTAATGTCACGGCCCAAGGTGCCACTCACTGTTAGCGTTGCAGAGGAGGTAACCCAGCAAGTAGTGGAGCGAACACGGCAGTCTGGGGATCATCTCGTGTTGGACAGACTACTACCCACGCTATTTTTGCCTCTAGTGTACACGGGCACGACAAAACAGTGGTGAGACCGTCAAGACAAGAAAACATGGCGAAGAGGCCAATGGGATGGTGGCCTTTGGCTTGCGGGTCTCACCGGTGGTAGACCTCGTTTTCTCAACTCGGACAACCGATTGTAACGTATCGAGCTCGCGGCACTTTGGTATTGCGGCGCCCCGGCGCTCAACCGCGAGACCGAGTGGCTGGAGTGCCAGTCATCCAGTCCATGGCCGTGGCTCGTATTTGGGCGGGCTCGGCGGGGTCTCCTATTATTGCCTTTTTGCCACTTCTGGATGCAGGGTGCGAGTCCCAAAGGGGAAATTCAGCCCAAAACATCTAACGGAGCCTCGGAGCTTCTTTACTAGTACCGGTCCGACAGAAAGGACAAGGAGCCGTGCCATGAGCCGAGACAGACACATCATTGTTTACAGAGTCAAGGTAAACTCCTGCTGGTTTTTCAGATATCTGGAGCCCAAACTTGGTTAGTGGAGTATTAGGTGAGAACGGAAATATACATGTACGATGGATGTCGTTACGGTCTTGAATGGAGATATTGCCAGGTACTTTAAGACAAGTCCCGCGCCGCGAACTCGCCACTCAGGCCGCTGGGATCTCTAACAACACCACCTCGACAAGAGGATCCCGCTGTACGTACAATCTCATCTCCAGTTACTCGCCGAACTATGCAACTTGCCACAGGTCCCTGGTTTTCACATCGCAAACACTTAACATCGCGTCCATCTCACCTTACCATCGATCTCAACCCCAGCTACTTCGGTGACACTAGAAGACCAATCGTTTCAGCCGACCATCCGATTGGAGAGCGTAGGGAAGCTCGACCAGGCGATTAAGAATATTTTTCTCTTATATATAGGTAAATTCGGCATCGCAACGCGGCGCGGGAACCAGACAGCGACGAGGATAGACTTGCCAGCCAGCCTTTCGCCCAGGATATCTGGGTTCATCAAGGCAAAGTAACCTAGGCGAACATCGACGATGGCCGGGCCCAGCACAGGAATGCTCTACTGATGCAAGAATCCCCATTGTGTGATTAGAGTTACTTAGAGACAGTCTCTGCAAATAGTCTGTGCGCTCTGCGCACACAACTATATTGCAGTGCAGGCTGAGGCGCCTTCTACCTTTGAAGAGATAACTCTTTCTTCTACCTTTTTTTCTACTATTTGCAATTAGATGCAGTGTCCCGTATCATCTACTAATCCACTGCTATGGCGACTAACCCAACATCTAACTAGCCCTCCTTTTTTTTCTTCTTTTTGAAAGAAGAAGAACGGAAGGATTGATTTGTATGTAACTGGGTAGTAGTAGAAAGTAAAAAAAAAGCCCACATCAGGAAAAAGTAAACAAGCGTTCAGGGGGCCACCCGGGGATTGAACCCGGGACCTCTCGCAGAAATGCTCGGGTTGTAACCCTAAGCGAGAATCATACCACTAGACCAGCGGCCCTTGAATCCCAACGCAGTGGATCTTGAGGACAACGCCAGCCAGAATCGCTTGAGAAAGGAGTTCAGTGGCCGGTAATCGGATCAGAATCGGCTCACCGGCTGCGACCGTTGGTGGTTCCAAGTCGAAAAGAGATAGCCACCCAACCTTATCCCCTTGTCTGCTGCAAGCGAG
>NT_165976.1:1895468-1916527 GCF_000143365.1 Chaetomium globosum CBS 148.51
GGAAGGGAACGCTCAACGAGAGAGAAGAGATTATGATTTCATAACATTCGAAACGAGGATAGAACGGAATTAATATCTCGATGATCGGCTATTGGGTATCAGCAGCCCGTTGGGGATGGTGCAGACTCGAGAGGAGAACCCAACGACCGTGAGCCCGGAGATCAGGCCGAGTCAATCAAGACCCACATCCTCCGGGGCTGCTCGTCTCCGGGCCGGGGGCCGGGCTTGGGCTGACAGCGGGACTTATGTACGCCCGAACACGTGGCTCTGAGACAGAGGTCAAGAAACCAGATGAAGATATCGGGACAGGGCTGAGAGAACCCCTGGAGAGGAAACTTCTGCAAAGGTGAGGAGGCAAGGGAAGGACGAGAGGGGAAGCGGACGCTTGTGGGACACTGCACGTGTCGGTTTGAGGTACAGCGGGGACCGATTTCCGGCCGGCCTCCGGAGCGACCGAGAGGAAGACCTCGCTTAAAAAGGGCATGACCTAGTGTTGTCTCAGCGAGATCGGTCACCAAGGCCGAAGATGTGGCTGGTGTATTCGTTCGAGCTGCTTTTTGGGTTCTGCAGGTGTCGAGGCAAGGAGGCAACTGAGATCCGTCCTTCCCGTCAGTTGATTCGGTGGCAGCCCGCAGCAAGCCCTCGAGCCAAGGGGCCATAATCTCGACCGATGCTTGTCTTTGCGCCCCCAGGCCTTGTCCGTATCGCAGTTCTGCACTCGCAGTCGGCGCCGACAGCTGGCTGTTGTGCACGGTCAAGATGCACCACGAGTGGACAGCGAAGGGCGCCGAGCCCGAGTGTCGCATGAAGACACGGTAAAGTAATTGATTACAACAATGAGTCAAGGATGAATAAAAACCGGTATCCTGGCAAGTCCGGGCTCATTCTGGAAGGCTGGCAAGATTTTGCAACACCAACCTCCTGGCCTTGATGAAAATTCTGAGAGGGACGATGCGATGGGCCTAAAAGGAACAGAAACGGCCAACGATGGGAGGTAATTCCAAGGTGGGCGACCGGAAGCTCCTTCCCAGCCTGCCTATTTTACAGCGCGTCAGGGCCTAGCCAATTGCGACTGTGGGATCTCGCGGTGCGTCAATCTGGCAGCTCTGGCCAAAAAAGGTCAAACTCAAAACGGGGACAAGAAATCAAGAAAAGAGAAAGAAGTCAAGGAAACGAAGAAAGAAAAAGGAGACAAAAGAGAACAAAGCACCAGGAATTAAATAAAAGAACCCGAGTCAAATAGAAGTAGACTTTGGGCTTATGAATGGCTTTCTTTTCGTCGGCATCTACGAAGTAACTGCACTTGGAGCTCGGCTTTTTTTTGCCCATGGGATGGGATGGATGTCTGGGCACTCACAACGTTCCATTGGTTGCGTGCAGGTGCTGCGCCAAGTGGGCTGCGTCCTTCCTTTGCGCCCTCGACTTTCTCTGATCGAGAACATTGCATTGTTCCAGGCGTGCGCCATCGCTGCAGCACAGTTGCAACCCTTGACCTCGGGACCTCACATCTCTGATCAGATGCCCCGCGACTGCACCCAAGAGCCGCCCACCCCCATCGACCATGTTTCGGAATAACGGTATCTAGAGGGACAGCCAGGACAGCCACTCACTGTGCACCGTTTACCTTGTTCAACAAGTGATTTGGTTCCTGCCTGGCGAGGGCATGATTGATGATTAGCCGCAGCACCTGGTAGTTGGAGCCACTCGAGAGGCAAAGAGGGTTCGTCCCGCGCCAGATCGGACACGACACCCGAGGGGCCCTGCCACTCACCTGCTTGTGTCAGCTCTGTTCAGACGGCAGCACGACCTTGGCCTCTCGCCAACAAACCACTCAACGTTTACTTGCCACTTGTCGATGTCTCAGGTCTCCCGCGATTCTACTTCGAACGTGGTCCAGCGCCAACAAGTCCGTGTCCTTCGGCTGCCCCCCCTGCGCGCCCCCAACTCGGCGGGGTGTTTCCAACCATCGTACCTTGGCACAATCGACGAGCCTCTGCTTCTCGTCGCCGCACCGAGCGAGCCCCTTGCTGCTAACGACCAATCTATCGCTGCCAGCAATATGCGCGCAATCCTGCCGCTTCTTCGTTCCCCACTCTAGAAGAGCGCAAAAACAACGAGGACGATACCCCGGGCCCGCCCCCGTCGATCCGTCACCATGACCGTGGGCAGTGACTTCCGGGCTTCTCTCCCCAACATGGGCACATCCCATGCAGACTTTGCTCTCGGCTTGGACTCGGATCGCCTCGAGGGCCATCCGCGCATGTTCAAAAAACACAAGGTTCTACCGCATCCCCGGAAGGATGAATTGCAGCGCTCGGGTTCGTGGAGATACGGGCAGGGGAGCGAGGCGTCTCTGTCCCAAAACGGCGCGTCACCAACCCTGAGCCCCAGCCTCCGACTACGCGCGAGCCGGTCAGGAAGAGGTCCAGAGCCACCACCCACACCGCCTGCGCACTCCCGGACTTCCTCGGCCAGCCATCCTGCGGATCCCTCGACTCCCAAACTCGCTGGCGATTCTTTGAGCAGCGCTGATGATGCCGAGTCGCGTCCCCCAGCGACTCCCACTAACCAACAAACCCTGCCCACCCCAAATTTGACCCCCGATCGGACGCCTCCAGGCCCTGCCACGAGTCAAACTCAGCAGCGGCCCCCGATAACCGGGCGCAACTCGTCGAAAGTCACGACAGGTTCACGGGCCGAGTCGTTCACAACCGCGAGGGAGAACCCGTCCTCGTCCGATGATGACGATGGGAAGTCGACCATGCGCCCGGGATTAGCTTCGGCGAGGACCTCACAGAGCACCGTTCGGCAAGTTAGCAGGGAGACCAGGAGCGTCTCCCAGCCTGTCGGTTTGGGTTTAAGCCTCGACCCGGATTCCATAGCTGACTCGACACCGAGGATCATGCCTGAGTTTAACAAGTTTGATGGCGAGTGGGCAAGCGGGGAGAGAGGGCCCAACGAGGCCGTGAGGGAGTGGGACTCGGATCTTATGAGGAATGTAACCATCAGGAAACGGCGGCCGAGTCGCCCAAGGGAGACTCGAAAAACAGAAGTCGTTGACGATAGAGCAGTAACACCAACCAACGCCACCCGGGCGATTCGTTCTATGTCTCTAGAAGAAAGCCCGATCGTATACCCTTCGCGCAGGGTTGCTTCGGATCGATACCCGACTCGGGCTGCTCCTGTGGATTCCGAGTCTTCAGCTAGCATCGATATCAAGCGTTCCTCGATCCTATCAACGAAATCGAATGCATCGACTGTGGTGGAGGCTAGGCTCGTAGAAACGGCGCCTCAGCGACGGAAGACGTTGCGACACGTTAGGAAGCAGAGCGCCTTACGGGACTCGGGCTCCGAAGTATCCCCGGCCAGTTCTGCGCCGACATCCGTCTCTCCAGCCGCCGATGGCCGACGTCAACGTCAGGAATCGGCAGTCCCCAGGGCGGCCGAAGCCGTCCGCGAAAGCTATGCCTCGACGGCCACCAACAACTCCATTTCAAGCCGGAAAGCCCGTCGTTCGGTGTGGAATAACGGCGGTGTGCCAGTCGTTGTGATTCCTGAGCGCCGCTCCTCGGTCAAATCCAACAACAGCAAATCGCCCTCCCTGCGGTCAACGAGCAGCCGGAGATCTCGCAGCCTCAGCTCTGTTCCGACTTCGCAACCGTCCAAGAGCAGAGAAAATGTTCCTGTTTTTGAAAGGCCTTACCGTCGAAGCAGGGCGCTTTCTGAGTCGGATGGATCCAGAGCAGGGGATGAACGGACTATGGATTTCCCCCCGGTCATCCCTACTCGGTCCTCTTCGCTTTCGGCGCCCACGAGTCGAAATGTGTCAAGGACGGGCTCGCTAACAGCAGAGAGCTTGAAGACTCATAACGTCTTCCAGGCGCAGCAAGCGCACCACGCTCTGCAGAACGCGAGTCGGGAACTTGACAAATTGCAGAATCAGCCTCCGCCGACAAGCAGCGATACGCTACGGAACGGGAGAGGGACGGATTTACCGTCTGCGACCGGTAAAAGTGAGAGCAGGGAACCTACCGTGCCGGTTGGGCGGACTCCGCGGGAGAAGCAGAGCAGGTCGGGCGGGAGCTCTGTTCAGACGCTCCGGGACTCGCACGGCACCCAGCGAGAGAGCGGCGCCGACCGGGATGAAGACCCCTTCTATGGGACGAGGCTGTCCGTGCAAAACACGCCGCTTTCCGTCGCTTCGGCCGACACAGCCCCAACCTCTCAAGCCGAGGTTTCCGAGGCCATGGCCGTCAATATCTACCCGCACCAGAGTAAATCTGTCGTGCTCGTTGACCATTCCGCCAAACCATCGGAGAGCTCCTCTCTGGAACAGTACAAGGGCCCTGGCCTCGATATTCCGGTCGTTAAGATGACCGATGTGAACGGTGGTGTTCCCGTCACGCCGCCGCAGCAGTTCTCCGTGGACGATGTCGACTCGCCACTAAGGAACCCACGAGCGCCGCCTCAACCTCCAGCCATCAATTTCATCCCGGCCACGCCATCGGGTCTAACACCGACAACTGAGAAGCAGACACAACTTGGCAACTACTACGAAATGACGGCGGAGAAGCCGAAGCGCAGCCTATCCCTACTCAAACGAGCCCTAACCCGCCGAACAACGAGCGACTACGGCCCTTCCCCGGCTCGCCCCGTTGGCCTCCTTACCCGGACATTTTCCCTCTCTCGAAACATCAGACGTCGGGACGAACGACCCCGCCTCAAACGCCGCTCGACGGGTGACTCTGGCCCCCAAGACGAGACCAGACTCCACCCGCACTGGCGGCCCGCCTACGCCGAAGACGAGCGCTGCGACTGCGGCTGCTGTTCCTCCTCGGACGAAGACGATTACGACGATGACCATGACGACGACCACGACGACGAAGACGACCGAACCTACCGCTACCCGCCCATCGACAACCGGCCCGCCCCCTTCTCCCCCTCCTTCCCCGCCCCCCGCCGCAGGCTGAGCGAGCGCCTCAAGCGCACCTTCGCCATCCTTCCCCGACGCGACGACCGCGACAACTGGGACAACGGCTACGGCAACCGAGGCGGCGACGGCGGCTATTATGACACGGCCTACCCCGCTACGGCGGACGACGCGCCCGACCGCAGAACCATCCGCCGCACGCCGAGCGGCAACCTGCGCGTGATGAAGTTCCGTCGCAGCATGGAATCCCTGACGCGGGGCACTCCACCACTAGTAGCCACTGCTACTACCGCGAACGGCCGGCCGTACTACCCCCCCGCCAGCCAGCGGCGGTACACGCGCCTGTGGCGGTCCCTCAGCCTGAAAGCGAGAACCTCCCTCCGCCGCGGCTCTTCCCAGAGAAGAGATGCCGAGAACAGCGGGGACGATGGTACCGGAGGCACGACCGGGTTCCTGCCTACCCTGGGCGACCGCATCAACTTCCCGCGGCGGCTGAGCGAGCGGCGGCGGGAGAAGCGCACGCAGGAACTGCGTGGCAAGATCTCGGGGCCGAGGGAGGTGCGCGATGGGGTCGGGGAGGTGATTAGGAGGAATTCGTGGCGGGATCGCGACGCGTTGTATGTGGAGGCGCAGCAGAGGGAGAGGAGGTTGTTGAGGGAAAGGGGGGGTTGAGGAGGGGGGAGGGGGAGGGAGAGGTGATGTGAGGTGAGGTGAGGTGAGGGTGGCGATTTCTCTGGGTGGTTCCGAGTGAGGAGAGAGAGAGATGCCTGACCATACCGCTTCTTGAGAAGAGCGGTTGAGTGGTTGGTTTTTTCTTCTTCCGCCTCTGGGACGAAGGTCGGTTTATGATGTGATGAGTTTTTTTTTGTTTGTTTTCTCTTTTCTTTGTCGTCTTTTATATCCCTTTCATCTGTCTATAAAGATCATGCAGGGACATGTGAGGTTTTCTGTCAGCGGGCTCAGGAGCCTGTTGAGATGATGATTTGGGCGGGGGCGTTTCTTGGGACATGACGGCCTTCAAGAGCGGGCGGGATATGAGACGGGCATGACTTATGACGTGTGGTTTCATGTTTCGAAGGAGGCATTGCTCCGTCTGTTTTTTGCTTTTCGTCTGTCAGATGGTATGAGAGATGATTGGGAATGGAAGGGTGGGATGATTATGATGAGGGTCCATGGTCTATGGCCTCTGATGACGGGGGAGTGTACTGAGTAGAACGGGTCTTGTATTTCTCGCTGATGATGATACCATGCAATCGAGAGGGATGCTTCCCATCCAAACATTTGATATCTGCTGTATTGAAGTGCCATTTGCCCCGGGCCACCCTGCTGTAATGTGCTACACGGCATGTATGTGGGTGGGAGTGTGTATGTGGTGTTTTGTTCGTTGGCTTATACGGGCAGTAGTTCTAGTCCGCGCACGGGAGCACAAACGTACCTCAAAGCCAGCAGTGGACAGAACATTACATTTTGTTCTATAGTAGTTTAAACAATTTCCTACCTTTTCTGCCCCTCCTGCCGCGAAAAACGCCTATACGCCGTCGCAGTGTCCCGTCCCATCGAATGTCAGAACAGCAAAAGTTACAGTACCAATGATGACAACAACCCAGGCACACTCCGCTCATTATCTCGCCACCCCTCTATCACCTGCTTGCCTGGACCTCTCTCCCCGTGGACAACAACACCGCCAAAGCTCTCCTCCTCACCCCAAAAGAAATCACCGCTTCTCCCCCGGAAACCCCCCCGGCGGCGGCGGAAACGCAGGGAACCCCCCACCGGCACCAGGAGGCGGCGGAAACGGCAGACCACCCGCACCCGGCGGCGGGAACCCCACAGGCGGAAACGGCGGCGGCGCACCACCGGCCCCAGGCATTGGAAACGGCGGTGGCGCCCCCGACCCGGCCGGCGCACCGGGACCACCAGGCGGCGGCGGGAAAGGCGGCGGGAACGGAAATGCCGGCGCTCCACCAGAACCACCACCAGCACCCGCGCCACCACCTGGAGCTCCACCCGCCCCAAACGGCGGCGGCGGCATCCCCGGCGGCAGGCCAGGCATGCCCGGGATGGGAAAGGGCGGCGGCGGCATCCCGGCCGGGAAGGGTGGCATCATGCCCGGGATGGGCGGCATCCCCGGCAGCGGCGGCGGCATGCCCATGCCTCCTGGTCCGCCTCCTGGTCCTCCCGGTCCGCCTCCCGGTCCGCCTCCTCCCATACCCATGGGCCCTGCGCCGGGCCCGAGCCCGAAGCCTCCACCGCCGGGCTGGTTATGCGGCAGCATGGGGTTGGCGTGGGCTTGGCCTTCGGCGGCGTAGGAGGACGTGATGGAGTCGATGACGGATTGGGCTTTTTCGTGGCCGATTTCTGAGAAGGGGGGAAGGAGGAAAGAGTGGGTTAGCAGGGGTTGCTGGGGAGTGCGCCGCGTGCGTCTGGTGGTGGAGGACGTACGTTGGTAGTAGTCGACGACGTTGCGCAGGTGGTTGCGGCCGCTGTTGTGCGCCTTGCGCACGCTCATCGAGTCGTGCGTGAGGTAGACGTCGCAGTAGTCGCAGAAGACTGGGGATTGGGGAGGTTTGGGGTTAGCGAGGTGTGCTTTTTGGGGGAAAGAATTGCGTGGGAGAGGATGGCTTACATTTAGGCATCTTGGCGGTGGGATGTCGCGAGAATTCGCGGCGCGCC
The DNA here is from genome assembly GCF_000143365.1 of Chaetomium globosum CBS 148.51. Classification (NCBI taxonomy): domain Eukaryota; kingdom Fungi; phylum Ascomycota; class Sordariomycetes; order Sordariales; family Chaetomiaceae; genus Chaetomium; species Chaetomium globosum. Next base: position 1,903,072 of record NT_165976.1, read on the forward strand.
GAGATGTGGTGGTTGTGTTGGAAATGTGTGGAACTGGAACTTGAGCGGCCGATGCAGGTTGAAGCTTGCTTGGATTGCGATGGTGGCTAGAAACAAAAGACGGCCAAGCCAAGTTCGCGAGGCTGAGAAAGTTTGGCGACGCGATCAGTGGGGCCGCAAGGCTTCGAAGCTTTGACTTTCCAATCGCTGGCAAGAAGTAGAGTTCATTCATTGGCAGACTCAAAAAACGCGCCCCACAGGCTCCAGGGGCAAGCGACAGCTGGCCCTTTTACCGAAACTTGGGTGTAAGCTTGCATTTCAGCGTCTCCTGTGTGTATTCTGCCATCACACAACCGCCTTCACACGCGACACAGCGACCATGGCCCGTTTACGATCGGTACTGCAGCAAGTCTGCAGCGTACTGCTGCTACTGGCCGTTGGCTCGAATGCTCTCAAATTGGATATTCAGGCGGGCAGCGGCCACGACAAGACTTCGCGGCGATGCATCCGCAACTTTGTGGCCAAGGACATGCTCGTCGTCGTGACGGCCATTGTCGATGGGTGGAGGGGCGACGGCATGCAGCTCAACATGCATGTGAGTATTTGAGAAGATGGGATCCGGGGTTTTCAAGAGATACGGGATGGATGGGCACTGACAGACCCGGCTTCCAGATCTCGGACTCGACAGGCAACGAGTACGGCAAGCCCAAGGACATTGCTGGCGAGCAGCGCACCGTCTTCACCTCGCACGCCGACGCCCCGTTCGACGTGTGCTTTGAGAACATCTTGACTGGCTGTGGGTGACCCCGAGCTGCCCCTGAGAGACAAGCTAGTGCTAACACAGGCGGACAGCCCGCTACGTCGAACACCCGTACCGCCATATCGAGTTGGATATCGACATCGGTGCCGACGCCAAGGACTGGTCAGCCATCCAGGCGACGGAGAAGCTGAAGCCGGTCGAGACGGAGCTGAGGCGCATTGAGGAGATGGTGGCCGAGGTGGTCAACGAGATGGAGTACCTGCGGTCGCGCGAGCAGACGCTGCGCGACACCAACGAGAGCACCAACACGCGCGTCAAGTGGTTCGGCTTCGGCACCACCTTCCTCCTGATCGGACTCTGGGCGTGGCAGATCATGTATCTGCGGGCGTATTTCAGGTCGAAGCATCTGATTTGATGAGTGGCTGGTCTGGGAGGGCTGGGATGGCTGGTTCTAGACTGTGGCTTTACGGGACAGGAGTTTTACATGAACTGTTACGCAGGCGAGCATGGGATATGATGTACTGTATATGTTGTCTTGGTGGGTGGAAAACGGGCTGTATTTGGGCGTCTACAGGAATGCTCCAAGGACGTGATCGGGTAGCCGATATCTGGTTTTGGTAATGCAAACGGGCCTCGTTGATATGCCGCCAGCGGAGAATATATCCGCCATCACGCGTGGTGAAATGGACCGATGGACCGGCACGGCAAGACCCGGGGACTCGGTCTCCACAAGTTTCGGCCTCGGCTCAGCCAAGCTTTAACCAAGCATTCGACCGGCGCCGTTGACAAATCCATGTTCGATTCTGCATCCGCAACTCAACCTCGACCGTCCGCCCAAGTCCGTGAATCTTACCAGACGAGCAAAAAAGGTAAAACGAAGAACAAACGACGTACAGCACAGCACACAATGGCCACCCTCCGCCCCGTAACCCGCGCCATCAGCCGCGCGCGGCCCTCTCTCACAGCACCATCCATGCGCCTGTTACGTTTCAACTCCTCGCAACAACCCTCCGCCCGCGACCTCGAGGTCGGCGAGCTCCAAGGCGCCACCTTCCGAGTCGAGCCGCTGCGCCGCGTAGGCGAAGACCCCGAGACCATGCGCGCCCGTCTCGTCTGTACGTATCCCACCTATCTATAGCCCGCGTGCGGCACGCCAAATAATTCATCCCCCTTCCCTCCCTCCCTCGCAACAAGCCACCCCACCCCATCACCCCAACCAACCAACCAACTAACCCCCCCGCCCCGTCTAGACCAATCCCGCAAACGCGGCACGCTCGAATCCGACCTCCTCCTCTCGACCTTCGCCTCGGCCCGCCTCGCGCGCATGACCCCCGCCCAGCTGGCCGAGTACGACCGCTTCCTGGACGAGAACGACTGGGACATCTACTACTGGGCGACACAGCAGGAGCAGAAGCCTGAGGGGGAGGGATCTCAAATTGGGGGGGCCGCGGGGGCGGGGCCGGGGCCGGGGCAGGTTGATGCGCAAGCTGGTGCGCAAGCTGGGGGGAGTGCAGGTGCGAGTGCGAGTGCGAGCGAGGCGGTGCAGCAGTCGCCCCGGCCGGGGGAGTGGGCGCAGACGGTGGGGACGTTCAAGCCGGCGTATCGGCCCGTGCCGGCGCGGTGGCGGGATAGTGAGGTGCTGCGGCTGCTGCGGGAGCATGTTGAGAGCCGGCGGGGGGCGGGGAAGGGGGGTATGGGGTTTATGCCGGCGTTAGAGGAGTATAAGAAATAGATGTGAGGGAAGTATGGGATGTGGGGAGGGCTGGGATGTCATTTGAGCATTTGAGGAGAGGGCATGGCCTGTTGGCTAATGTGGTGGGATGACTTAGGGGGGGGTATGACATGACATGACGTGGTTTGTATGTATGTACGAGTAGGTCGGTGTACAGTATTGTTGTCTACAGTAACCAGATGGATGTATGGGCAGGGACGGACGGAAAAACGGACAGACAGACATCAACGAAGAACGACACACGCACACACGCACACACACACACACACACACACGATTCCTGTTCATTCTCGGTTCCTTACTCGGGGTATACCAGGTTCAAGCCGACGCCGACAGCCGACGGCCCTACCATCACATCTCCCTCTTGCTCTCACCCTTCTTCCCTTTGCCCTTCCCTCCCTGTTGACCGTCCAGGAACACGATGCTCGGTCCCATGACACTCCCTTCCCCGCCGTTCAAAACGCCGTAGCAAACACCGCTATGCCACCCCACCGCCATGGAAAGCGAAGAAAGAAAGAAAAGCGAGCCACAGCAACAAAAAAGAGCAGCCAGAACACCCCAAAAATATCATTGACTCATCATCACCCGAACCAGGCCCTCCCATTCCCATACCGCGCGAAACAGAGACAAGTAAGTCTACCCGCCCTCGGGCAAAATCCGCCCCAAACTCCTCAGCACCTCCATCACACTCACCCCACTTGTCCCCACCGCCCTCCTCTCCCTCTCCTCCCGCTCCCTCAACCGCGCCGCGCTCAGCGCCAGCACGACATCGGCCTCGCGGCCCGCCGTCGCGACGCGCATGTCGAGCTTGTGGACGCCGTCGGCGAGGCGGTCGACGCGGAACTCGAGCGCCGTCTGCGCGTTCTGCAGCCGCGACCGCGCCTGCCGCTTGAAGGCCCCGAAGGACGTCTCCGGGCTGGTGAGCGAGGCTAGGATGGCTGCTTCGGAGGGGTCGAGGAGGGTGGCGTCGGGGAGGGGCGCCTTGCGCGGGTCGGGGTCCGGGTAGAGAGGTCCGACGGTGGGGAGGGGGGTTGCGATGGCTTGCCAGGCGGATTTTTGGGCTTTAAGTCTGGGGGTGGTGAGGTTAGTTAGTGCGTGCGTGGGGTTGTGATGTGTGGGGGAATAAGGGGGTAGGTACCGTTCGATTTTGGCCTCGAGGTCGGCGATTTTGGCGTCGTAGTCGACATTTCGCGGGTTGGGCTGCAGGACGACGGGGATGGGTGGTTTGGGGGCGTCTTCCCGCGCAAACCAGTCGGAGAACTCGGACCGCGCGCCAAAATCTTTGAGGAGCTGGTCTTGTATCGCACGTGCTAGGCCAGGCTGTCAGCATCGATCCCCAGACTCCAAAGGCATACCCGGTTTACTTACCTCCTAGAATAGCACTCGACCCTGGCCGCCCATGTGGCGGTTTCTCACTTAGCGCCCTCTCTCCACACCACACCAGCAACTGCTTCATCCGCCGCGGCTCGCTCAGCCCTTCGGCTGAGATGTACTTGTAAAACTCGGCCGGGTCAACCTGGCGGTGCGGCAGCGCACTGTGCCCGTTCTCGATCAGCGAGCTGGCCCGCCGCCCGCGCATCCCCAGACTGCTACGCCGACCACCACTCGCGCCGCCCTTCTTACGGAACTCCTTGTTGCGGTTGATGATGGGTGTGTCGCTGAAGGGGAGTGCGATCATCTGGGATTGTGGTTGTGGGCCGGCCGAGCTGGGGGTCTCGTCCTTCCGTCCGGAGGGGCGTGGCCGCTCGTCTTCGTATTCTTCAGTTTCTTCAGGTTCTATCATCTGCGAGATTCCGTTCATTTTTGAAGCTCTGGCCCCTTTTGGCGGCGGTTTCCTCCCAGCCGTCGCCTCGCGCGATTTCCGCCGGGTTTTGGACTTGGGTATCACCAAATCATCTTCTGGCGGTGGCGCAGGATCCGGGCTCGATTTCCGCTTTGACGCCCTCCTTGTCGTTGGGGCTGGTGCTGCAGCCCTCGACCTCGTTGGCGCAGGTTGTGGTGTTGGGACCGGGGCCGGTGATGAAGCTTTTCGTCTTACACCCCCTTTCGGTGGCCTCCCCACGCTCTTTTTGGCCAGTACTGGCGCCGGCGCAGGCTCTTCCCCTAGTTCGTCCTCCTCAGGCACGGGCGCTGTTTTGGCCCGCTTTGACCCGCGCGTGAATAGAAAATCCCCGTCCTGTTCGTCGTAAACCCCTGCGGCGGCGGAGGAAAAGGAGGGCAAGTCGGCAGCATCCTTCCGCTTCCTCCCTCTGGTCCTTGCTGTCGTCGTCGTCGTCGTTGTCGTCTCCGTTTCTTGGCTACTCGGTAGCGGGCGTGATGGCAAGAGGGGCAGCGACGTACTGGCGAGGCGTTTGCTTTGCCGTCGCTCCGGCTGGTTGCTCATGCTCAAGACTTGTAGCGGATGGCGAGTCCGTACGAGAGTAGTCATGGATGACGGCGGGGCGGTCGGCACATGAATGCGGTCGTCGGGCTCGGGGCGGCAAGTTTCGTATCGCGTGGGTGGGTTTCAATCGTACGGAGCTCGGGTTTTGCGACGGGTGGCGGAAAGGCGAGACGGGATGACGGCTACGGCGCGTCGCGGCAATTTTCAATGTGTTTTCGGGTGACCAAGAACTCCTCCTTTGCAGCGAGCAGGGGGGGAGAGATGCTCGACGCGTCAATCTGAGCTCGGGAACCGAGTTGTTTCGCGTTATTTCACCACTTGAAGCCCCCGTACCAAAATGGGGTGATTTAATGTGTGCCTAATAGATGTTGTTGTTTTTTTTTCTTCTTCTTTTCTTTCGCTGGCGGCGAGAATGATGCAGGCCTTCGAAACTCTGTAAAGTGGGCTGGCGGGATCGCGAACGGCGGGAAGTTGCGCTCCGGTTTGTTTATTCGCGGTTGCAGAATGTGGCTGCTGGGGCGCTCGGACCATCTCCCAAATCTCATCCCACCACCCTACCACCTTGAAGCGGCTCCAATCTCCAATTTACAGCAGTGCCATGACGCAACTGCTCTCTCTCCACTCCAATTATTCTCCGTGATTACTTTGTACTTCACATGCCTACTCAATCGTTTTCAAGGAGAGGGATAAAAGCAGAAGAGGGTCAATATTAACTAACATCAATCAGTTATTGAGACATTATCCATTATCCTTTCGGTATTCTGCAACGGTCAGGCACCCCTCAGCATATGTATCCCTGCAATGACCTCAGCCCAGATATTGTTGACTCGAGCTTATCTTGCCCTGGCCTGTGTTGCCGTGGATGGCGATCCATTACATATGGACCTATCAAGGTAGTTGTCCAACCTCGAGAGGTGTCCTTGTCCACCGCATCACAACGCCATCAGATCACAACACCAATAAATCATGTATAGCACCGTTGTACTTTAGCTATCGTAGCCCATTAACTAATCGCTACCTCGTACGGATATGCGAAGATGAGAGGAGCCAGCAACGGCAGAAAGACACGGGGGTTGGCGACCCATACAATCAACCCGTCGCTAGCAACAGCGGAAAGACACGGAGCTTTGGCGGCCCCCATATATCAATCAACCCGTCACCAGCAACAACAGAAAGACATGGATGTTCGTCGACCACCCATCAGCCCGCCGCCATAGTATTCCCCCTCGTTCGGGCCAACCAAGCAAAGCAACCAAAACCCAAAAAAAAATAGAAGAGATAAGACAAAGGAAAAAGGGAAAAAGGAAAAAAAAAAAAAAAAAAAAAGCCAATAACGCCAGAAAGAGATGGGGGTCTGGCGACCCCATCCTCAGTAAAAGACGGGATCGCTCAAGCCTTTTTTCCCCCCCACCGACAACCCATTCACTAAAACCCTTCCAACGCCTTTCCTCCCATTCCCCCCCCTCCCCAAAAAATCATTCCTCCTCCCAAGGTCTGAACCCCACCAAACGCCGCTTTTAATGCATGTCCTCTTGTTGTCGTACTACACGGCTGGCGAGGAAGGGTACTGTTGTCCCTGTCGACAGCACCGCCTCACCAACCCCCAACGCGCCTGAGAAGCCAAAGACAAGGGATCTGCCGGTCCTGTTACTTGTACATCCCAGCCCCCGTCCCGTGTATATAGAGATGATAAATGTAAAAAGAAAGTAGAGTCGAGGATTTCGCCGAGACATCAAAACATGGCATGTTGGGCATTCCTTGGATGTGTGGCTGGCGCCGCCGGGTCAAACGGTTGACCGTGGTACTGCGGTGCCTGCCAGTTCCCACTCTATGAGAACCGCCGGTCGATTCCCTGGCCCGCCATGACGGGCTGCCCGTTTATGGGAGGAGGTGCCATGCCGTAAGCATTGATGGGAGGGTTATTAAAGGTTTCAAGGGGAGCGGGCATATACGTCCCGTGTAAGCCCTGCTGCTGCGACACGGGACAGTCCTTGTGTGCGAGGAGTAGGGTCTTCAGGCCGATTATTTCCTCACGGAGAGCGGCGATTTCGTGATTAAGGTTTTCGTTCTCCACAGCATATTCCTCCACCTTGGCCTGAAGGCTGGCTAGCCATTGCTTCTTCCGTTGACGGCACTTAAGCGCAGCAACCCTGCGGGGCATATTAGCATCAGCCTTTGTCGCACAGGCCATCCATTTGCATCTTGGTGTAAAACGTACCTGTTCCGCTCGAGGAAGTTTTTCCGTTTCTCGTCATCCGTCTTCATTTTGGGATCACCTCCGTTTTCTTTATCACTCTTATCATGATCATCCTCCTCCGAGTGGTCCATGTCCTGGTCCTGGCTGCTTGACGACTTACGCCTGCCGTTCGTCTTTTGTTTCTTGGCTCCGCGCTGCGCCTTGACCTGCGTGTCCTCGGCCTTGCGACGCGTGCCGGCGGCGGCGCCTCCTGGATTCCGTTTTCCTCTGGCGCGAGTATTTGGCCGCGCAACCTGGTTCTCGTCGGATTTCGCGCTCGCTACGCTGGCGGCACGGACGGAGCTCCCGGAAACAGAAGGCGCACCATTCATCTGGGGAGACGTGTTCGCAGGCTGTGCTGCCGGTGCGGCCGAGATGCCGCTGCGGATTTGCGCCTGCGAGGTTTGCGAGGCGGAGTACTGAAGAGCGGCCGGTTGAGCCGCGTTCCGCCCCTGTGCGAGCATGTAAAGGCCGCTCGCCGCATCGTTGTCATGTGGGTCAAAAGGGCCAGTTGGGGGATTGGCTCCTACGTTGTTGGGAACTTGGGCTCCGTCCCTTGTCTCCTGTGGCTGGGACGTCGGAGCGACGATAGGAAGTTGTTGTTGTTGCGCCTGAGCTTGCTCGCGTTTCGCGGCGGCAGCACTGACGGCAGTCCGGTGGAAGTCGATGGTGCCCGGTGTTGCACTCGGACCCCCCGCGAGCTGGGCGAAAATAGCCTGCGAATTAGGGCTGGGCGCGGGGAACATCGACCCACTGCCCCCGGGGGTCAAGCCGCTCCGTAGCGATGACTCGTTCGGGGTCGGGAAACCGCCGCGGATATGATGTGTATCGCTAAAGTAATCATTGGTTGGAGCCGAAAGCATCGCAGGACTCAATGGGCCGGTCCTCAGGGAGCCAGCACCCCAGGGGAATGGCGTATTGCCAGGAAGAAGTGACGAAGGTGAAGTGAGAGCAGCTACGGACGGCAGCTTGGTGCCGCCAGGAGTCTCGGGCGGTGCGCTGCCAAAGGACTGCTCGAACGGGTTCGGTTCCAGGTTGAGCGATGCAGCATTCACATGTCCAAAGTAGTCGGGGCTGTTCGAATTCTGCTGTTGTTGATTGGGCCGTGGGGGGGGCGCCAGTGGCTTGGAAATTTCGGTACTGGTTGTTTCTTCGGATTTTTGGGTGTCGTCTCGTGTGGAGGCTGTGACTAGAAGAGAAACAGAGAGTTGGCGACAATGTTCAACATGGATCGACGAGGCCGACAACGGCGGCGACGATGGCAACGACAGCAACGCGCGATGCCGCACTATGGGATCCTGGGGATGCACTCACATGGTGGCGACGATGATTTCGGTTGCTTGGTGGATTGTTGAGGCGACTTGGATGCGCCTCGGCCAGTCACTCCAGTGGGCGGCCCCATGATGTCAATCAGAAACTTTGCGGTGCCTCAGTGTTAGTGCGACAAGGAATGGGAAATGGATGGCGAATGACGATGAGGTCACGAAAGGAAGGTGCCCATATCAGGGGGAGCCGTCATGCTGATATGCAGCTGGGAGAGCTGGCTTACTTTCGTGTCGGTTTCGTAAATAATTGACGTAGCTTAGGTTTGCGGTATGTTCCGCGCGGGTTACGTGTGCAGGTTGTGTGGATTGTGCGGGTTGGGTGGGTTGTGTGTGATTCACTGTCGATGTGTGGGATGGAGGTGTGTGGGAGAAAAGAGACAAGACCGAGAATGGGAGCGACGTCAGGTATGACGTTGGGGAAAAGGAATGGCGCAAGTCAAATAAAAAAATACTGGGGTAGCTCTGTGGGGCCCGAGTCCGTGTGTTCACAGTGCCAGCCAAAGAGATGGTGAGGAAATCGATCGCGCTGCAGGACCCAGCCAATTTATGGGAAGCATCGAGTCCAGCCAGATGGCAAGAACGACCACAGCTGGGCGCCCACTGCACTTGGCTTTGATTGCGGTGGAAGATTCGACTGGCCAGTGTCTGTCACTGTACTTACATGGTTACCAAGCCAGGCGCCAGGCCAAAGAACAAAAAGAAAACCACACCTCCCTACCTATTTCTTAACCGAAGCCGTTCCCAAAACCCTCTGTCTCCCTTTCACTAACCACACCTTGTGTTTTGCACTCTCGGCACTCGCAACTCCAGCCTCGCTTACATCTGTGCGGTTGTTTTTTTTTTTTTTTAATCTCACACAAGTGCCACGGTCGAGACAACCTCCCGTGTTGTTGCCCAGTAGCATGCCATCGATGTTCTGGCCCGATCGATCTATCGCTGACTTGAAATCGACTCGAGGTGCGCGCAGCGAGGATGGCCACCAGAAAGGGCCTGTGGGTCCTTACAGTAGTACACACTGTGTGAGATTGTTCCGAACCTCCCCCACGGCTGCAAGCGAAAAGGAGACACGGCGGGAAGCCCCTGCCTGTCTTCAACAACAACATAATGTGATCCCAACGAGCCTCCATCGAAACACTGACCGCCGGAACCAGTGCATGCCTGCATGCATACCGTCGGTGTGGAAATCCGGCCCTCGAAGCCAACAACTATGTAAAAATGTCCTAGTTCCGCATCCGGATTTGCAGCCAAAGTAAGTCAACAATCCTTCGGCCTCAGATGGTCCCATCGCCATCAAGACGACCAGGCCGGGGCTGTTATCCGGCTCCGGGATTTATCAGCAGCTCCCGGAAGTTTTCCCCTCGGGAATTCTGTTCTAGCCTTCTCGCTGTCTGGTCCAAGGGGCGTTCTAGGCTTGGCCGAGCCAACAAAAGTGTTCAAGGTGGTCTTTCCCGTCGCCTCCAGACTTCGGAATCGAGCACCCAACACGTCTCCATAATCGAACAAAAGAAAGAAGACCTGAACAACCCGTCGCCTCACCGCTGAGGGAAAATAGAGGCGCCGAACCTCAAGGAGGTGAAGAGGAAGAACACAGTCAAGGGTGTGGGACACCTGTGGCGAATCGATTTTGGCGATCGAATCAGGGCGCGCAAGCCGCGCCTGCCCCGCTGCTCTTGCCAGCCTGCCAGCCTGTGAGGAGGAAGAATTGCGTCAGACACTGTGCAATCTGGCAACCCACCACGAGTTAAGCCGGTCTGTTCCCCGCTGCCATTATCCTTGCTAGCGACGCTTTCAGACTGCCACACGCGCTCTCCGGCTTCTCTGGGAGTGACGGAGTGATCGGAAAGACGCAGGGACGGGAAGAAACAACAAACCGCTCCCGTTCCCGCAATGGAGAAGTTCTTGTGATCGCCATTGCAGCCCGCCCTGAGGCCGGATCTCTGCAATTGTTGCCCTTCCTGGAGCTGAGATGAAAGAAGCGCGCCGGGCGGCGCCAGGTTCTCTAATGATTACCAGCAGCGATGACGTAATTGGAAACATGGTGGTGGTGAAATGTTGTCTCAAGCGCCATGTAACCTAACGGTTTTTCGTACTGTGGGGGCAACACTCTGACCTCCACCAGCCAGAGGAGGGATGTATATGAGGTATTCGCGTCGAGTGAACCTCTATCGAGTCTCTGTTACTTCAATAACATCGGACGGAGATGCACCCTTTGGTGGAATTTCGAGTAAGTTTGTCGAACACCGCCCAGCACCCTGCTGTGTTTTGCGCCTCTCTCCCAACCCTATGACGCACTTGTTGGATGATGCTTGAAAATTGGCCGTGCCGGACGCACACGAGGCGCAGAAGCACAATCTCCACCGGACGCGGCACCTTCCCCCCCTCCCTCCCCCTTGCAGGTGTCAAGAACAGGAATTGGTGGAGCGCATCCAGGTTAAAACCCCGGCTTTCGAATGTTTCGGAAGTCACGGTCTGCACTATCGAGGAAAAAGGTAGGGGGAAAAAAAGAAAAAAAAAAAAAAAAAAAAAAAAAAAAAGAAGCCATAAGGGGGAAAGAGAAGGGAAAGACACTTCGATTTTCTCATTCTGCGAAGACGACTGGAAGGCCTTGGCGTGCTTTGCAAAGCTTGAAGCCAACCACTTTCGGAAGAATCGCGTCAACCACCATTGGTGAGTGACCATTTCCGTGTGGGGAGCAGAAAGTGGAACTCTGACCGGTTCCCCGAACCACTCAAAACGGCAAAACGGGGGCTGGGCGAACACACAGGCACCACTGCAGTCCTGCACCGGCTCCCAAACCATGCATGTTTGACTGTCGAACCTGGGAAATGCCCGATGCAAGACACGCAGACGCCAAACTAAAGTACCTTATTGAGCTTATGTATGTATACTGACACTAACGATTCAAGCCTTGACATTTCTCCATGTGCTTGCACGTGCGAACAAACACCAGGTCCTTTTTTCCCCGCGTTTTAATGCGGTGTAGTGTAATTGTATGTACATGCACACTACCCGAGACACGAACTGTCGGTTCCCACCAGGTTCCATGGATAAAAAAAGAAAACATTTCTGCTTCGGAAGATGGGTGGATATCCCCGGTTCAAATAAACATGTGAGATCTGGCCGATCCAAGGCGAATCCCGACTCCCGTGTTCCCCGAAACAGAGCCGCCGACGTAATGCACAGTAAGCTCTGGGACTTCATACCTACCTAGGTACGTACATGCTCACCTCGACGGAAGCGCATAGGGAGAGGACGGTCGCACTACATCGCGGTAAGTTAAACTGGTACTGCGTAGTGTTGTACTTGTAGGTTGGGTTACCTGATCGTGGGATCAAGTAACCTCTTGTCTGGCGAGGGAGAGAAAAGAAGAGAAAAAGGAAGGAGAGAGAGAGCAAAAAAAGAGCAAAAAACGGGTTGAAAAAAAAGAATATTATTAAACAAATATGATCGCACCTCACTCAAACATCATCCCCATCCGTCCAGTGGTATGTCCATCTTCTGGCCCAAATCCTACTTCTGCTCCCACTGTTGCGATTACCGCACGGCTTGGCTCAATATGTCCTGGGAGCTACCTGGCGTATAAGTCCCATCAAACGCAGAAGAACAAACATCGAATATCTTTTATTCTTTCCTGCCTCAACGACCCTACTTTGTAGAAGACATGATAATAGGAATACATGCATAGATTAACCAGTCCCGACCACAGGTAGAGTAGGTTTGGATGTATATATGGATGTACTACTCATATATACTGGGATGCTACGGCCGTTGTGTCTCAATCCTCACTGGAACTGCTTCAGTACTCCCGCCACACACGCCGCATTACAGCAGTTATAAGAGATAAGAGGCAACTCGGTTTATCAGACCCCAACTTCTTCTACCGGCCTCGCCAACCGCACCCGGAACCCATGCCGAGGTGCGTGCACGCGCACCCCGGCGTCCGTCTCCCAGACTATTTCCTCGGCGTCGAGGCTCACCAGGCAGCCCTGATCCCGATGCCCAGCCCCGGAGTCCGTCGGCCACACCTCGACCCTGCTCCCTTTCTCCAATCCGTACACCTTGACGATCGGGTCCGCGGCGTCCACCTCCCCCTCCTTCTCAAAATATCCTACCCCTTCTCTCTGCCCCTTCAACACTACCGCCGCCTCCTCCCCGCTCATGCCCTTCACCACCACCCCGGCCTTCGCCGCCCCAACCGCCGCCTGAAACCGCGCCACCCACGCATACACCCGCGGAAACCGCTCGGCGCTCACATACCCGGCGTCGAACAGCGCACCAGGAATGCCAATCATCCAGTGAAGCACCCACACGGCCTCGATATCCGCCAACGTCGGCCCTTTTCTCGCACCCTCACTGCCACCACCATCACCGCCACCACCACCGCCCAAAACCCACTCCCGCCCGTCCGCAAGCAGCGTATCCTCCAGCAGCGCCATAACCCGCCTGACCTCACAAAGCGCCTCGGCACGCAACGCCTCCCTCTCCAACCTCTCCTCCTCCTCCTCCTCCTCCTCCTCCCCAACCGCCCCAACCGCCGTGGTTCACGGCGCATCTTGCAACATGGTACCAGACGGGTGAGCTCGGGGGGACTAGATACGCCTCTTCTGCGTCTGTTGGAAAAGAGAATAAGTTGTCGTCTAGGTAATGCCAGATCCATGCCTGAACAATCCCTTCCTGGGAGGTGATGAAGGCAGGATTCCCAGAATTGTCTCGCGGCCGGAGGCCAGCTTTCCAGGTGTCTCCCGGGCATCTAGATCCAGGTCTTCTCATGCTATAAAGCCCATCCGTCGGAATTGCTGCCGATCAGACTGTGCTCATCGATAAGGATGTTCGTCTATCGAGCGAACGTGTTTCAAGCTTGCCGGGGTGTAGAAGTACGGGGAGTGAATGGGCCAATCGGGGAGTCAAGCATCGGGTGTTTGTCCGCGCTTGCTTCCGCGTGCCGTTGAATGGTTTCGCTGTGACCCTCGTGCGAACTCCGGACATGACGCGTCCACATTGGGGTATTTACCGCCCTCGAAATGAAAAGAGGATGGGTTAA
>NT_165976.1:1916627-1926536 GCF_000143365.1 Chaetomium globosum CBS 148.51
ATTCCACGATGCGGCGGGCGTAGGGTGAATATGGGTAATGGTAGAGGATGATGGGGGGCTGATGGGTGAGAGTAGGCATGGTGACGACGTTGTTCATGGTGTTGTTCAAGGTAGGCCTGCGGTGGAAGTCGGTGTTGTGTGTGTGGATACACCCAAACTGCTCACGTATCCCAGGGATCTCGCATGTGTACCTAAATAAATCGCTCACAATAATCCCCAAGGTCGATCACTTACTACCGGATTTAAGTACGACTCACACACACTAAATGCAGTCTGTCAATGACGCCCTTCCGTAACCTCGGCCCGCATCAGCGGCGGCTTACCAGTTTCGGAACCAGCCGAGTCAGTCCACACCCGCGGGCTTGCACAATGCTTAATTCAACCTCTTGTCCTCGTCCATGTAGCTTGGCGAACAAGCACAGCCGCATGGCTAGGCCCAAAGCACTCCGAATCACAACCACATCGTACCAGTGTACATAGCAAGGACTCGATTTGTGATTTAACCATAAGATAACATGTCACCCCCATAAAGACAAACTCCTCGCCGGCTAGGGCGCCGTGGCGCCGCCTGAGCCAGGATCTAATATATTCATGCCCGTAGGCCCGGTAGGCCATGCAAAGTCCATTCCAATACATTCCGTGTCGTGCGTGCAACACAGAAAGAAGCCACAAACCATAACGCCCTTCTCGTGTGTTTCTCAGAGAACCCACAAATGCCATGTACAGCTGTTAATCTATCGAGCAGCTGTGACCGTTGCCGCGGGCGGTGTCGGCGGCGGAGCGGAGGCTGGTGTGGGTGTGGTCGCCGCGGTCATGTTCGCCATCGGCGCCGGAGGGGCCGGCGGTTGAGCCGGGAGAGGCGGAGAGGCAGATGGCACGGGTGCGGCTACCTGTGCGTCCTGAGAGCTGGGTTGAGCCGGGGTTGGAGGGTTTGAAGCCATCGGCGGGGTGGGCGACTGGCTCATTGTGTGGGATGTCCCGGGAGAAGAGGACGCAACCCTGTTTTGAGCTGTAGCTGCCAAAGTGGAATTTGCAGTAACAGGCTGCGCAGGCCGCTGTATCGGCGCCGGCAATGAAGAGCTCCCTTGGGATACAGTTGCAGGTGTTGCCGCCACGGGGGCAGCTTGAGCGGGCCTTTGGGCCGGCACAGCGGGCGCAGTTGACAACTGCGGTTGGGCTGGGGCCGAGACGGCAGCGGTAGTTGTAGTTTGGGCCGGCGTCACGGCCGGAGGTGCCATACCAGGGGCAGGAGCGCTGTGGCCAAGCCGTTGTGGGGCCGATGCGGCACCCGGAGCCGATCCTTGCAGTTTGGGTGGGAGCGCTTGCTGGTTCTGCGGCTGGGATACTGTCGGCGCAGACGCCAAAGCCGGCCCTTTAGGAGCACTAGGGTAGGTAGAGGCAGCCGGCGGAGCAGCTTGACCCGCAGTCTGATTTGTAGCTGTAGCCGGGCTCGAAGCAGGCCCCGGTACTTGAGCTGGTTTCTGAGCTTGCGCGTTCTGGGCGGCGGCTTGGGCCCGAGCTTGGGCTAAGGCATGTGCTGGGGATTGCGGCTGGGTGGCGCTTGCGGCGGACGTTTGAGCCGCTCCGCTAAGAGCCGGATTCCGGGTCGAAGCCGCTGTTGCGGGTGCCGAGTATTGGCCCGGGGTCTGGACGGAACCTTGTGCTGGACCCGAAACCGGGGCCTGAGGCCGGGTTTGAGCTGTAGAAGCAGCGGGGGTTTGGGCTGCCAGTGCTGAAACAGTGGCTGGACGAGGTACCTGTTGCGTACTCGCAACCGTGGCTGGCTGGGCTGTTGAAGTAGACTGCGCCGGGGCAGGCGGACGTGCCGGCCCTGGCGCCGCGGTCGTAGGCAGGGATGTTGCCGGCCTCGCTCCCTGGTGCGGGGGCGCGGTTGACGAATACGCTCCTGTGGGTGCATGGCTGGGAGCGGGCGCATGCCCCTGTGTTGGCATCTGGCCGGAGCTGGGCGTTGTTGACGCGGCCGAGGATGGCCCTGGTGCAGGTGCGGGAGGCGGCGCCGCGGCAGACGCAGTGGAGGCTAGGGTTCTTTGATGTTCTGTAACCACCCGCTGGATGGCCCCGATGAGCACGTTTTCGGCCTCGAGTAACTGCTTCCGGTCTGCGTCGGTGCTAGGCATGGTAGACCGGTCGGTAAATCCCAGCACGCGGTCCACGGCTGACAAAATCAAGCGTTCGGCGTTTAGCTTTCCCATCTTAGGTTCCAGCGTTTTAATCATGTCGATCTTGAATTTTCCTAGGGCCTGTACAAGACCGGGGTGCAGGGATTGGTTGGCACCCAAGTTCTTTCGGCTCGACTCGAACACTCCGAATACGATCCTCTCCAAGTCGGCCTGATCCGGAACCATACTCTCTGACGCCAATCCTAGACCGCGGTGGATAACGGACAGGGCAATGGCCTCAGAAGCCGACGTTCGCGCCTTCAACTGCTCTGTGACTGTCGCCCTGAAGTTGGTCACGTGTCGGACCAGCTCCGGCGCAACCGCTGGCTTGAAGGGGAGGGGGCTGCCGTTGAGGGCGGGTTGCGTCGGTCGCGGGCCGGCCGGTGGCGCTGCCTGCGCAGGTGGCGGGCCAGCGCGAGGCAAACCATTTGCGGCGGTCGCCGAGTGATTGGGGGGAAGGCCTTGCCTTGCGACGCCTTGTGTAGGACCGCCAGGCTGAGTAGCTACCGGTGGAGGTCTCGATGCGTAAGGTGAGGAATACGCCGTGGCCTGCGCGCTTCCTTGAGGCGGGTGTGCCCCCGTCTGATTCCCATAAGCGGCCACGGGAGTAGCGCCTTGCACTTGCCCAGGGATCGAATACGGCTGACGGGGAGCTTGCTGGGTGGTGCCCCCAACGGCCTGCGCGCCGAGTTGAGATTGCGGATGTTGCCCACGGGCCGCTTGGCCGGGTGCGTATCCGGGACGCTGCGGCGCGGGTGCGGCACGGTAGCCTTGTTGCAGCCCCGTCTCGGCGTGAAACATTTGCGGTGTGGGGGTGGCCGAGGTCGAGTAGTGCTGGCCAAAGGTGTGCATCGACGTGGAATGATCTGGTGATGTCGCCTTAGTTCGCTTCTTGCCCGCGTCGATATCGATCCCCGGCACCCGGCTCCAGAGGTGAGTCTCCTCGTTCTTCTTGAAGGCGTCGTTGCCAATGAGGTTGTGGCGGACGCTGCTTTCCCACCCCTTGGTGTCGACGGTGAAGTAGTAGAAGGGGTACTTCATCTGGATTCGCTTGTAGATCTGCTTCAAGGTCAGGCCGTCGGGCGCGGCGGTCAAGACCTCGTCGATGAGCATGCCGTAGTTCTTGGGCGGCTTCTGCAACTGCTCCTCGGTGTAGTCGTTCCTGTCCAGCTCGAGAGGCGGCGTCTTGGGTTTCTCCCGCCTCCTCTCTTTGATAGTCTTTTCCGGGTCGGAGCCCTCCTCGCCCTCTTCGCCGGTCTTGGATTTCCGGGGTTTGTACTTGCGCTTCTCGGGCCTGTCCGGGGCGTTTTCCGGGAGCGGGTGCTTGCGTGGCCGACCAACCTTCCTTTTGATAGGCGGCTCGCCGGGCGGCGGTTGCGGCATGTTCTTCTTGGCAATTTCCATGGCCGCTTTCTTCCGTAGCCTCTCCTCTCGCTTGGACATGATGCCGTTCTTTG
The DNA here is from genome assembly GCF_000143365.1 of Chaetomium globosum CBS 148.51. Taxonomy (NCBI): domain Eukaryota; kingdom Fungi; phylum Ascomycota; class Sordariomycetes; order Sordariales; family Chaetomiaceae; genus Chaetomium; species Chaetomium globosum. The sequence goes on from NT_165976.1 coordinate 1,920,265, forward strand.
GGGGACGGCCGGGGCCACGTTTCTTGGGTACTATGGGCTCTAGGCTGGCAAGCAACTCGAGCGGCATTTCTGGTTTGACAGTAGCCGACAGGTCTGGATCCTTCTCGATGGTTTCCATGACCTCTTGCTCCGCCGCTTCCTCGGGCTCGGGCTCCGGGTCGTCCTCTACCGGCTCCGAGAGCTCGCTGTCGCTGTCTTCCCTCGGGGCTTCCACAGCTGGGGTTTCTTCGGGGCTCGTGCTCCGTCTTGCTGGATCATGCGTGCTCTCGAAATCGAAGCTCATCTCTTTGCCCCCTTCGGAATACCGCCTACTAGACACGCCGTCCTCTTCCAGCAGGCCGTCTTCAGCGCCGGTTTTGCCATGAGGTACGCCGTTGATGACGAAAACAAAGTCGACATCTTTGATCTGCAGATGATCGCCACTCTTCAGTACGACCTTTTCCTCTTTGTAATGGACATCTTCGCAGAAGAAGCCGTTCTTGTGGAGGGGGATGGCTTCAAATACGCCGTCGGCTTTGTTGAACTTGATCTTCAGGTGCTCTCTTGAGATAGCTTTAGTTCTGCTGGCGATGTTCGGCCCGGGCGAGTGAATTCCGATGAACGGCACATAATGAGGCGAGGGCCGGAGCGCGCTGAGATTAACAGCGGCCGCGCCTGGCGTGTGCGACACATACTGCCTGTTGATCGGATTCTTGTCTTCCACGCCGGCCAGCTCGCCGGCCGCGGGCTCGACCCGTTGCGAATCGCCCGACGCAGATCCCACACCCCCACTGGTTTTCCTCCTCTTGGCGGGGCGGGGGTTGTCATCGCCGTCAGACTCCGGGCCGAGCATACCGCCTTCCTCACTGACGTACGATTTGCTGAACTTGCCGCGGTCCTGAATCGGCGGCAGAGGAGCGGGCAAACCGCGCTCCTCGTGTTCGCGCTTTTTGCGCTCGTAGTCGTCGTGTCTTCGCTCATCCCGTCTTGCCTGGTCCAAGGCACGCTGATCACGGCCTATAACGACAGCATAGGTGGTCATCTGAAATACGCTGTCGGCAAACTCGATTCTGGCGAACGACTCGAGTGGGGCGTCGACGTGCGGAACGGCGTTGGGGGCGTGAGGAGTCGCGGGAACTAGATTGTTTGCTGCATCGAGAATGGATTGCGGAGGGAGCGAGACTTGTGAGGGGCGGACAGTCGAGGGGGGGTGTACGATCATTTGCGATTGAGACTGGGCGGCCGATATGCGGGCGAGGGCCATGAGAAGTTGGGAAGATTGCTGGGCAGCATAGGGCGAGTAGAGGTCGAGGGCAGGACTGGCAGTGTAATCCATGCCGGAATTCATGGGCATATCGAGGTCCATCGTGTTGTTCATCAAGGCAGTGTTGAGGTGCGGCCGTGCTGGCGTTGCTGGAGTCGCCGGTACCGCTGGGTCTCGAGCCGTCTGCGGTCGCGAGTGGGAGTGATCGTGGCGGGAATGCTGAGTGAGGTCGGTCGCGGATGGGAGATGCGAGTCAATGCCATTGACAGTGGCAGTGGTGCCGTCATTTTGCTGCTGCGAGTGCGAACGACTTGCATCATCGATGGTGGCTTCAGCATTGATGGGCACGCCCTCTGAAGGTTCGCGATTCCCCGGATCAGCAGGGTCTGTGAGAGGCGAAAAGGCAGGAGGCGCCGGCGATTCACAGCCGGCGCCGTCCAGAACTGACGAAGTCATCGCTTGCGATTTGATACAAGCTCCTTCGTCAAGCTGCGGCAGCCAGTGCAGGGCCTCGCGAATGCGGTGCGGGTTGCGGCGAGGGAAAGCAGCCTGGGCTGGTCGGTTTTCGGTTTCTCAAACTCCCGGGTCCCCCAAAAAAGCCAAAAGCTTCGCGGCAGAGTCTCTCGCTCCCTCTAAAATCGAATCGAATCGGGTGCTGGAATGCGCCTGGCCTTCTTCGTCTGGCAAGCCTATTGGTAGCGCGAAGAGCCCAAAATTTGACCGCTGTCCGATCTCTGCGCGTCGATTGGCTGTAAAGCTCCGCATGCCCCGCTTCCCCAACGCTACTGACTCTTGTTGGCTGGTTGTTTTGCTGTGGATTCTCACTTTTGGTCGTCGGGTCCATGGCTTCCTTCTTCCTCGCATGGAAGTCAAGCTCGCATGTGCCGACGGGATGAAGAATTGACGGGAACGAGTAACTAAGGTAGGAGGAAGTTTCCAGTTCCAACAGAACTCTTGAACACAAACCCCAACCACCAAAAAAACCTGGAATCTATCAATCGGGACCACATTCTTCACAATACGATGAATGCAATCTGTAAGATACAATTGCAACAGAATACAGACATTAGGAATCGACCACTCGGCCCATTATCTTCAGATCTCCACCCGCTCCCGAGTTTCACTCAATTTATGAATTATGGAAATACGAGCACAACCTCGAAAACAGTCCTTGTGACTCGACAGCTGGCGGGCTCTTGATCTTAACTATTCTCCAACGGAAACGGGTGTGTTACCATCCTTGGCAGTCCGAGTTTCAGAGCCGGGCTGCACTGGCCGGGCCCCGACCCGGATGGTCCCAGGAATCGGTCTCACGGCTGACTGTTACCCTCCGTGCCGCCTTCGGGCACACTCTTGTGCATGTTTCGGAGCCGGCCAACAGCTGCGCGCCGGCCACCTATCAGCACCTACTTGCGCCATGAACCATTGCCAATGCTGTGCGAATGCTTGTTCCCTCGAGGCTTTGCGGTTCCAACTTCTCGGTGTTGAAGCTGAGTGGCTCACCCGTTGTCCGCTGCCTCCTTTTACAGTCTTGGGAGGCTTGTTTCCGGCCGGCCTGTGACCACGGCTACGTAAAACAGCGGAATGCCCGCATCCTGGGCCGCCGTTTGTTTCGACGGGAATGGATCTTCTAATTATGTCCAGCTGGAATATATCCAGCCAAGCCCGCCTTTTCCGAGGCTTCGCGTCTAGAACCTCTCTTCGCTTGGCCACTTTGTTTTGCCCAACCGACCATAACCTCTTCCACTGTCTCGCTAGATCCACTGGTCGAGGCTCACTCATATAACATCCTCACGTTTGCCGTGAGATCCGAATTCCTGAACGTCGGTGTCCTCTTGACCCCAGAGGGCAGCGAGTCTACCCGCTATGAGCTCTTCGGCGATGCCCCCTGGGGGACTGCCCAAGCGTGGTGCGCCTGGGGTTACTGGGCCTGCGCCATCCAAAGACAAGCAGCCCGCAGACTCAACATGGCCCTTACCACGACAGCCCAATGCTACTACTGACATAACACCGCCGGCCGGGAAGAAGCAGCGCCCACCGGAGGCAGAGGTGCCTCTTTCGACGGGAGCTGCCAAATTTCCAAACTCGGGCGCTCGTCTAGATACAACCAACGTACAACCACCACCTCTCAGGGGTCTGCCTTCTGAGAAGAAGCTGAACGCTCGTCCCAACGGCCCTGGCCCTGACCCAGAGAGTATGGGAGGAGAGATACCCATCCTCATACCGCCAGCTTTAAACCTTCACCAGGGGAAGAATAACGATAAAACACTACCGCCTCTAAACACCAAGACCCAACCGGGGAAAACCGCTCCCAGCTTTTCCCTCCCAAGATCAGCAGGCCCCAATGGCCCAGTCCCTGTCCCGGAGAGCACGGGCGGGGAGATTCCCATTCTCGCGCCACCAGCTCTAGATACTCGCCAGGCGAAGAATACCAGCAACGCGCCGCCACCACTCGCCACCAAAACTCAACCGGACCGTGCCATTCCCAGTTTTTCATTTCCAAGGTCGGCGGGCCCCAAAGACAACAAGGATGCGCCACAACTCCCAGAGCCGCAAGCCTCAAAGCCGCTGCGCGCTGGTCCATCAGGGCCCGTACCCGTACCCACCCCTCTTTCCCAAACAGCTCCCGCTGCTTCCCGACAACCACCGGTTCCGGATTCGCTACGTCCAGGACCAAAGGTAGCGGTGCCCCCGGTTCCAGACACAACTCGCCCTGGCCCATCCGTCACCTCATCCCGCTCTGAGCAGCCCGCCCTGGATGGATTACGTCCCGGGGCGGCTCATCCAGGGCAGAAACTAAGCCCGTTCCCTGAACGACCTGGCCCAGCCCCGTCTGGCCCTGTGCCTACTCCGTCAAAATCATCACGCAAGAACACCGCGGCTAGCAACTTATCAGTAGATCAAGACACGCCGCCGCCCCTACGCCTCGGGAAACAGGCTTCCAAAGCCCAGCAGAGTGCGGACACAGCGTCTATCGTACCCCCGGTACCAGTCCCGTACTCGAAGGAGCCAATCACGAGTGGGAAGACCCCATCAGTTGCTCCAATAGAGCCGTTGAAGCTCAACTCAAAAGAACCGAATGCGAACGGGAGAGGCGCGCCGCCGCCCCCGCGTGTTGACAACATGGCTCCCAGGGCCCATCAGAATGCAAATCCACCGTCTGTGCCAGCAATATCAACACAGAATATCGCTAAAGAGTCGAAGACGGCTGGGCAAGAGACACCATTCACTCCTCTGAATGCTTCGAAATACAATCCTAAAGAGACGGGCACAAACGGGAAGAACGTGCCATCCACACCCCTAGATCCGTCAAAACCTGACCAGAAAGAATCAGGTGCTGGCGTGAAGGGGGCGTCGTCCACTCCCCAGGATCCGCTAAAACCCAACCCAAAACAACATACAAACCCGTTCCTTCCCATGGAGCCACCGAAACTCAATCCGAAAGAATCAAGTGCAAGTGGGAAAGGGAAAAATGCGCCACTCGCGCCTATGGACCCTTTGGACCCGTCGAAAGCAGCAGTTCCAACTCAACTTCGCCCGGGCCAGGTGCCCACAACCAACCCTTCCCGGGCCGGACCGGCCGACTCAATCCCTCGGAAGCCGCTGGGGTCGCCTCCGCGGCCATCACAGACGAATTCTCCTCGGATCGATCCAGTCACATTTCTGGTGAAGCCGAAGACGTCGGAGCAGCAGAAGCTGCCGGAGCAGCAAAAGATGTCGGAGCAGCAGAAAATGTCGGAGCAGCAGAAGGGAACGGCATCCACCAACCCCTTCCGACGATCTCGCACGAATGCCCAAACCCAAGCGGCGAACGCGGCGTCCATGAATCCTCTCGGATCATCGCCTCCCAATCCCCAGGTCCAGCCGTATAACGAGACCTCGACGAAGCCTCTAAACTTACCGCCGCAGTCTGGCAGTCAGCCAAAGACCAACCCACCAATCTACAGGCCTAGCGTGAGAAGCCCTCCGCCACGGACGCAGACCACGTCCAACTTTGCGCCTCCGCCCACTGGGAAAAATAAACAGGCGCCCTCGTCCGGGTTCTCCAGCTCCCGGCCAGGTGCCGCATACGCAGGAGGACCCAGCCATGGGCATTCCAGCTCCCTCGACTCCAACGTCTCCAACGACTCGGTGGCCAGCTCCTCCACGGCCACCAGCACGAGGCCTCTGAACCCTACGCAGCGGCAGAACACGGGCTTTGCCAACAAGCCCGCCCGGCAGGCGTCGGACCCGCGCGAGAAGGGCGCGCCCGGCGGTGGCGGCTACTACAGCAGCGGCAACGAGGCCGGCGCGGCCGAGTCACCCTACATGAACATGCTCCTCTCACTCGACCGAATCCCGCGCATGCACAACATCCTAGTCTCCTTCTTCGTATGGATCCTGCTCGCCGGCTTCGTCATCATTCCGGGCTCCTTCACCAGCAGCCAACGCAAGCAGGAGGGCGAGACGGTGCAGCTGCCCGTGTCGGCGGGGGGCACGGGCACGGGCGCCGACGCGGGCGGGGGCAAGAAGCTGTCGCTGACCCCCGCCAACACGGCCGCGCTCGTCATCGGCTTCGTATGCATCATCGCGGGCACCTTCGGCTCCGCCTGGCTGGCCCTGCGCTGGCGCCGCAACTACGTGTGGCTGCTCAACAAGCTGTACCTGCCGCTGATCCTAAACGCCCTGGCGGGTCTACTGGCCACCATCACGAGCGTGTACACGCAGCAGGCGGGCGAGTGGGGGCCGCAGGCCGTGACTACGGCTGTGGTCGAGGCGGTCATCCTGGCGGTCAGCGTCATTTTGTTCTTTGTGTACAACTATTGGCTGCTGAAGCGTATGCGGAGCGACCATGAGGAGGCGGTGACGGGTAGGAAGGAGAAGAAGAAGAAGAAGGAGAAGGAGTCGTGGAGGGAGAGGAGGGCGCGGAAGAAGAGGGAGAAGAAGGAGGGGATGAAGAGGGAGAGGAAAGTCGGGGGCGGGTGGTTTGGGCGTTGGAAAAAGGCAAGCAAGAAAAAGCCTTATGCAGCGGGGAGTGTTGTTAAAGAGT
>NT_165976.1:1927600-1931486 GCF_000143365.1 Chaetomium globosum CBS 148.51
GTTGATTTGGGAGAGGGGGGCGTGCCATGGCCAGGGGGTTGGTGTTGGTGGTGGATGTGGATGGGGATGAGGAGAGGGGGGCGGCGAGCAGGCCGAGGAGGAAGAGGATGAGGGCGTAGGGGAAGCGCGGGATGCGCTGGGTGAGAAAGAGCGCGAGGAAGAAGATGGCGGTGGAGAGTCGGCTGTCGAGGGCCGGGGTGACCCAGGAAAAGGGGGAGGATCCAGTGCCGCGCCGGATGTGACGAGGCGCAGGCCGGCGCCGAGCTGGATGCCCTTGATGATGGGGACGGGCAGGTGGTGGGTGAGCAGGCGGAGGGCGCCCGTTGCGCTGAGCAGGAGGACGGCCACGGAGACGAGGGCGCCTGCTGCTGTTGTTGTTTGGAGGGGGAGGGGCGTGGCGAGGGCGGATGCGGCGATTGCCTGTGGGCGAGACACGGTGTGGTGAGTTACGGGTGATATGTGGTGGGAGATGGGAGATGGTATGGTAGAGGAGGGGAGGGGGTAGGTAGGTACCTTCATGGGTTGCACCGGGAGGGGGATGCCGAAGATGACGCCGGTGAGAATATTAAACAAGCCTGAAAATAACAGTGTCGATGGTAGGTTGATCGAGCCTTGCGAAGGCGAGGGCAATCAGGAGCGGGAGCAGGCGTAGCCACAGTAATCATTGTCCGACGCGGCTTCACCGAGATCTTCGCCCCGCTTGTCTGTGACTCCAAGAGTATGCGGAGGTTGTACCGGTTGCGCCGGACCAGCTCCGAAATGAAGGCATACTGCATTTTATTTTATTTCTTTTCGCATCCGTGTCAATTTGCGTGAGACCTTTACGATGGCTTTTTGGTGAAGTGAGGTGTTTTGGTGAGTGATGACCGGAGACCGGAGATGCAAAGTCGAAGTTGAGGTCAAAGGCTGGGGAGTAACTAAAAGTGGAGGATGAGAGAGACCCATGCCTGGCCCCAATCAGTTCATCCGACGAGAAACAACACGCTAAGCCTGGCAGCCTTGGGATGGTTTTGAGATGATTGGTATTCATTAGGTAATGAGAGTCGTCGTAGCAGTTAGTTGCCGTGTTTGTATACAAAAAAAAAAAAAAAAAAACAAGACATTAACGTCGTGGTATCTGTAAACACATCAAATATCTCGTCCCAAAACTGACCCAACTCCCTCGTTCGACTTTCCCTCAAACATCCTGGTCATAGTAACACAAACAGTGGTATCTTCGCTCAACATAATTCCAATTCACCAAACATTATCCCCTCCCAACACCATTTCTCACCGGCTCACCGTCAGACAAGACATATGCTTGGTCAGGCCAGACATCTACCAAAAGCGCCTCCGCCTCGGGGGCGACGCATACTCGGTCTTGTGGGCGACACCCCGACGGCGGTGCAGACGCGCAGAGCAGCACGTGAAGAAGACGACAACCGCCCCGATCAACGAGCAAATCGCCGAAACCAGAATCGTCCAGGCAGCCGCACCATAGTAGGCACCGGTACCCGTGGCGCCGCCGCGGTCGTTGACGTTGGACTTGACGATGCTGAAGAGCACAAAGTCAATGATGCAGGCGACGGCGGTGGTCAAAAAGGCGAGCAGGGCGACCATGGAGGCCAGGAAGGAGCCGATCATGCCGGCGCCCAGGGCGAGCAGGAAGGCGATGAAGTTGAGGCCGCAGGCGATCGGGTGCAGGATCATGGCCTTGGTCAGCGCCCGCGTCGTACGCTCCGCGTACTCGGAGAACTCGGTGCCGTCCGCCTGCGTCATCACCGCCGCGGGGGAGTAGCCGACTTGGGATTGCGAGCAGGAATCACTGGGTGGGGGTTAGTAAGTCGTTGTTGACTTGTGACAGCAAGTGTTTGGGGGACGGGGTGTTGCTCACTCTGCTTCAGGGCGGGTCTGGCAAAAGCCAAACGTGCCAAACGTGACGGTCTCGCCGCGGCCATTGTCACCGCCTAGGTCGACTCTGAGTAGGGATAGGTTGTGGACCACGGGGGCCGAGATGCATGTTACGATGAGTAGGATGGTGGCGGCAAATAGGAGAAAGGTGCCGATGTGGTGGAAGAAGCCCGTCGATCGTGCCATGGTCGTGGTGTTTTGCTGGTTGGGACCAGTCAAGATGGATGTGAACAAGTGCGAGGACGTGATAGTCCGTGGGCGGAAGGACGAGTTTGAATATGACGGGCGTTGGGAGCACAGAGACGTGGCTTGTGGACAGCAGAGGGGAGAAGGGGGACAGACGGCGGCATATAAGAGGTTTTACGTTTCAGACGAGACGAGGCACAAACAGGTCCATGATCCAATCCCTAGGATTGCCTGCCCAGCTTTCTGTCGTAATGGTGTCGCAGCAACAAGAACGAGTAACGTCATCGGGGCTTCCTCCGAGTCCAGGGACGCCTCAAGGTGCTACGATGCCGATCCACCAGCGCTGCTGGGCTGCTGGGTTTCTGGGCTCGCGCTTGTGACGGCACGGCACTGCGCCGGGGAACCCAGTGACAGAGCTGCGTGGACCAACCACAATAAAGCTTCGGCAGCTTGTTTTCTTTTTTCGGCTGCTCGAGTGATTGGTAGCTATGACGTATTGATGATTCTCCAGCTGGCTCAGGTTGCATCAGGGACTTGGCATGCCGAAGCAGGGGTACTCGCGGCGCTCAGCCGTGCCCTGTTTCCAACGTGGGATTCGGCTGTTCAGCCACCGCACATGCTGTCGCAGCCCCGTCACCGCCCATAATCCAAGTCTCGACATCCGATCCAATTGGAGGGGAGGATTCCGATCCTCAGTTCTGCCTTTTTGTATTGAAGGTTCCGCTGCTGGGAAAAACTCCACCAGGCCCAGGATATGTGTGATTCGAGAATAACCATCCATGCCATCGTTCGGACGGTTGCCCCTGGTTGGAGATCGATCTTCAGCTTCAAACACGTGCATGACCTGCGGGAGTGGTGGATAAAGTCGAGAGTCGAGACCCGATGCATCTGAGACAATCTCGTTGCCCCATGCCGGCGGCCTCAGACATTGCTTGCGACAATTGTTTCCGGGCAATCATAACTCCTAAAGGGCCATAGCAGCCCCATCCGACGGATTGCGATTGCAAACCGTAGTGGACCGAGAGCAAAGAGTTGCGGCTGCCACGCGTCCCGCGGCTCAGATACTGCACATATCTGCAGAGCCAAGCACAGCCACGGTTCTCGCCCAGTCCGTCCAATAGGGCAGAAGCCGTGGTAGTTGGACGTCCACGCAGACAGCTCGGGAATAAAATAAGCAGCGGGCTGTTTGCGTAAACCACCACGCCGACGGCCGCGGTGGACTCGGCAGACCGTTGATGAAATCGACAGTGTGAGGATCAGCCGTGGCGCATGCCAGACGTGACCAGAGGCTCCAGGCCGAGCCCTACTCCCGCTGCCCATCCATTCGCAGCGCGAGACAGAACAGATTGGTATCAAGGCACAGTTCACCGAGCATACCGCTGCGCATCACCCGGTCTCTCGTCAGTCCCCCGGTCATCCATCAAAGACCATCACCGACCCGCCGGCCACGCACCACCACCACCACCAACCACCCCTACCCCCATCCCAACCCACCCTCACCCTCCCCTCCGACCTCTCCCTCAGGCGGAGAGGAGAAAGGCCGCGAAAGGCGGGGGACAAGAGAGATCAGCGACCTCAAATTATCGGACCCCAAGGAGGATCTTCCCATTCCCGACGAAGAGAAGACCCTCGGCCCAACGCTACGCCCCTTCTTCGAGACTCCTGGATGACGGCGCCCCTCGGCATTGGATATTGACTACCGTTCAAAGAGGGAGGGAAGCGGAAGAGTCCGTCACTCGTGAGAGAAGACCCACCCAAGGGTGTTACACAAGCAGGGAGCTCAATTCGAGGCCTTGGGCGAGGTGCAGAG
>NT_165976.1:1931586-1943101 GCF_000143365.1 Chaetomium globosum CBS 148.51
GAATTCCTCCCCCCTGCCGCGCCCTCCCGAGCGGCCCACAAAATTCCCCCCCCATGATTCAAACCCGTCCGCGACCCCATCGTCCCTCGCCAAGCCTGGCCCGCCTTCCTTCCCAGTCCGCCCAGCCCCAGGCGGGTCCAAGCCGGGGCGGTAAGGCGTTCGGCCCAGCCGCGGCGCGCGCGAGAGAGTCCCGCGGAGGAAGAGCGCTTGGTCGGGGTCGGGGTTGGGGGTTTGGGCTTGGGTTTGGGCTTGTAATTGGCCCCTGTTCTGGCCACCGGGCCGTAGACTAGGGATTCGCGGATGTGGGTTTTGTGGTTGGTAGTCGGGTTTGGACCGGATTTCGGACGAGGAAGGTCTTGGTGGTTTCGGGGGGGGGTGTTGGGGTGTGGGCTGGCTGCCCCGTGGCGTGGTGGTGAGGAGGGGTTTGTTGTGTTGGTTCTGGGGTTGGGCGGCGACGTCGAATTGGAGGGGGGAGTTCGCGATGAGGTTGTCGGCCATTTGTGGCTGGGCGACGATGGAGACGAAGTGAGATGGTTCCTGGAGAGAAAGCATGTGTTGGTTTTTGTTTGTAGAGATTGGATAGTGTAATTGGATGGAATTGGGGCCGTTGGCCGTGACGTACCTGCAGCTTCTTGAAGACCTCGACTTCGGCGTACTTCTTCAACGCCCCGAGCACAGCACGCCGCTCTGAAAGCGTCACCGGTGATGGCGACACCTTGACGAGTATGGTTCGCAGATTGGCCGCTACGGGCCCTACTCTTGGGAGGGACATTGTCGAGCTGCCGCTTTGGTTATTGTTGAGTTCATTAACAGCGCAGCTATTCACATGGAAGTGTCGTCAAAAATGCCAAAAGTTTAAGCTTTGATGATTGCCATTTGCCAAGCAACATCCTGTGGGGTCCTGCATGGAATTTCTTCCCCTGAACTGCAGGCCCAGTTGCCAACAGGCCAGCATCAGCTGCAGGGTCGTTTTCGGGATTCCTTCGTTTTCCAAAAAACCGATCCTGGAATGGAAGTTGATTCTTCAACGGTCTGCTGCACTGCACCTCTGCCCTCCGAGCGCTCCTTTCGGTGAGCAAAACTTTAAGGGAGTTATTAAAAGTGCCCGTCTCAATATGGCAAGTTCCGCTCTCCGACCCTTGGACCGGGCATTTGAACCCGCGAAATGTCAACATCAAACCAGCGCGCTTGGGGGAGAGCGTCGTATCTGATCGGCATTGAAGAACTTCTCCCCCAGGTACGTACATATGTCGTTACCTCCCGACCATCGCTCATCACGGCATCATCCGCCTTTAGAATTAGCCAGGACCTAAAAGACGGCCCAGGGATTCACCCCGTCCCCATTGTACCCGCAGTTGATATCTCTCATCCACGGCTCCAGCTTCAGTATCTTTTCGCCGCCATGTAACCTGGATGTTGAGATGTGCGTGGATGGCATCGTCAAAGGCTGCCACAAGAACTTCGGGCTGTTCCCGCCTTCATATTTGATTGACACTTTCCAGCCTCGACGAGGACAGGCTTGAAGCAGTCGCGAGTATCACTGGTGAGGGTAAAGACGGGGGGGTTATATTCACATGCATTGAATTACCTATTTGTAGGCTTTTAGCCCCCACCTACGCAACATATATTCAGGGAAAAGAAGAGACGATTTAAGGCAACAACAGGTAGGTCGGACTCGGTATTCAATGTCGCACTTAACCAACCCCTCGCCGACCCCCGCCTTGATGGTTTCCCGGGTTCGCTGAGCGAAGGCGGAGACGGAGGCAGGCATTCGGATTCCGATTTCCCTTTTGGGTCATCACGGGTGGTATTCCAGGCATTTTGCTCTCTACCTATACGCACTTTCCGCATTTCATGGCGTAAACTCCCATAATAAGCTCAATCGCACTTCCTTCCCTGCATCAAAGTCCCAATCCTTCTACCACCTTAGGTTCCACTCCCATCGTGAAATGTCACCTACCGTAGCTGATAAATTTCTGCCTCAGCATCCCAATCCGCTCCATCTCGGTCCCGAATCCTCGGTGGAGATTACCCCGTCCACACTACCGCGGTAAGAAGTCAACGGTTGCGGCACAGACACCACTGCCAGCGGCAGTCAACCCGCCGGCCAGGTCCCCCGCGTGATGCCATCGAGGGAGGCAACATTGGTCAGCGGGGCAATGGGCTTGATGCTCATGCGAGCACTCGGGCGGTACCTAGACAGGGTTGTCTGATCTGTTTAGACTTTATAAAGGCTCAACACTCGCCCGTTGTGCCCAGTAGTCACGATGTTGCCGTCTCTACTTCTCCATCGTCGCACGTGGTCGTGATATTCAAAGATGCTTCCCAAGCTTTCCTCTCTCCTCGCCATCCCGGCTCTGCTGGCCGCAACGGCTGTGGCCGCACCCGCCATAGAAAGTGCCCGCCGCCCTTGTCGCACGGGATGCTTGCCCGACGACCTCTCGGTGGCTCGCCTGGTCTTACTCGACGACGTGGCGCGCCACCACCACAGTGACGAACGGCTGGTCATCCCTCGGCTCCGTCACTTCCACCAAGACCGAGGAGGAGACTCGCACCATCAACACCAGGACTACCATCTTCTCCCCGGCCACCACGACACTCCCGGGTGAGCTACCCCCTTCTCCTCTCTCCCTTCTCCCCTCTCCCTTAAACGCCGTCCCTGTTCCAGTCCGCTAATACCCTGCCCACAGCCACCACTTTAAGCCCCACGGTAACCGACGGGACGGCAACTTATACTTGGTATACCGTCACCGAGACTGTCACGTCCCCGGGGGTATGCGCCGACGCCACTCTGCCAGGTGACGACGGTGACGCACACCATCCCCAGCACGACGCACGTCACATACACCTACGATCTCTTGTACGTATCAGCCCCCGGCTTTTGTCACGGCCCAAGGTCATAGCAGTAGGCATCTGCCTGTATAAAAGCGAGTACTGACCCTTTTCCTTTCTTTTCCCCTTTCGCTAGCTACGACACGACGTGGGCGAGCACGACCGGCCAATGTGAGCACCGTCACCAACATCCACTTCACCACCCACACCTTCACCGACACCAAGGCGGGGACGACAGTCTATGAGACAACCATCACCAAGCCGCAGACCGGTTCAGGGCGGTGGACATTCGCCATCGCGACCGGAGACGAAAACCGTTTGGGGAGAAGGGATGCAAGTCGTACGCTTGCCAGCAGCAGTAGGGGCGAAACAATGGATGTGAGGAATTAGGGGGGGAAAAAGTCAGGACTGGCGTCTATTGCCATATAGAATCGCGTGTAATGCGGAATAACCCACACCTGACCACCCTCTTCTTCTATCCACTCACACCTGCCAAAACACCTCCAGTTACGTACCATGTAGACAGACAGCCATCCCAGCGTCACGAGGCTGTCTTTTCAGAGAAAACCCACGGTCTAGACCAAGCCCACCGCCATTTCCCCGCGTTAGGCGTTAAGGTCGGCCGTAAACAACGACCCGCAGCCGGCTCCCTCGGCGGCTCTCTTGTTTTTTTGTGGAGTGCGTACATACACTACATATACCTACCTAGGTAGATACATACTGTGTCGGACGCACCCAAAGAACGCCTCACCTCCCTCCTCCCACGGCAAGTTCCGCACCTGCCTATTGCATGTATGCAGGTATGGATGGATGGATTGGGGATGGATGGATACACGACGGCACGCAAGCCTCCTTTTTGTTTCTGCAACCTTTACGGGGCTATGGGAAAGGGGAGAAGGGGGGGGGGGGGAGAAGGGAGGTACACCGCCTTGATGTGTCTGTCGGCCGATACGTGTGTGACCGTCGGCCGCGTCCCCGCCACGATGGGCGCGGGATCCGCGGGAGCGGTGCCTTCTCTACTGTGTGAGGGCACAGCCTCGGCCGCGAGACGGGCCGCTGTCTTTTGTTGTCGTGTCCGTTGTTCCAGTTCTGTCTGGAGTGTTGTCGAGGTCGTTTTGACACATTTTTTATGACTTCGTTTATACCGACGCCTCCAGATTGATATGTTTATGTCGTCGTCTTTCGTATCTTCTGCAGCGCTCATTTACTAGGTACCATGATTGTCGCCTTCGTAGATACCACCCACCTTAGCTAATCGGTCAGCAATACCTCGGAGGGGGTTGTCTAGCATGCCAGATTTCATGACGACGAGCGGGATTTAACTGGTCGAGCCGGTAAACTCTCCTCAACACAAGATCGTAGCATTCCGACAACTTTCGCATGCGCGCTGATGAGTGGGGGGGAAGGTGAATCAAAGAGCTGTTCAACGCCCGCCTCGATAGGCAGCCAGTTGCCAACACCTCGGGCCGAAACACACACGCGATGGGCGCAATCCCGATCGTTATCCAGACACGGCAGGTGCGGAACCACGGGCATTAATAACGGCCCCCCCCCCCCCCCCTCCTTTCACCCTTAACTCCCATGTGGGGTTACCCGAATCACACGGGGGGGGAAACATTCCAACCGGGGCCGAAAGCGGGGCTCCTGCGCGGCCCAAATCTCGGCCCCCGCCCCGGGTTGCTGTCCGGGGTGGGTTGCGTGATACGGCACGGGCGTTTCAGCTGGTTTAGCAGCTCTCGAGTTCTCCCTCGCCTATGTGGTGACGGTGACATCCAGCGCCTCCTCAGAGACCGGCCCAGGGTTGTACTGTCGGGTAGTGCAACGGGCCGGGACTTGGCCGGTCTCTTTTTGTTATTTTTGGGCATGAAACGAATGGCCCGGCAGTTTGGTGGTGGTGGGTGCATGCAAACACAAAGCCATCCCGCGAAACGAGCCAACGGCGCAGGGCCACGATTCGATGCAGCGCGTGCAGAAGGGGATGGCGCAGGGGCGGCTTGATTTATAGGTCGAATGGTTTGGTTTGGTTTGGTGGAAGTTCTCCTGGGGGGTCGGAATCAAATAGTTACTCGTTGTAGCTCGTTTAAAGTAAGGAATCGAAAAGTGTACGAAGTCGAGTCAAGCTTGCGAGTGTGGGATTGCGGGGAGGGGGATCTGGAACCGCTGAACCGTTACGAGTCATCAACCCAGACATCACACCCACTTTCGGGCCACTGACACCAACAAGATCCTCTGATCTGATCAGTGGGACAATGAAAAAGGGGATCCCGGCTGCAATCTCCGCCATGTTGGGTCGAGTTGGGACTGGCGCTAACTTCGGGCGAGCCGCTGGGGTTGGTGCCCGCTCTCGAGCCGCTTTTCATTGAGCCATCGGCTGCCTGCCGAGAGATTTACACAGGAACGAACTAACTACACTAGTCCCAGAAGATCCGTTGAAAGATGCGAAAGATGGGAACCAGGGCCCCGGGTTCTTGACAAGTTTGAGCAGGCACTGTCATGCGGCCAATCTCGGGCCGACTTTCCATTGGCCGAATCCAAGCCACGGTCACAGCCCCACAATACTTCTGCAACCCCACTGGATCTTCCTCTGCACCCCCCAGAGACCCCCCATTCCCAAAGCGTCGGCACCGGCTTCGCTTGCGATCTGGCACTGTCTGGGCATCGACAGATGCGGGCAAGCAGCGTCAAACAAAGCACCAAAGCCCAGGGCTGAGCCGTACGTTAAACTGGGGTTGTTACGTCAAGCCTCAGGTTAACGTGCACTGTCTTTCGATCTTGGAAGAGTGACTGACTGACCTTCATGACGGATTTCATTTCTGGATTCGGTAGTCTTCTTGCAGGCTCTCTCTCGGATTTTCCAGGGTTCCAGGTAGCGCTGTCTGAGACCAGACACCATCTTCTGCTCAACCAAGGCACAGGAGGCGCCAGCTAGGGCGGTATTGGCCCGCCGAGCCTTCTTGGCATTTTCCGCGCTGGGGGTGCTCTCGCTGGTTCCTGTGCGTGCACGCACCTCACTCTCCGATGGCTTGGGTCGCCCACAGGCAGCTCCCAAAAACCCCAAAACGGGTTCCACATGACCCACAGTGTGAGCAACCCAAAGGGCAGGTTTCCCGATTCCACAGCCAATAAAAAGACCCCAGAATACATCCTCCCGGTTCATTTGACCGCTGAGCCCGGCGGCATCCTTCCCAAAGAAACCTCGGGCGCCCAGTTCAGGAGTGGCCTCGGCGAGGGGCACAGGGCACAGGGAGAAGAAAAAACTGGAGGAACGGTCACGGACGGGGGAGCTGTGAGCTTACCAAGACAGCACTTTGCTCGACCGAGACTAGGGCGTTTGGCATTTGGGTAGACCCCCCCGGCCTTAGTTAGAGCTTCGAGTGGTTCTTTCCTTCTTCTGTGCGAGCTGGCGCTCCTGCTGTGCTTCCATGCGTGCGCGTTCATGGTCCAATTCCACAAGGCACTTGCTCACTAACTACAGTAGGCGGCAACGGGCAGCACCTTTCTTTTCTTTTCTGCAATTCTCGACCCATTCTATTGCAGGCACGTCCACAACGCCTTGTCTCGGTCCAGTTGCCCTTGTTGGCCCCGGCTGTGACCCTTATTCGGCACTTTAGCGGCTGATATTGATGAATTAGCGTTAACGTTACCACCATTCGCTTCCCAGTTTCCCGACTCGCCCGTCTTGTGTGGTATGCCTGCCATCTCCCGCACCCGCTGCCACGGTTCACCCGACCTCGACTTTGCATGCCTTGCCTTGCATTGCATTGGCTCTCGACTCGACAACACACCAGGACCAGTGGAAGACACCTTGACTCCCCAGGGCACACCCCAGGGCAGACCAAAAGAAACAAAACATATCGACACACTGTACTTTGTACCTACCACTGCCTCCATATGCACACTCTCAGCATCAGGCAGGGTCAGAATCAGCATTAACTAGCGTCCTCGACTCGAACCAGCTTCCTCCAAAGAGGCCACCCCGAGTTAGCCCTGTCGTGGCCGCCAAGGCGTAGAGCACATGAAGCACCGACGCCTTCTTAAACACGGCGCTTCCCAATCACCACCTCCTTTCTTCGCCCCGTCCGACTACGGCGGCCTCGTACATCCCGTTACTTCTTTGCGTCGCCGGCCGCAGCCGGTCTGGCTCGCCTTCCATCTATCACCATGGATGCGCGCCTTGCCTATGGGTCCCGGCCGGGCCCTGCACCACCACGGGAGGGCACCGACGGGGTGCAGGTGCAGGTGCAGGTGCTTCCAGAAGAAAACGCAACAGAGGAAGAAGAAGCACAACCAACACCAACACTAGGCCCGGGCCCGCAATCCGGGGAGCTCCAACAACAGCAAGCCCCATACCTCCACTTTCAACCTTCACACACACCGCAAATATCCAACCTTGGTCTACCGCCGCCAACCGACGCAGATAGGACCGTCTCTCCGGGACGTACGGTAGAGAGACTGGCGCGCAAGCTGAGCAAGCAAGACCTGCAACAACGGCATCAGAGTCGTACTAGGCACCGCCAACGGCAAACGAAACAACCAACGCCTCTGTCGCCGGCATCGACAACAAGCGTGCAAACTCAAGCCCCCGAATTGCGTAGGTTTCAGGCCTGGGCTGCGCACGACGCCAACTGCCAGTCGCCGCTCCCTCCACCAACCCCGTCAGAGAATCACGCCATTCCATGCCTTCCCATTCCCGCGCTGGGCGTGGGCGAACCCATCGAGATTGACGAGGCCTATGTCGAGCCAGAACAACCCGAGGATCGGCGGCTATTGGACGTGAGGCGACCGCGACGACAAACAAGTGGCCAACTTCGACCCTCCGCCCGCCCCGTCGACCACCGCTTGGAGGGCATGATTGCGGATGGGACACAGTGCAACGTGCGCAGCGAACCCCAGCCGATACTGACGCCAACACCGATGCCGGCCCCATCTCTACCGAAATCAGGGTTGCAATTAGCCGATCCGGGATTTATCGAACCCGACCCCGAATGCGCCACTGCGGACCCGGGCATAGAGATTGACGAGACGGACCCGGGCGACATGTCCGCTTTTCGGGACGAGTTGCTCGCGCTGGCTGAGGGTAACACCATCCCGCTGCGGTACGCCGCCGGACCTGGCGGCGTCAGGAAGTACACGGTCGGCGGCGTGGCCCTGCGCTACCGCCTATCGGCTGACGTCGCGATGCGCTGCGCCAACGTGGTTCGTAGCCGCCCAAGAATGCGCAAGCGGGCCAAGTCTCGATATGGGAGCGCTACCACCTCGGCCGTTACGTCGCCCGCCATGTCGTCGGCTCAATCACCACCCCTACCGCCGACTGAATTTCCGCTCTGACATTGAGCTCGTCATTTTATTTTGGTTTTCTTTTTTTTTTTTTTTGGTCTTTTTTTTTATGTTTTGTTTTGTTTGTGTGAAGCGGCATGTTATATACCCCTCTTCGTGTCCCGAGC
This sequence comes from Chaetomium globosum CBS 148.51, assembly GCF_000143365.1. Lineage (NCBI taxonomy): Eukaryota > Fungi > Ascomycota > Sordariomycetes > Sordariales > Chaetomiaceae > Chaetomium > Chaetomium globosum. The sequence goes on from NT_165976.1 coordinate 1,939,863, forward strand.
TTTGCAGTCTGAGCTGGTTTGAGGAACCATTTCGGGAGTTTTAAAAGGAGTTCGCAAAGGGATCTGGCCCCTTTGCTGTGTCGGTGTGGGATTGCATATCTACTGCATGTCTTGGGCGTTTTGCGGTTTCGGATACCATGGGGATTGGGGAATCTTACACGGGGAGAGGTTACTCATAGACTGGCGGGGGCTTCGCAAGCCATCACAGACCGGACCAGGGTCATTTCACAAAGCCATTTATTTCTATACCTGTACATACCTTTTTTACCTTCAACGTCGGGGATCGACAGGAGGCTCTGCGACAATGTACAAAGGAGCTGCTCAAAAAACGCATGTCAATTCATTCATGGCGGCAAGGCTGAGCTCCCCGCCGCGCTTTTTTTGCTCCCGCACGCCGTCGCCGCCCCGCTCTGCCCTGAATATAACTGTGTTTGCTTGCTTGCCAGCCAGGGGCTCTTCAAGGGATAACCAGGACAACGCGGTGGCAAGCCCATCTCTATTTATTTAGCATGCGAGAGTGCTCCGCCTCAACCTATATCTCGGTCGGTTTCATCTCACCTTGCGCCATCACCTGATTGTTACAGGATTAGCTCACGCGACTAGGGAGTGCTTGTTTTCCCCAATGTTTGTCCCCTGTCCCCGCCAACACAGGGAGAGAAATAACGCCAGGAAAAGTGCCGGAGAATCCCGGGCTAAGGGGAGGACAACCCTCCTGACTCCCATCATTCCAGTGCTCGACCCATCTTTGTCCCACTGCAACGGACTTCGCTCGGCCACCTCCGCCGAGCATCAAGCCCAACAAAGCATGTCGGCGCTTCTTTGTCGGGTTAGTGAGCTCAAACCAGCTCCCCACCACGTCACTACGGCCCCCGGACTATGATGATCCGGCCGGTGGGAAGGCGTTGGGTTTGGCCAGGCTTGCAGGATCAGGATCGTGACGAGTCTGGAATGCATGATCGTCTCGAGGCAACCCTCCATTCCTGGCAGGGCCAGGGTACCTGCGTCGACGAGACTCTGTCTACAAATGTCTTGGATACCCCCCGTCCCCCCCATCCCCTTCATATCTTCTGTTGCTGTGGTAAGCTGAGTGGATTGTTGACTTTCCCGTCAACCCCTCCACCTACCCCCGCGACACCCCCTTTGGCTGACATGGCCGCTTGGAAAACAACAACCCTCACTCACACACACACGCACATACAAATACCCAACAACAAGCTAAAAGAGCAGCCCCAAACAACAACACACAAAACTACCACCCCAGCGTACCATCACAACGGCTTGTGACCCTCCAACAATGGCTGGCGTTCGGGGAATGGCTTTTACGGCGGATGGGCCACCCTCCTCGGCGAACAAAGAGAAGGGCGGCTTCTGCTGGCACGACGCGGGCGAGGCGGGGTCGACGGATTTCTTTGATCAGTATGTCGAGCTCGGCGACTCCGACGCGGAATCTGCCTCTGGAGGGGGTGGCGGCTTCGGCCACTTCGGCGCTTCTGGCCTGTCCGACTCGCCACACCTGTCGTTTGGCCAGATGCTCCCCCCCAGCGGTGGGGGGACCCAGGGACCTGGGGCTCAGGGACATATGATGGCAGTTAATAACAACGACGGGGGAAGCAATAGCAACGCGGCCAGCTCGAGCTCAACAGCAAGAGACTACCGGCCACGGCAGCAGTTACACCCGCTCCATCGAGCCTCGACAAACATGACGGCCTTCAGCAACCCGGAGATCGAGGCCGACAGGATGTCCTATGGCAGCTTCGGCGAGGCGCCGGGCGGCGGCGGCTCCATCTCAGACTCAGAGCTGTTGAAGCTCGAGGGCTTGAGGATGGGGTCACCGCGCATCCAAATCCTCCAGTTCTCGGCGTCCGAGCCAGCGTCGCCTCCATCCAAGGCGACCAGTCCCCACAAGGCCAGCCGTCTGGAAAACTTCTGCACCAAGATCCGCAACAAGGCGGCGACGCTGCAAGGGTAAGAAAGTGGAAGGTCAAGTCTGAGCCACTGACGTCGCCCCACGGTTCCGGTCATGTTGACTGCGCAGTTGGAACCTGCGAAGGCGTCTGGTTGGCAGCGGCCACAGAACCCGCACATCTCCAAGTCCCAGCTACCGTCCCCACCCCTCACCAGCGGCATGCCCAACGAGGCGCAACGGTCTGTTTCCGGCAGGGAGGCTAGTTTTGTCAACGGCTTCCTTGATGATCCTTTCAACCACGAACTGCTCAACGGCCAGTTCATACCCCCGCTACAGCTCAACGGCACCACCATACCCCAGACGCCCATGTCGACGCCTCTCATGGACGGCTGGCAGCTTCCCATGGCGGTCACGGACGGTAAAGCGCTGTGGACCGCGCCGGCCACGTATTTTGGCAACGGAGACGCCAGCACTTGGTGGGATCCGTCGGACGCCATGGACACCGATTCGCTCCCCATGTCGTACCACGCTGCCAATGCCCGCAACACCTCCCTCAACCTCACCATCCAGCTGCAGCACCAGCAGAGCTTCGAGTACCCCGCGCCGCCGGGCACCGAAGACACCACCACCGCCACCTTCAACCCCAACGGCCTGATGCTGCACATGCCTCAGCCGCGGGGCATCCCGTCCACGGTCCCGCAGAGTGACACCCATCATCGCCTGACCCGCGCCGACCACCACCGCCGGCCCAAACCGCGTGCTCCATCCTCGGGCGCCCGCCACCACCAGTACGGCCCAGGCATGTCCCCGCGTAAGGGACGCGCCGCTAGCGGGGGCGGCGGCGGAAGCGCCAGCGCAAACCGCATCGCCTCGCTGTCTCCATCGCCCAAGATGCCCGCCGCAGCGGCAGCCGCGCCGGGGCCCAACGGCAACGGCCGCCTCCACCGGCGCAGTGCGTCCATGCAGACGCTGGGCACGGCCGCCGGCGACCCGAGCACGGCAATCCGCAAGCGCAAGAGCTGGACGGGGGCGGCGCACCTCGTTCCGTCCTCGTCGTCGCTGCACCACCAGTACCACACCCTCGCCGTGGCGGCGGCAGCAGCGTCTCCGGGCCGCCTCCCCCGCGCGCCGCCGTACAACTAACGGCAGCAACACCTTCCCCATCATCAAGGCCCGCCTCCCTCACCTCCTTCCCAGCCCCCCATAACCATCCCCACGGCCATAACCACCGCCACACCCACTCCCAACCCCTCAACCACCCACACCCACACCCCTACCCCACCGACCCAGTAAAAAACAACAACGAAAACAATACGGGCAGTAACAAAGATCG
>NT_165976.1:1943201-1974378 GCF_000143365.1 Chaetomium globosum CBS 148.51
AGGCCCCGGAGGCCGGCAAAGGTCCCTCCTTTTCTTTCGCAGTACGACGGATTCATAGAATGCTGTCCACAAAGTGTTAGACCAGAGGTTTGTATCCAGCCTATACGGTACCGTTTTCCTTTGTACATAGCAGTAGAAGGACCGGCGCGCCCCCAGGCCATATCGGTGTATGAAATAATAATAATAATAATAATATACATACCAGAACGGGCGAGACTTCTAGGTGTAGAGGTCTAAAGAATGTCAACAAAGAGCAATTGTCAGTAAATCAGCGTACTACGAGTCGGTGCTTAAGGAGGGGACGGGGAGGGAGGTGGTGGTGGTGATGGGGCGAGGGCGGTGGGTGTGAGGGTGGGGATGGGGACGGGGAGGAGGATGGGGAGGAGGGGACGTGGGGTCAAGATGGAGGATGGTGCTGGGGAGGGGGTTGGTGTTGGGGTTTAAGATTGCTTGGTTGGTTGTTTTGGTTTGATTATTTGTTTGTTTGTTTGTAACGGTTAACCTTCTCTCTTCGCTTCTCCTTTACTTTCGCTTTCTTCTTCTGAGGGTTGGTTTTCCTGGGTGCTTTTCTTTACGGTGGTGTGTAGTTCTCCCCAACTTCGAGATTGGGACTGAGATGTCCACTTCCTAACCCTACCCTGGACCGTGTCCGGCTCTGTTTCTTAAACGTTGGTTGGTGTTGACGAGGGGAGCGTAATGGTGTATGAGACGATGAACGTGAGACAAAGTGTGCAGGGCAGGAGCTGGATTACAGTTGAGGTTGGGGCGTTACCAGGAGTTGTGGGAATGTCTCTACTTCCGGGTTAATTACGCTCCTTTCTCTTTCATTCCAACTTAGTTAGTCTATTCTAATAGCTGTGCTACTCAATTCAATATTGATATGACATGACGCTGAGCATCAGCAAAATAATTCTTCGATGTCGATTCCAACCGTTGGACCAGAGCAATATGAGGGTGGGTTTTCTGGTTTCTTGATCAGTCCTTGCTAGTTTGGTTTCCCAGCAATGTTCGGCTGTGTAAGTGCCTCGCCCCCGATTATAAAACAGCACGGCGGCAGCAAACCTGGGGGATCCACGCTCAAAAGCCCGACACCGAGACCAATGACAAGCACGTAGTAAATAATCCAGAGCAATATTCAACTCAGCTGAATTAACTACAACCCACCCAACCCATCCCATCCAGCCAAAACACAAAAAGAAGCCCCTCACGCGGACCCAACCGCAACCCCAACGCAGCCCGTCTTCCAGCCCAGCTGTCAAGGGTTCATCGGGCTCACCCGTATATATACAGCTCAAGTAGATGTGGGATGATAAGTCACGAACGCAAATCAACTCCCGAGCTCTCGCCCAAGTAATACACACCCCTTCTCGTGGCATGTCTGTGCAGAAGAGACAACAGGTTAAAGAAAAAAAAAGTGACCATTCCACCCCAGGTCCCTACCCCGACGCCTTTTCATGCCCCCAGCCAGTCAGTCGACAAAAAAGGAAAGAATATAAGGGATGGGTGTCGATTGAGGACCGTCGTGTATCCAACACGGGCCGGTGCTGTGGGCGAAAAGCGCCACGGGTATCTGTTGCGGGAATACTACGTCCCTCACAGAAGCTGTTGATGTCCGAAGGCTCCCTAAGCCGGATGCGGAAACGTGCGGCCGTGTATATCGAATTCGAAAAACGCAAAACTCCGTGTCCCATTTATCATTATGGTCAGATACAACCGAGGGGCCAGACGTGGCCGCTTTGGTAGCATCCATTAGTCGTAACCAGCGCCGCGTTGCCAAGGGCTAGGGCTGGGATGGGTTAGCGAAGCCGTACTTTAAAATAACCTGACTTTGCTCACCTCGAGTTATTCTGAGCCCGGAATGCTGGCCCGTTGTTGGGCGCGCCGAACGGGCTGGCAGGCCTGTTTTGCGCACCAAATGGACTTGCTGGCCGGTTATGCGCGCCAAAGGGGCTCGCCGGGCGGTTCTGCGCACTGAACGGGCTGGCTGGCCGATCGTTGTACCGCGGAGGGCTCCGAGGAGTGTCGGCAGGGAATAGGGGCATAGCCGGGGAAGCGGGGCTGTGAGGCCGGTTGAAGCCCGCCACCGAGTTGTTCGCCGAGGGCACGCCCAGGTGCTCGGCCTTGTGGCGCATCGAGTCCGACGTGATCGACTCCGCATCGTCGTCGAGATCCAGGCCGTTTTTAAAGCCGGACTTGTCGCCGCGCGCGGTAGCGGCAAGGGCGTCCAGCTCGGTGGTCTGCGTGAGGTGCGTCTGCGACTTCATGAACGAGGTCCTGTCGTCGGCCATAATCTGGTACCGGCCGTCGGGGTTCTCGCGGAAGAAGACGAAGATGGTGCTCACAATGAGCATGAGCAGCAGGATCAAGGCGAAAACGGCGTTCGCGATCCAGAGCACGAGGCCGACAACACCTGTGACGAGAGGCGGCTGGTTGAAGACTTCAGTGAAGATCAGGAGGAAGATGGAGTTGACAAAGTTCATGGCGCAGATGGCGATGTTGAACGAGTTCGTCTTCTTGTCCATCCACGGGCGCAGCACGCTAGCGGCGATCAGGGCGGCGGCTTCGATGAGGATGAAACCGACGGCCTGGACCGTACCCTTGTCCTGCGCGAAAGCGACGAACATGGCCTTGACCAAGGCGTAGCCCAAAACGGGGACGATAAAGTAGTAAGCAGAGGCCCGGAACTGGACGTACAAAAAGCCCCACTTGTTGAGCGCCTGGGGGTCTGAGAACAGGATGTAGGCGGGGTTGTGGTGCATCATGACGGAGCGGCGGGCGATCATGATGACCTTAGACGCAGCCCATCCGAGGGTGACGCCCATGCCAAGCAGGAAGAAGACGGCCAGCACAACCTCGGCGGCGGAATCCTTCTGCGTGAACTCCCAGAGGCAGAGGATGGTCATCTGAGGGAAGCCGATCAGGGTCAGGCGAAACAAGATACCCTTGAGGACCGTGAGCCAGCCGTTGCGGAACTCGAGGAACTTGTCGCCGGGAATCCACTTCTTCTTCGCCGCCACTTCGAGCATGCCCTTGAAAGCTGCCACGGAAGCGCAGGTAATGATGACCAAGAGGCAGAAGAAAATGAGACCTGTCATAAACAGGTTGGTCGACTCGATGCCGGCACGGAAGGCCGCGCGCTGGATGCCGTAGACAATGTAGCTACCAGAGCTGGTCTGGATATTGCCTCGCTTGATCAGCTCGCGCTTCATGATGGCCGACATGGGCTCGGAAATGGTCCGCGGCATCATGGCCAGCGAGCGCTTTGCCAGGCCCATGCCGAACTCGACGGCGCGCTTCTCCACTTGGACCGAGACGGTCGTCAGCGAGTCGAAAATGGTGGAGGGCGTGCCGCCGGTCGCGCGCTGGTACCAGGTGAAAATGTCCTGCATGAAGGAGACATGAATGATGCCCATGCTCCACTGGAAATCCTGGGTCCACGACATGACGATGGGCGGTAGAGGCACTCCGGTGAGGCCCAGCATGGCCTGGGCCTGGAAGTATCCAAAGAGCGAGAGAGCGTTAGCAGCGACGTGGGCAGCGGCATTCTGGTGGCCGAGGCCTGACACGATGGCCGACGAAACCAGGGCTAGGCCGGCAACGATGGCGGTGGCCCACTTCACGCCGAGCAAGTCAACGGTTTTGCCGTTGGAGATGTCGGCCTCGACACAGGCGACACTCTTGCCCGCCTCGGCCCCGTCCGTCATGTTGATGAAGACCTTCACCTTGGCGTCAAGGTCCGGGAAAGTGTAGGCGATCGAGGGGATCTGGCCGAGGGCTTCCTCGCCAACGTTGAGGTTAAAGTTGAGCGGGATCTTGCCGGCGGTCATGGGGCACAGACCGGCGAGGCCAGCGTCGCAGGGGTCGACCTTGCGCTTGATAATTTCGTATCCGTAGGCCGAGATGGAGACATCGAAAATGACGCTGCCCTGAACGGACGAGACGGCGACAATGTCGACGTTTGCCGTGTGGTTGTTCGGCGTGAAAACAACCTTGAACAAGCTAGCCGTGAAGCCCGAGTTTTCCTGGCAGGCGTTTAGGGAGTTGGACTGGAGGATGTACTCGGAGGCCACGGGAGAGGCGAAGGCGGCGAGCGACGCCAGGGCCGCAAGCGGCCTTGACAATGGCCACCGCATTTTTGTGGGTATATCTGAAGGTGTATAGAATCGACAGGTCGTGAAAAATTGTCGTTCCTCGAGACTGTGAAGTCGGCGGCTAAAGAGCCAGATCAATCGATTTCTCGATGTCCGTCAGTAGGGTCGCCGTTGTTCTAGACTCGAGATCGGGGTTGGTTATGGAAGCCAGCAAACGAAGCGCTGGTGGAATGGGCCGAAGTGAAATCGCGACGTCACTGAAGAAGAGCAGAATATGGAAATGTCCTCGGGAGGGAAGGCGGTTCGAGTTTCGGCAGGGGAGTAAAGCGAGGGAAGTCTGCCGACAAGGAAGCGCGTTCAATCCGAAGTCGAGATCCAGGCCGAGTCGTACAACGAAAAAAGATGGTGAGAAGAATCCGTCTAACTAGCACGAGTGACGTGCCAATTTGGTAGTTTGAGAAAGATAATGAAGTCAAAGGAGTGAAAGAATGGACGGCGGGTCGCCTCAGGTGTGTTTGGGTGTCGGGTGACGGGGAAGCGCTGCGTAATGAGAAGACAAAAACAGGGACACACGGGGTTGGGGACTGTCAAGTGGTCAAGAGAGGGCCCGCAAGGGGGTCACTGCCAAGTATCGACAGTTAATGCCGGCTGGGAGATTAGATCGGCAGGATAGCGGGTGACTGGATATGCGCCGTGATGCCTCTCGGATGCCATGCAGATTGGTGGAGATATAAAGTACACTTCTAACACATGGTCTGTGCAGTGGGCCAATCGACCATCATTATTACCCTTCAACCAAGTTTCGGAACCTGATCAAGCGGAGAGAATGGTTCATAGAATCATCCTTTCTCAAACTCCCACAGCCTTCTTGTGCCCATGGGCAAGATATCCAAGCCCTTGGCTGAAGAAATCGAGCCTCTTGGCCGCGAGAACCAGCGTCGCCAAGCAGGGGAAGCTGCGCTGCATGGAAGTTGCTCCCTCCGCATCTTCCGCCCATTCTCCCGTGGGTGAGTGGCTCCTTCCCCTGGAAAACTCAGGGGCGGCGCCTATGCGTGCGGCACTTCTGCAGACGGGAGCCCCGCCCTTGATTGAAGATTCGGGCCAGACCTTGCAGGTTCGCAGGTTCGCAGGTTCGCATTCCTGCTTCAAGATTCCTCTCTCGTACAGAATGAAGCCAAAACCTTTAATTCATCTCAAATTCTCCAGCCTTGACGGAGGTTTACGGACATGACGAATCTATCCAGGCGCAGCGTTTAATTGCGTTCCTCGCTCATTCTGCGGCAGCCCGTGTTTTCAGCAGCGACGAAATACGCGACAAGAAATCGAGACTGCACAGCCTCCTTCCCCTGGGTGCAATGAGACCCTGTCCCCCGCTGCCGAGAAGAGCGGATCTGGGCCCTTTGGTGGGAGGTTCCACAAACTTTTGGCGATCCGAGAAAACGACGACTCGTCGGCGCCGTTGCAGCCGGTTTGGAGTCTGGAGAAAGAACCAAACGATCAACAGCAAGCTGTTGTTTGTTTTGTTGTCCTATCTACGAGGGAGTGGCCGCCAGCCTGTCATCGATTCGCAACGGGCAACGCTGCGCGCGTGCATCCTTTTGTAGCGCATTGCCCAATCACCACTTTACCCCTCCTGCGGGCGCTGCATTGCGCTGCACCTGCCCCGCCGTGGCCATGGTGATGGGAGCAGATGCAGCCAACGATCGGCGATGGCTGACCTCTTCCAACCACATCAAAACTCGTTCGGTGTGTTGATGTTCTCTTTGCTGTGGAAACGGTAGGTTTGCACCAGATTCCCACAGCCGCGGCGATCTGCTTCGGTCCGGAGTGCGTGGCGACTCATTCAATGGCTCTGGAGTCGCACATGCGAAACATCGTTTCGGGGGGTTGCGTTTCCGTTTGTCGCAGCCTTCCATGGGCTATGCGTTTCAAACATGGAAGCCACTTACACAGTTACCACCTAGTTACCTTGTATGCTCCATGGAAGGTATAAGAGCACGCTAAATTCCAGCCAACGCTTTTTCGGTTTAACTCAACTGGCGATCAGTTCGACATCTCTCCCTAGTCAGCTGTGATCTGACACATGCAGCACCTCGGCCCGCGAGATCTGCATTCCAGTTGCAAACTACACTACACACGACATTACAAGTAAACAACGAATTCAGCTGGGCAGTCCCAGCCGTCTCCTTTGTTTGTGGCTATGTCGTCGGAGTGTAATCTCGCGCTCGTCCCATCTCGCGCGTGGCGAGGAGGTAATACGAGCGGCCGAACCACAACGGGCCATCTCACCCGCATCTTAATGATCCTCTGCGGACCGCTAAGCGGACCCTCTGTATAAGCTGTGTAAGCTATACGCGGACATTACTGTAGCGCCACGGCAAATACATTCCGTCCCTGTGTAACTCGATGTCAGATTCTAGCCTAAGGGAGGCCCGCCCGGGGGGGGTCGAAAGGATGTAAACGACCAGGCATGCTCCAGGCTGGGACACACTTGTGGAAATTTCTGCATGCCGCACTTTCAAGTCTTGCCATGATACGAAAGTGAATAGATTTAATCATGAGCTGGAATATTCAGCATCCAAGGTATCATCCCCCCTTCACATGAGACCCCCTACGCCAGTAATGCACTACCAGTCAAACAACCCAAAACTAACCAACAAACCCCACGCCATGCATACACACAGTAAGGTGCCCCGGCTAGGCTCCCAAACAAAACAAATGAAAGTATAAAGATGAAGAAGAAAAAAAAAAACACCTTCCCCAACCAGCCTCACAACCAATTAACCTCGGTCTCCTCCCACGGCTTGGTCGCCCTCGAGTAATCATACCCGACCTTATACCCACTCAACAGCTCCTCCTCATCGACGCCGCAATGGCTCTGGCCATCACGGCCCTGGAACCAGCCCAGACCATACGTCTTGCCGAGCTCCTCGAGGCGGCGCAGCATGTCGGCGTTGGACAGCTTGGGCCGTGCCCACAAAGCCGTACAGCATCTTGCTCTGGTGGATGTAGGCCAGCACGCTGGCGATGGTGTTGGGCTGGCGCGGCAGGAAGACGCGCCCGCGCCGCATGAATACCACGCCCGCCACGACGGCCATGTACACCAGGATGATCACCGCCAGTGCCAGCGATAGCCAGAAGCTCGGCACCGTCTCCTGCCCGGCGTTGATGTCGCCGCCGGGGCCGGGGCCGGCGGTGGCGGCGGCGGCGGCTGTGGTAGGCTTCCCGCCCTTTTCCATGATGTCGAGGAACACACGGCCCTCGACGGTGGCTAGACTAGTCACCAAGACGGTGAGCACCTCGGCGATGACGGTGCCCAGGCCGACGGCGAAGACGAGCCAGTGGCCGTTGAGCAGGCCCTTGATGGCGACCCAGCCAAAGGGCATGGCGGTGTAGTCGAGGCACAGCGTCTTGGGCGGCGCGTGGCGGCGCGAGAGGATATAATAGGGCTCCATGACGCGCACGTCGGTCTCGAGTGCGCCCCAGGACAGCTTGATGAGGACGGCGAGCGCGGTCACGAGCCAGGGGGCGTGGTCGGTGAGCACCGTGGCCGGTGTGAAGAGGATGATCGGGAGGAGGGCGGTGAAGATGAGGATAAAGGCGAGGAAGGGCAGGGCGCCCTGGGGGCGAAGCATTAGGGGCTGCGGGTTGGGCGAGAGGTGGTGGTTTGTGTAGCGGTCGGGTTCCGGGTCATGTGTTCCGTTGGAGCCGTGAGCGGTGGGTAGGGAGTCGTCTGGGGCGAGGGAAGAGTTGCGGAGGACGTAGCGGTGGGATTTGAGCTTGTGGTGGATGTCCTGGTGGGTCGCGACATCCATGTCCTTGAAGTCCATCAGGATATGGGAGACGGTGGCCATGGACGCCAGGCCGGCAATGCCCTTGACGTCGGCGAGTAGGCCGGTGCGGCGGGTCTGCAGCAGGTAGAAGAGGATGCAGCCGAGGAAAGCGATGATAACAAGGGTGGTGGTCAGCAGGCGGGACCAGACGTGGTGCATGAGAATGTGCTTCGGATCATTGGGGAATTGGATACGGGTGTTACGATCCGGTGTCAGGACGATGGAGGCAGCCCCGAGAGTGGGCACCAATGTGTTGGCCAGCAAGCTAGCAATCGAGGAGACAGCGACGGCAAAGTGTCTGTAATGGAGAGCACGCAGCGGGCGAAAGAGGTTGAACTGCGTGAGATAGTCGACGTTGATCGACTCGGCTGCTAGGGCGCCCCCCTCTTTGGAGAGTTGATAGAAAGGCTCGAGACGCATCACCTCGAAGTTGGTGATCTGCCAGAGCACACCGTACGAGACGGCGGTGATCATGGGCAGAAACTTGATGGCAAAGTATTGGGACGTGGGGATCTCCGAAGGGGCCCGGAAGGTGACCAGTGGGTCGTGGGCGGAGGAGCGGTATAGCACCTCGACGGCAACTGCGAGGACGAGCGATAAGACAACCAACAAGATGAGGTACGGCCACCTTAGCGAGAATGGTTTCCAGTTGGGCTGTGGGTAGAAGACGGTAGCCGTGGGCTTCCTAGTCGGGAACGTCGTCTGCTTCATGACGGACGGGACCGGGTCTTCGGTGTTGTGTCCCGATACCAGACTGATGTCGACCTTGGAGTGTGGCGGGGCGTCCTCCATGACAACTTCAATCACTTCACCCCGCTTGTTGGCCTCGCTCTGCCCCAGTCGTTTCAGGGTCTCGGCTCGGCTCACGGGCCTGGCCCTAGAGAAGGTTCGACTGAGCGGCCGTTCGGCCACCGGGCTCGCAGCCAGCAGCGCGGATTCGGTCACGGTCATATCCGTCTTGATACCGAGCCCCAGACCGCCGGTCAGTTTCCCGAGCGCTTCCTGCTGCTGCAGGGCCTTCAGGAAATCTTCATCGGCCTTCGTTGTTGGGCCCAGAGTATGTGTCAGGTCAAACATCGGTACCGAGGTAACCCGTATGCTTGGTTTCTCCGCATCCCCGCCGTCTATGGAGGCAGCCGAGTTGACCAGACCGAGGTCGGCGCCGTCCTCCTCGGGAATTGCTTCATGGTGCTTATGGGCGTGGCTGCGGTCCTGCCTGGAGGGTTGCGACGCGTCTGTCAAAGCTACCGGCGAGTAGCCAATATTGTGAGGGGAGGTCGTCAAGGTGGTCCAGCCAGAAGTTGGGCTGGCATAGGTATAGCCCTCATCTCCCGCCCCCGTTCCCGAAGCAAAGTTGGCGCTGGACGTTTGGAGTGTGGAGAGAGAAGGTCGGTTTTGCAAGGGAGGGTAGGTTCCGTGGCTTTGGAAACTACCAAGGTCCGTGAAGTCAGACACGGTTGATATCCTGCTGAAGGCGCTGGACGAGGTCTCGGAGCGAAGCGGCGGACGTGGCCGTGGCCGCGGTGGGTAGTTGTCCATTTCGAGTTTTATGACATGGTCTCACCAAGTCCGAGACTCAGATGATCACGCGCGGGTATTAGACGCAGAGTGAAGCGACGGATGGCCCGAATGAGCGACACCTTGGAGAAAAGGGAAAATGAGCAAAGACGAAAAGCCGACCCAGCTGTCTGGTGAAACGATCCCAGAATGGCATCCCACAGGGGACAGGGGAGAGCGGGGGCCACAACCGAACCCCTGCAGGTCCCCAGGACCCACGGGGCCCTTAGCTCAGCGACTGGTTTCCGGCGTCCTGCGTGCATGCGGCTGAGAATGCCACTTGAGACGGCGTGTGTTGGCGGGTGGAGTCAGACGACGCGTCAACTCTCGAGACGCATTTGTCGGATAGCCGCCGTAGGGCTGAATGTTGGGTCTCCGGTTCAGCTTTGCCCACAGACCGCATCAACGGAGGGCCAAACCTGCCGGTCCCGAGTTAGCCGGCCGTCCCATTGCTCGGTAGGCTTCGAGAAGACCAGGACGGCACTCCCATGCCTCTTGCCATCATTCGTCGACCGAGGCGAGCTTCCGGTGTTCACAACCTGTCCACAATAGGCCAGGGCACCGAAGCCAAGACAAGCGGGGTTACAGTATCCCGTGCTGACCAGCAGACGCGGGCGGCCAAAGAGCCAGGGACGGGGAGGAAGGAGATCGCCCTATTCGAGCACACCCGTCCCGGCAAGGCGTGGAGCCGAGCCACTACTGGGGTTGGACGAGGCCCTGACGGCCTCATCCACCACTGTATTGCCTCGAGCAATCATTTGTTTTCTGATGCCAAATCAATCGGGAAATTAATCATGATTGAAGCGGCACCATCTTCATGTCAGGACAGGCAGCTGGGCAGCTAGGGTTTAGTGCGGCAAAGCAGTGAGTGGTAAGCAATCGGCGACCTCACTAGAATGAGGCGATTCCATACGGAGGAAATGGTTCTCTTGTCAGTTATTAATAGCTGTGGTTAGGGTTGAGAACCCACCAGCAGGGCTCCACACCGGCGCTTCGGCACCGGTCTTCCCTCCCTGCCCCCCAGCCAGTAAAGCGGCATCCTTCCCGACCCCGCGTCTTCACATCTGCGTTCCGTACCATTGCATCGCTGTGCAACGCAACCCAAAGGTTAAAATAAAATAACCAGCTGCATGCATGTAGCTGAGGTAGGTACCCGGTGGATGTCTGTTGAGGCCTCCGTCAGAAGAGCAGACTGCAACCCAACTTTGTTTAGTGAGATGATTGTGTTTCTCGGTCGATCGAGTGTGGAATAATTACCCAAGTTGGGCAGGTCCAGACGATTGTCCGCCGCACCCCTGCCTACAACGGGAGGATTGATGGTGAGACTCTTGGCTTCCCCGATCTTGAATCTAACGGCGGCGTTTGCATGACTGGGATCGACGACACGAGACAGCCAGTGAACTTGTCCCGTTTTACGAGCAGCGGGCAGGGGATGAAGAGTTCGAGAAGTTGACTTACGCTCTTGGGAGCAACCAGCAAAGGGCTAATTTTGGTCTATCACTTCCAACTTGGAAAACTCCATAGAATGTGACCTAAAATAAAGGCAAAGGTTAAAATAAAACAACAGTTGGAGTAGACTTTTCTTTCTTGATTTGATTTTTCCTCTCTTCCTGTGTGGGGGAGTATATGATGATAATTTAGGGTAGGTTCTCGTGCCTTATGAACTAGGTAGTTGCTGGTCCTAACCGTCACACACTGCGCCGCTTCTCGCTGGAACCCGATCCACTCATCGCTAGAAAAAAACAAAACGAAAAAAAAACCCAAGATGCAGAGATGAATGTGAATATATTATGTTTTGTACTTTGGGAAGCATAAGCCCTCTATTTTGCCAGTCATGCACCCTCTCAACACACGGAATTGATATTAGCCTACTCGCTCTTGCCTTTGTTGGGCGACTCCCTGAAGATCATAAAGAGGGCGTGACCCCTTTCCTTTTGCCTGCTCCCCTCACGCAAAGGCATCTAGATGAAGGGCTCTCACATGGCAGATTTGGATGGATGCGGGATGATGCTGATCTTGATTCATGTTAGAGGTTGATATTTGCCAGAATGCAGTCCGACAATGTGCCACCCAGCACATGGCGTCACGGTGGTTCCCTGTGTTCGTGTTTCTGCTCCTGCTGCTCTTGCTGTTGACGCCTTTGTTCCGTCCTAACTTACAGCTCGGTGACCATTGTGAATTTCTGAATGATCCGTAGAATGACTCAAGCTGGCCGCACATGGGAAACAAAGAATTCCAACTTGCATTCTAAAACCCCGCGAGTATCGAATCTCGAAAACCAACGCGATTTCTGACCGACCACGATAATTCACAAATTTGACAGCGTCTCCAACAAAGTGCAATGAGAAACCACCCAAAATGGTTAATTCGTTAGTGTGGTCACCCGAGGAGGCCAAGTACCTCAAGGCGATATTTCATTGGCAAGAAGCGGAGCCCTCTCTTGAGGAGGAACGAAGACGCCGACAGGCCGAGGAGGACGAGCGGAAGCGACAGGAAGAACGAAAACCGGCGGGCGAGTTCCGAGTGCTCGTGATCGGTGGCCGAGGCACAGGCAAGACGGCTATCCTAACAAGAGTAAGCATTCCAATCCACCGTGCAATCACGGCACCTTGACCGCGACGTGATCCTAACCACCAGTCGATCCAGTTCGGCGAAGGGACCTTTCACGGCGAAACCCTGCCCCCCGACCCTTTCTACGAGGGAGGCTGCCGCCACCCCATCACGCTGGAGATTGAGACACCTGCCCTGCCCACCTCGGCCACAGCTCACGCACTCACCAGCTCGACCACGGCTACAAACCCGACCCCTAGAGGCACTACCATAAAATCCCATCCCCACCCCCACATCAACAGCCCCCAACCCACCCGACTGTATAAACAACCCCCCCATAGCCACAATCACAACCAGCAACAACATCAACAACAACCCCCCAAAACCCACTCCCAAACCTACCTAATCGACGCCCTCGAAATGCCCACCGCCCACTTGCCCAGCAACCCGCTCCTTGCGCAAGCCCTCTCCATCACCGAGGCCGCCGTGCTGGTCTACTCGGTGCGCGACCCGGCCTCGCTGCAGCTGGCGCGCGGCCTGGCCGAGTTTATGCGCGAGCATTTCGCGCCGGCGACTCCGTCTTCCTCTTCTGCTGCTTCCGAGGCGGTGGCTTCGCCGGGTGGTGGTGGTGGTCGTCGTGGGGGTGCTGGGTCGCGTGCTGGGGGTGGTGGGATTGATCGCGGGCGGGCGTATCCGATTGTGTTGGGTGGGGAATAAGCGTGATGGGGGGGAGGGTGAGGGTGAGGATGGTGGAGATGGGGTGGGGGTGGTTAGTCGGGCGGCGGGGGTGCGCGCGGCGCGTGGTATGGGGGTTGGGAACGGTGTTGGTAATGGTGTTGGCAACGGCGGGGTCGATGTGCCGTTTCTGGAGGTGTCGGCCAAGACCGGGGAGGGCATCGACCAGGTGTTTGAGGTGGTCGGGCGCGAGGTGCTGCGGGTGCGGCAGGAGCGGAGGGAGAAGAGGGAGGTGGCCGAGCGGGAGAGGCTCATGTCGGCGGTCGGGTCGGTGCAGACGGCTGGTGGGGAGGGGAGACGGAGGTGGAGGGCGCTGTGGAGGGCGTTGTTTGGGAGAGGGGGGGAGGTGAAGAGATGAGGATCTTGGGGGTGCTGGATGTTAGGCGATGATGTATAAAGTTTAGAGCGGTGGTTTCCCTTCACAGGTTTGGTTGATATAGCCAGGAGAAGGTGGATAGGGGTATCTTCCTTTCAGGCATACAGAACCGTAGGCTACTCACTCGTTCAACATACTCCACTAACTCCATCCCAGATCTGCCCAGTAACTCCACGCTTAAATACAAGGCCACTTGGCCAACTCCTCAAAAAAAGACTTGGCCGGTCCGCATTGCATGTCTGAATAGATCTGCAAAAGCCGTCGTCGAGCTGCAATCGCTCTGCGCTCGCTTCTCCATGGCCTCGGGCAGCCACTCCTGAATCTTTTTGATCCTGTTTAAGTTCTGCCATCCGTTAGCGAGTCGGAGACTAACACCTCACCACCACCGTAGCAACCGCCTTGACTTACCGCCGGATGCGTGCTCATCCACTCTGGCATCTCCTGCCCCGTGGCCCTCTCCATCCGCTCCCAGAATCTCGCCGCCTCCTGCGGGTCGTAGCACGCCTCGGCCATCATCATCAAGCCAATGTAGTCGGCCTCGCTCTCCTGCAGCCTGCTCATGGGGAACCCAAACGCGACATCCAAAAACCGCGACCCAAAGTAGTGCATGATTAACGGGCCCAGCCCAAACGCCCCGCCCAAAACCATCATGGTATACAGCACCACACTCGCCTTAATATCCTGACTCAGCCTCTCCCCATGATGTCCCGCCAAGTTATGCGCAATCTCATGCCCCAAAACCGTCGCCAACCCACTGTCATTCCTCGCCAGCCCCAAAATCCCACTAAACACAAACACCTTGCCCCCCGGCAACACGAACGCGTTCGCCGTGCGCGGATCATCCACCACACAGACCTCCCACTCCTCCCCCTCCATCCCCTCCAGCCCCACCATCCCACTAAACGGCAACAACCTCTCCATCACCCGCCGCACCCTCACCACCCTTCCATCCCACTCCGGCAGCACCCGCACCCCCTGCTGCTCCAGCTGCCACAACAGACGCCGCTGCTCCAGCTCGCCGGCGCGGCGCACCGACGCCGCGCCGTAGGCGTTGAACCGCGTGCGCCCGGACACGGGCACCGTTTCGAGGTGCGCGAAGTAGAAGGCCAGCAGGCCGCCCGCGACGGCGAGGAGGATGGTGTAGGTGGTCGGGGTGTGGAGGGCGCGGAAGCCGCGCCAGTGGATGAGGGGTTTGGCGGCGAGGAGGCGGGCGTCGCGGTAGGCGGGGTCGGTGTAGGGTTGGGGTGAGGGGGTTCGGCGGTGGCGGTTGTCGGGGTGGTAGTTGTAGGTGCGGTGTTGGTGGTGTTGTTGTTGGGGGTGGGGGAGGGCGGTGGGAGTTGGGCGTGTTGGTGGGTGGAATGGTCGGATCGGGGAAGGTCGGGGAGGGAAAGGTTCGACGGTGTGGGGTGGTGGTTGGCTTGAATATGCGCTGTTGAGCGGCATGCATCGAGCGGTAACTTGTAGGCGGCTTGCGATCGGTCGGGGTGGTGGTGGTCGCAATCGTCGCATCGCTGACGGCCCTTGCGCGAGGAAGGGCCGTGGCCGGAGGACCTTTAACATGGTTGGGGGGGGCGGGTCCGATCACAGCAGGTATATGTCTAAAAAGGAAATAATCGAGCTTCCAGCTGGCAGGAAGTAGGAGGCCGTCAGTCGCGGCACATGGGCAACGTTGTGTGAAGTGGAAGCGTTGAAGTTGAAATGGTGGATCTCCGGCGTTCTCGGATAGTTGATGTCATGTCTTTCTGATAGACTTCTAAGTAAGTACAAATACGTAATTACCGGTGGGTCATGTATGGTAAGGTAACAATCAACCGATTGATTGCATGCCGGCTGTGAGCCGACAAGGTGTTTAGGTAGTTCTGTCGATGCCCCAGGAAGTTGTAAGTTTAGTTTCTCTTTCTCGACGCCGTTTATTATGAACTCACGAAGAGATGGTCGGCCTCCGCAAGGTGGTGTCATTGTTCCACCGTTCTCCCCTCCGGGGGGGTCACCCAATTTACAGCTCATCCAGTCTTTGCTAACCCAAGTCAATGACTTAACAACGGCTCTTCATAATACCCTACAGTGGATACAGGCTATAGCGCAGCGTGTTCCTGTTGAACCACTTTCATCAAGTTTATGGGGGATTATGCCTGTGTTGCCTGCTGCACCTCCAGTCGGATCGTCCCATCCTTCGGGTCCATCGGGTGGCCGTCCAAACCGTGTAAGCAGATCTTTTATCGTGGGTTTAGTGAGAACACTGACTGAGACTGAGGGATTTGGGGATTAGTAGCATTTTCTTATGCCAGCGAACTGAGCGCTATTAGGTTATACCCAATACTATTATGAGGCTTTGGGAACAGCGTCAGTTAGGTATTTGGCCGTGACGATATTCAAGTGGAGAAAAGCGTTCCATGCCGTGTGGGATGAAAAGTGGCTCTGCCAAGAGCATTGGGGTTATCGAGGGCGAGCACCCACAGATCGGCGGTCGCTGCGGGCCCTTGCAGCGCCCACGAGCTCTGAAATCATGATCGACAGACCATCCGCACATGTGCTAACTTTGTTGTAACGACACTCGAAGGTCCGAAAGTTCATTTAGGTATTGGAGAGAATATATCTTTTCACTTCCACATCTCCCTTTTAACTATCTCATATGTCTCAGAAATTGTGGTGTAAACTCAGGAGAAACTTGGCGTGTACCCTAACCCTAAATTCCTAACGACGGGAGTTGCGGGAGCAATAAGCTGACCTCTTTACGGGTGACCATGTACCTGAGAAACGAACAAGACAAAAAACATCGATCAAGGCATCATGTCACCTTCACACTCAGTCAGCCCTCAAATCCAAATAAGTAGCGTCCCAGGGGGGCATAATTCCATCATCAACATATACGTGCTCGTTATCCAAAGCTAATAGTCTAAGGCACAACATCCTCCTGTCCCTCTATGTCACCAAGCAATACATTAAGCCTCTGAACATTTCCTCCTTAGAATAGTAAACCCTTTTCCCCCGCTATAACAAAACAAACAAACAAACAAACAAACAATCCCCCCTTGCGCTTACAGCACCATCACAGCAACGGCACCGACAGCCATCAGCAGACCGCTGACAAGGACGCGACCCGCGCCGGCCGTCTCAATAGGCGGCTTGATCGCGGTCTGCGAGGCATTGGCGGTGGGCAGGGTGGTGACGATCTCGATGGGCGGCGGTACCACGCCACCGGTGGGCTCGACCACCTCCGAGACAGCGGAGCTGGGCACGCCCGAGGGGGTGTCCTCGCCCTCGTTGTTGTCGTCCTCGCCCTCGTCGTCGCCACCCTCGCCGGTCGGCCGGGGCAGGACAACGGTGGTCGTCTTCGAGATGGTGGTAAGAGTGCGGATGGTGGTAACGACCTCACTGACGCTAGAGCTGGGGCTGGGGTTGGAGCCGGTAGGCTTGTCGGTGGGGTTGGGGTTGGGCCCGGTGGGCTTGTCGGTGGGCTCGTCCGTTTCAACGTCCGTCACGGGGCAGACGGTGGTGGAAACGGCGATGGTCTCGGTCACGACGCGGCCGGGGCACTCGGTCACGGTAGGCTCGCAGGACGTGATGGTGTAGGTAGTGGTCGTGTAGATGGTCGAGGTGGTGAGTCTCTCCGAGGAGGTGACTGTCACATCAGGAACCGAGTTGGTGGGCTCGGCAGTCGCCGACTCGGTGACATCGTCCGAGCATTCGCTCTCCGTCTCAGTCGCCGTCGCCGCGGTGCTGGTCACCTCGGGCAGCTCGGTGCTAGTTACCTCGGGCAACTCAGTGCTGGTGGTAATGTCATCCGAGCATTCACTCTCGGTCTCGGTAGCAGTCGCCGTCGCCGCAGTGCTGGTCACCTCGGGAACCTCGGTGGTAGAGGTGGTAATGTCATCCGAGCACTCACTCTCAGTCTCGGTGGCAGTCTCAGTGGCCGTCTCGCTGGCCTCCTCGGTCGAGGAAGTCGGGGTCACAGTCTCGGCCGCCGTCTCCGAGGTGATGGTAGTGGTCGGCTCCTCCTCGGGCACAGAGCTGGTCTCGGCAGTCGAGGTGCTGGACGACGACTCGACGGTCGAAGTCTCGGCAACCGAAGTCGAAGTGGTCGAAGTGCTAGTGCTAGTGCTAGTGCTGGTTGAGGTGCTGGTGCTGGTCGAAGTGCTAGTCGAAGTGCTGGTTGAGGTGCTCGTGGTCGAGGTCGAGCTCGGGGTCGGCTTCACCGTCTCAAGCTGGTAGACGTTGATGCCGCGAACCTGCCAGTACGTCTTCTCGAACGCCTTGGGGTTCCACTGCACATACTGGTAGCACTCATCAACCTCGGTCTTCTTCTTGCAGGTCTCGCCCCAGAGGCCGCCCGCAGCATCACCACAGAGGTTGATGTTCAACACCATGCGCATGTTGCGGAAGGCCTTGGTGACGTCGCAGTTGTTGCCTCCGGCCGCGAACTTGGGCTTGCCCCACTTGGTCGGGTCGGGTTTGCCGCTCGTCACGTCCGCGGGGGCGCCCCCGGAAGGCCAGGACCAGACCTTGATGCCATCATCCGCCCACTCGGTGGCGTCTAGACAGTGTCAGTGACTCGGAATGCGGATTTCATCGCTGCTAAGGGCTATTACTCACAGACACCGCCATTCTCATTGCCGAAGGAGCCGTTGGGCTCCTCGACCGCACAGCCCGTGTTGCCCGGTTGACCCGGAGCTTTGTTCCAGCAGTTCTTGTAGATCATGCTGGCCGTGAAGTCACCCGGGCTGATGGTGCACGAGCCGACCAACTGAGGGTCGTCGGTGTGGAGCACAACCTTGTTGCGCTCGTTCAAGTTCCAGCCCTCGTAGATGTCCACCTCACCGTCCCGGGGCCACTCGGGACCGACCATCCAGAAAGCAGGCCAAGCACCACAGGCTTGCTTGGGGAAGTGGGAGAAATCGGCAATGAACAGACCCGAGTTGTACGTGTTGACACTCTCGAGTCTGACACTGCTCCGGCCGTCTTGGTCGGTCCCGGTGGAGTCGACCTTGATGGTGACTTCATCCTTGGTGCTCTTGATCAGACCAAGGCTGGTGGCATCTGCCTTGTTCCTGTACTTGACGAACCCCTGGTTGGGGTCGCGGTCGCTGAAGAAGGCGAACTTGTCAAAGAAGTTGGAGGGGTTGTAGGACTCCTTGAGTTGATAGGCCTCGAGGGCAAGGGTGCTCGAGGCACAGGCCAGGGCAGCAGCGCCCAGCCGGACGACAGTAGGAGCCATCGGGAAGTTTTACGTGATTAACACGAAAGAGTGACAGTGGTCCGAGAGATAGGTTGAACGAGTGAGTAGTCGACGTACGATACGTCAGAGGACGAGCAAAAACAATGCTCTAGTCTAGTCTCGCTAGGGAGGCAGCTTGAGGGACTTGGCTGGAGAAGCATCAGGCTCAAGAGAGAGAAGCGCCGGCATGTTGGCGGTGGCATCGGAAGCCTTTTAGGGAGCCAGCCGAGCCCCGGGCACGGCGGGAAGGGGGGAGGGGCCGCGTCGCTGTGCCCACGGCTCCCCACCGCAACTGCAACCCCGTGGCTCAGGTCGTCAAGGCGAGCCCATCACCAAAAAGGAGCCGATGTCCGGTTCGGGCGCCAATGGTCAGGCCCACGTTCAGGGTTTGGACGTGTTGGCGGTTCCAAGGCCCAGATTCGTATCGATCCTTGGCACACTTGGATACGCCTTGGGGGCGCTTGAGAAAGAGGATCAGGAACCAACCATCTCTCATTGGTCGTGAAATGCAGGAACGGCCGCATGAAAAAGCATGGGACGTGTGCCCCCAGGCAGTGGTGTTGGTTCCGGGCTCCATCAGCATGCCCAATATTGACCCACACATTCCAAGTTGGTCTCGCGAAGGCGACAGACAATTCACACATCGCGCTCATTACCCAACCCGATCCATCCCGGGGTTCCTGCCCTCCTCCGTCTCCTCATCCTCCTCGAGAAGTCCTGGAGCCCACCCCAGACCATCCCGGAAGACGGACTCGAGGGAAACATTTGCCGCCGCCTAGCCTGAGAGGTGTTCATCCATTCGTTGCGATAGGTTCACAGAGATCGTGTGTGGAGCGGGCCGTTGGATGTCGGAGACTTGTCAGTGGAGTGAAAAGTGAACGAAAGCGAACGAAAGGCCCGATGACAGGCCAGAGAGGGCCCATCCGCGCGAGCCGAGACTCTCGAAACGGGGTGTGGAGCCATTGAGAGAGTCCAGATGCAGGAACAAAAAGCAGCGCCACCCTTGGATGGTGGGTACCAGTCAAAGCGAGCGGGGACCTCGTCCCAACTTGTGCCTGGTCGCGCCACCGTTCTTCTCAGGTTAGGATGATTGATTGGATAGGATGGAATAGGAGAGAAAGATGGTTGGATTCAGGGTCCTCCATTTCTCGAATTTTCCCGGGATCTGAACTTGAACCAAGCATTAAGATCCCGTTGTTATGAGAGTCGATCGTCTCCTCTTCCAGCGCAAACCAAGGCTGAAAAACGTGGGGGAACTTAAAATACATCTCTGGTAGCCTGGCCCGTCGATCATTAAGCCACAAACCCGGAATTGAGGAACGAGATGAGATATCGGGCCAGGGATCATTACGAAGTGTCCCCATAAGCGATTGTTTCCTTCCAATTCTGTGCATCCTCACCTGCAGCTTCTTTTCACTGACGAGCCGGGGTGGCTCCGGGGAAATGCGATAACTCGGATTCGGACAGGTTGACAGCTTCTTCCCCTGAAAACCTCGCGCCACACCTTTTCCTCTCCCGCCGCTTCGCTTCCATCTCTCTTGTCAGGCCCCTTCCATCTCGGTGTCGTTTCCCCTGCTCAGTTCATGGCGCGGCACAAGAACTGTGCATAAGCATCCCACACAGAAAAGTCACCGGTTTGACACCGATTTCTCATTTCTCAGAGACCGGCGCAGCAATGTGGCACCTACGGCACGGCATCCCGTTGACCAACCTGAGAAGCAGAAATTATTTCCGTCCTGCCGGTGTCTGCGGACTTCCCAGTTATTGATTGCCTTCAAATCAGTTTGCATTCATTTCCCTCAGCTAATGACAAACTCGCTTCTCTTGAGTCGCCTCTTTTCCGTGGCCGCCTTTTGCTGCCGCTTCCAGACACACCAGCCCACAACCAGCGCTCCCACCACCGCAGGCACCCCGACGGCCACACCGAGTCCAATAGCTGCCGCCTTGCTAATGACCGGACCGTCGTCGCTCGGGGGATCTGCTGGTGCCGTGGGCTATGAAAGCCAGGCGTGTTAGCCCAACAAGCTCCGAGGCTACCGAGACGATGTTGACTTACCTCGTCTGTTGGCCCATCCGTCTGCGCCGCATTCCCAGAATCGATGCTGAAAAATGGCGACTTGGCCAGCAAGGGCACATCAGCCCCAGTCCAGGTCATCGGCCTCAGCTCGAGCTGGTAGAGTCCCCTGGGAACCCAACGAAGCGGGTATGGCGCCCCCGCCCATAAGTATGAAGTTCCACTGGCGCCAGCTACTTTCATGGTTAGTGAATTCAGCCTTCCGTTGGGGGTAGTTCCCCCTTCAGGTTCATCTCAAGGCCACGACATGGATCAACCCTGTCCAGCCTTGTAGAAGAAAGTCATGTGAGGAGGGGCGGTATACTTGTGATATTGAACCGATATGCTTTCGCGCTGAAACCGTCACCATTCTTATCAATCACCTGCGCCGTGATGCGCAAAGGGTAGTGTTGCGGTTCCACGGCGTCCCAGGTCAGCGCCACGCTCGACCCGCTCGTGATGCCGTCAAACGCGTTGGTGAAGCCTGCGATGGACCGTGCTACCAAGAAAACCACAACCGCCAGAAAATGGCTGAGCATACTCCTCCCAAAGCCCATGGTCGTGTCCGTAGCTAGTTGAGGGTCACTAGCAAGCCGGGCGACAGCGCATGTTGCCGCCCAGGCGGCGGATCAAGTCGCTTCGAGAGACCCGCGTGTTTCCCCTGGGAAGTGGGTATGTATGTACAAGATGCACAAGTCGATGTGGTTGCACTAATTGTAGCAAGCTGACGATTCGGGTATCATCCAAACGCGGCGGTCTAGACCTACCAATCGACCTTCAACGTGTTCAATTGCTGCACAAAAAGAAAGAAGAAGGAGAATGGCATCTACGGCCCGGTGGTTTGCGATGACACCTTGCTCTTGTCATCGGGAGATGGCGAAAACGATCTGGGTTTTGCCAGTATCTGTGCAGCATTTTCCCCCGGATCCTTAGCTACCACGTGGAATGTGGAGGCAAATTCAGTGCCGAAAGCCATCCACCGATTGTTCCGCCCAAAGGAAACCCGCCCTCATATTAAAAATGGCGGCCTGTAGGGATGGGGTTATCAGGGTAAATTGGCCCATTTATCCAGTTGCCCTTTTGGTCTTCGGAACCTCGCAGTGGCATCCGCCTTTGAAGAACTCTCGACATCGGATTAAAACCCGGCGGATCGGTTGCCTCACGCCCGGCGATGGGTACGGGTGCGGACGTGGTCCCGGAAAATACAGTTGTCGGCTTTGCCAGGGCCAGGGATGGATGGATGCCAGTTGATCCGGGTTGTGGAGAAGCCGAGGATGACGATCACCCCGGTAGACACGGGACGGGGACACGGCGGTGCGTTGCGGGGCCGGCGAGTTTCGTAGGTATGTATGTATGTACATACATACATAGATGAAAGAGAGAAAGGCTCACGCGCCTTTTTAAAGTCTTCCACTCACCGAGTCCAACCGCTGACGGCATCCTGCTGACACGCAGCAGGCCAAAACGCAGCCAGGTCTTGATGTCCAATAAGTCCTCCTCACATCAGCGGTGCCAAGCCACCTCGAGCATGACTTCGCAGCGTCTTCTCTGGATCGACCTCTCACGGGAGAGTCTCTTGACCCAAACGATGCGACTGCATACAGGGAGAGCCACACAGCTGACTCTCAAATGGTCCGCTTGCCAGTCTTTGAACAAGAATCGCGTCCTCTAGTGGAGAGATGGGTAAGACGGCTGATTCAGCAACCAGCGCCCCCAACATCATGTTGTCATCGAGCAGGCATTGAATCGACAGCGACGATCCCATTCCGTCCCGCGAGTGCAGGCCGCCTGCTTAAAAAAGGGGCTGACACCCTCACCTTACGGCATCTTGCTGCAGCCCTATCACCCAACTCCCACCCACCCATCACAGTGTCATCCAGGCACCGAAATTCAGACCATGCTCCCCTCAGCCACCATTCGCTCAACAAGCCGAGTTCCCTCCGGGCTGCGGCGGGACGGAAAGCGAGCAACTGATTTCGTACAGACCCCCCGGGTGGTCTGCCGGAGGAAATCTGACGCTCGGGATACCCCTTTTGTGGAGTGGCCGCTTCCGACCTCGCGGTTGACGCCGGCTGCCGATGCACCGAGCTCGTGACTGTGTTGGAGGGACTCAATGATCGTCTCTCGTGAGTCCCTAGCTTACATGCATCATATCATATCCATCCAAACCAGGCTCGTCAAACTGACCATTGCTAGAATCCGTAACTTAGATCCACCCCTCCTGTATAGAGACACTGGGGTGGCAATCAGCCTCTATACTATCGACATGCTGCGGGCCCGGCCGGGACAAACTCAAGTCACTGGTCGCACCCCGAACCCTCTGCCCGAACCATCGGTCCCTGACGACCGGCACGAAAGCACACACCACCACCGGCAGTTGGCATATTAGCCCAAGCTTTCTTGTTTCTTTCAAAGCAACTACACAACTCCTTCATAACTTGGGGCATACTTCCCTACTTGTTCCCACTGGGGTCCGTCTTATTTACCACGACAACCGCCGGCAGCATGGGGATTACACCTGTCCCGCGTCCTTGTTTGACGCTAGGGCTGAAGAACTGGGCGATATATATTTATGGTGGACGAAGGCCCTCGAGATTGCTCAGACGGAATATTGGGTAGTGGTATGAACTTACGGCAATGAATAAAATGAATCATGCAATTTTGCCGCGCTTCTCATTTGGTCTCTGGGGAGCCCCTTTTTGTTTGAACAACAGTGACTTGGCTGCGCCGTCCCGTGAGACCAGCTTTGCTTCCTTTCTCAATTTGCTAGTTATCAGAGGACCACCAGGGGCCACGTCTCTCTACCTCCTCGTGTTTCTGCCTCATCTTTTACCGTGACCGTCCCGAGTTGCAATCTCATGCGGCGTTGCCAATTCCTTATCGAGTGCGAGGACAACCCACGCACAGGGAGGCCTCGCTCGGAACAGAGCTTTGCCGACCCCCGGTACCCAAGTCCACAAGTGCTGCGTCAACTTAAATGAGAACTCGCCAAACTCATCGCACCAGAGCATACAGTGCCCATTGTACAATGCTCATCTTTGATAGAGGGATAGCTGACTTCTTGGTTGTTGTTCATGGGCATGGCTGCGAAAACCCCCTTATCGGCTTAGACATTCGGAAACAACTCGTTGAAGAGACTACGGCACATACGAATATTCCCTTTGCATGGTGCTTCTCATTTATATTTAGCCAGCATCTAGAATAGGGTGTGAGACACAGATGTAATACCATGTTGGATTATCCGCTTTCGGTTCACTTAATATCTATGAACGTCAATTTCATATGTCGACCATGATAGACAGATTTCAACCCATCTGTCATTGATCTCAAGTGTGCTGAGCGGCGTTGGATATTTACCTCCCTAGGTACTGTTTACAAAGGGGGTTGATGCGGTGCCGGGGCGTCCCGAGGTGCGCAACAGACGACGACGAGGATCTTGATTGTCACTCAATTCAAGGGATAGAACAGCATCGATGCATTCAGATATGTTTGTGATGAGAATTCAGAGATAGGACGGCCGGGAATAAGGCGAATGTGTTCGCGGGATAGTGTGGGTTTAAGGGTCCCGAGAGAAACTTCGAAACACAATGAGAGCTCCTGTAGCAGAAGAGGCGAGATCTACTCCGGTATTCTGATCATTGAATAGTCAGAAAAATAATGAAATATGTAACATCGCATAACAAATTATATAAGGTGCATCATAGCTGAAGAAACCGCATAACACCATACCTCCCGGGGTCAATGCAGCTCGCCGCCCTCCCGGTCGCCAAACTACAGCGAGATCTAGTATGCTCCAGATGTTTGACTGAGGCCTTAGTACCTTATCCTTTCTCACTAGTTCTACCTAGTGGAGTAGCGTGCTGTCAAGCGAAGGAGCCCAAGAACTGACTGGAGACTGCTACCTAGAGAACAGGAGCGCCACAGTGTTCAGCTTCTGGGAGACAAAAAAGATGGCCATCTGAGCTGTCCTAGTATAGTTACGGCTTATTAGATTTTGGGACCTATAACCCCGGCGCACTTCTATGTACCTATGTAGCGCCTGTACTACCGGCGGAAAGCAAGAGAGGTGGTCAGATTCCATACCCCTGTCCACCTCTTCGGTTAGAAGTAAGCACCCACGTCCCACCGACAACGCGCACAACCGACTACCCCAACTCGAGGGCTAGTCCTTCTATCCCTCCCATTTCTCTTCCCGCTCATACATAGATTGCTACTACAACTTGCTGGCCCTGGTATGACCTCAGCGCTCAAAACCAACACCACCAGCAGACATCCCCCCTTCAAAACCTGTACTGTGATGATCATCATCATGTCATTAAGTCAACTAAAGTCATGTATGCCCTCAAATGCACCCATCCGTCCATCCATCCATCCACCGGGTGGGTATTGGTCCCGTCCATTATAAGTAGCAAAAAGCCCAAGACCCAAAACCCTAACCAAAAAGGTAAACACCAAACCAAGCATCAAGCACCGAGCACCAAAGCGCCAGGCACCCAGCCGCCACCCACCACCATCCATCCTGTGATGGCGATGATGAAGAACTCCTACCAAAACGCCACGCCCTTTAAAAAAAGCCAACCCAATGAACCATTCGCAATCCCAAGTGAGGTGGGTAAGTAAGCACCCAGTTGCCCCCCCCCAATCGTCTGTCCGCCATCCATCCGTCCACTACCCATGACCTTCGTTTTCCTAAAACGGAAAGAAGCCTCCCTATACTGGTGGATCCAACGTGTGCGTGTGTGTATCCCACGTCCGCCATGCTAGGATGGAGGCGGGCTTAACTCGCCGACTCGCCTAGCGGAGCTCGGCGCCCGAAATTGATTGAAGAGCGAGGTTTGGCGGGCAAACGTTTCTCTTCGCTCTCTTAGCCACCCCGATCGTTTTGTTGGCCACACCTCGTGTAAGCCGGTCTCCAAATTTCTCCATGTTCGAGACTCTCCCGTTCCGCGGCGCTGCCGTGCCTTTGCTCCGACTCGGGGGAGGAGCGGCTCGACTGCCTCCTTAATTTTGAACTGGTCGTTCAGGCGTCCTGAATCGGAGCAAAGATGAGGAATGTGGCGCTGCCATGCCCGGGCCGCCCTCCCCGCCATTCTTCGCAGTAGACCGTGGGAGAGGCCGCCAGAAAACCAGAATTCTCCACTTCTTGGGCACCTCAGAGCGTGTACCCGGCCGTGTTCAGGTCGCCGTAGACATACATGTCGATGCCCTCGAGCCCGTCGACGCTGCTAGCGGCGCTGAGGCCCATGTTGCCAGGCGCGCTGGTGCCGGCGGTGCCGTACGGCATGCTGTTGAACTGGGGCGGGTAGCTCGTGTCGCCGATCTGGGAGGACTTGAGGGAGACGTATTCGGCGTGGAGCGCGGCGTAGGCCTGGCTGAGCACGTCGTTGCGCTGCTTGGCGTCGCTGAGCATCCCCTCCAGGTCCTTTATCCTTTGGTCCTTGCGCTCGCGGTACGCCCGCTGCGAGGCACGGTTCTGGGCCCTCCGTCGCTGGGAAGAGATAGGGGTTAGTTTGCGGTCTTGCCAGGGATGCGTGGCGGGAAGTACATACCGACAACACGGCTGGGGGGGCGTTCTTGTAGCGGTTCTCTCGTTTCCGCTTGGCTACTGGCTTTTGCTGCTCTGACGGGTCCGCGGATTCTCCTTCCTCGTGCCCGGGGCTCGGGTACCGGCTGTCTCCGGCGGCGGGGTCATACTAAATCGCGCCGTTAGACCTTTTGCTCCCCTGGTCAATGAGCGCGGAACGCTTACAGCTGAGTTGTTTGGGCTCTGCGATTCGGACAAGTATGGTTCATGATCTCCGTAAACGTAGTACATCGAGTTCGGTGGCGACGGGAAGTCGGTAAAATTCCCGAGGTCTTCCATGGTACCGGCTGTAGGAAGGCTGTTGAGGTGTTGGGATGGGGATGGGTAGCCTTGTGGAGAGCGACGAGCTCTTGATGAGGCGTACTGAGGGCGTGGTTGGGCGTGGATGGTCGAAAGGCGAGAAGGTGAGAGCAAGGGCATGGTTCGACACCTGGCATGGGGACCAGCTCTTATATATGTCGATCAGGGGGCCATTCGGTTCACATTATCATTCCCATCGAGAAGGCTGTAAGGCGAGACGAGGCTCCACCACACACATGGAGCGGCGGAAGCCAGGGGCTCGGTGCACACCCACACGAGATCGGAGATACCCAACAAAGTTGCAAGTCTCTCGACGGGTATGGCCTTGGCAGTTGCATGCTTCCAGGGTTCAGAGCAAAGTGGTGGCGTACAGGGGGTGAAGCGGAGGGGTGGAGGGGGGGAGGGGGGAAGGGGGGGGAAGTGGTACGTATCTCTCGACCTGCATGGACATGGCAGCATAAAGGTAACATGAAGAATACGTTCCTCTACCGCCCTTCTGCGCCGACTCCCGCGCCCCCTTGCCGAGCAAGTTTTGCATATTCTTGCGGGCGGCCACGGGATCATCGTTCGAGGCGAGACATGGCGCCGGTGGTCGGCGCGGCTCTGACCCCCCTGGCACGGTGTATTCTCGGAACGGCGGGAGTTGAGTTGGCATCATCAGATAATGCGCTGCTGCCAAACTGGACGCTTCTACGTAGACCGGGTTGCATCCGAGAACGGACGGACGGACGGACGGAAATGCCCTTCTCGACATTTTGGATGACAAGAAAGGCACGCGAAGGCTCTTGATCCTTCTAGGCAGTGACGTCAAAATTGGATGTCGCCTCACAATGGCCGGCCATCCGTCCATGGGAATGGATGAGTAAACAAAGGAAGAAGGCCATCGATAGGATACCGACATCAACAAAGTGTGTCCCAGAAAAAGCCATTTGCCACGCGGCTGAACGGCACAGCCGAAGCCCTACCGAGCCTGAGCCTGAACCTGACGAGGCCAGGGCAACCAGGGGAAATGTGTCGTTGGATTTGCTGTATTTTTGCAGTGCGCCCCTGGTGTGCGGTTTAATCGATGCCTCAAAAAGCTTCAGCTTCTCCAAGCTGACAAAACGTGCGCCGCAGCGGCCGGCGATGGTGGGGTGGATGCAACACCCAGTCAAACTGCTGCTAATATATCCGCTATACGAGCGGTCCAACCGCCGGTCGAGCTCTCGGTTGCTCATTTCTCGTTGTGAAGGTCCCCTGGTACTCTTGTGTGGATCATCTGCCCCTAAAATGGAGGCCCAGCCACCACGAGCGGACGAGGGGGATAACTCGTCCGCAGCAATTGCGATGGACGAAGTATTGAACCGAGTCAGTTCCGTCGTTCAAGAGAGGTGAAATATCGTTGGCAACAAAAAAAGTTAATTAGTATGCTTGGCGCGAGATCTGATTGTTGGTTCTCCGCGCTAAGTTGGCGCTGCATCAAGCCCAAATCGGAAGAAGCGGGACGAGCTGGCCATGTTGATTGGGTTTGGTAAAATCGGAAGTTTGTCCGGGGCGAATAACTCGTGTGGTAGTGTAGTTCGTCGGAAACTGACCGTGCATTCTGCATTTGATTCGGTTTCCCTAGTCCGTTAGCCCACCAGGTACCGTGACGGCGAAAGTTGGCTGCCTGATAGAAACCTGACACATCTCGCGTTTTTGCGGCAAGCACGATCTGCTAGTGTGAGCGTGCCTCTGCGTGCCTTCTCGTCCTAAAGTTCGGGTGTGCCGTCCGTTTACGGGAAGGTGGGGCACAAAGCTTGAGTGTGGATGACCCCCCGCATTCGAAGAAAAACGCCATCTCAAGGCATCCCAATAAAACGACATTTCATTCGCTGGCCAGCTCTGTTTTCTCTTTGGGCCCGATCGCCGCATGCCCAGCCATGCAGATGCAGTCGTAGCTCGGTGTGCCGAGGGGGGTGCTCCCGAGTGAGCGGGTACGTGAAGCAGCAGAGCGGCGATGGGTCTCGAAGTCAAACCAGTGTCGCCGACCACAAAACCACAACCCACCTATTACGACCTATCACTTACTATCGCTTCCCATCGCTTTCCACGGACGGTGTACCCCTAACTTAGACCTGGACGAGGCAGCGAAAACAAGTGGGCCCTTCATCCCCCATTCCTCCGCGAGTCCTCCACTATCCCGCTTTGAAGATATCGCTTGGGAAGAGGTGCAACGGTAACACAAAGTTTTCTCCGAATCGTGATCTGGGACTGCAGGGAATTTTGGCATGGAGTGGACGCGGGGGTCAACAGCCCCGGAAGAAGGACCACGGATGTGTCAGCGGGTCCCTCCGATGGCCCATCAGAAATTCCAAATCGGTTCTGTCACAGACGGCTGTGTATCGAACTGGCGAGGTATAACCTGTATGTGCATACATGCCTCTGTATCTGTCAGTGCTGACAACTGACCTCCACAGCCGCTAGCGCCTCACCAAGAAATGTCGGTGCCTGGCACCTGGGGTCTCGGCGTCTCGCCAAATAGCTTCTCCCATCTGGCCATCGAGTTGTTGGGTGCCACCGTGCCGCCGTTTCGGCAGGTGTCTTGTCCTGAGTGGACCCCGAGTCCGGGGTCCAACCGTATTCGGGGGAATTGGGCCCCAGCCGCACATCACCCCAGTGGTCTTGCAGAGGGAACCAGATCTTCAACATCAGCCTGTCTCAGATGTTACAGCGCATCACAATCACAAGCCGCAAAACCGCTCCTTGAGAGGCAGGTGAGTGCCGCGTCCCCGGCGTTGGGGTGAGATGGCACCGGTTGGGGCCACCGACAAAGAGATCATGGGCCGCAAGCCTGGACAATGCTATTTGCTCAGCTCGTTGCTCGGTGAAACTCGCGGCAGACTTGAGGAATCTCGGACGCCCAACTGAGGCAAGACTGAGGCGGCCGCTTGGCAGCGTAGGGTTTGGGCTCTTAATACGGAATAACCTTAAGCAGAATTGAGCCCGGGGCTAACCGGCAACCCACAGACCGCGAAAGTCGGCGGTCTTGGCAATTCCGGTGAAATGTTTGCCCCGCCGGACCGGAGCCGATAAACGCGGACAACCGGCCCGCGTCAAACCCCGGCACAGCGTCGCATCGCAATCAGATAACATGAAACAAGCAAAGCCAGGCGCCCCAGCCTGGACTGCCGACATCCCAGGAACGAGTCTCCTATACGAAGACATCACATGCAATCTTGCGTTGAGAGCAAGTTTGTAATAGGATAATCCTTCCGCTTCACAACCATTGCTGAAGCATCGGATAGAATCCGCTCTCCTTTTGCTGGAAGCTGTTGATGTCGCCATGTGCGCAACGGGACGACCATGGCCCCAAAAGACAGGCCCTTCGCCACCAACCGCGGGCAGTGGCTAGGATAGAAGCGCTCCGGTCGGCCAGCCCGTTCCTCAGTGCATCCCACGGCTGCCTGTTGGGTAGCGGGACGCCCCGACATGGAGCTGACAACGTTGACCACAACAGTTGGCTCGATTTAAGCTTAAACGTCCCTGCCAAGGCCCGACATTTGGGGTCGCTTGGCCAATCAGAGACTCTATTCAACCTCCTGCTTTGCTGGAGCTCCGACTTCTGAACTACTATGTAGGAGGAGGAGTAAAGCTGCACGACAACAGCAGGTAACTTGTGGGTACAACCATATCCCATCCGCCTCGCATGCTCCTCGACCTAAACGAGCATTTCAAAGCTTTTTCAACCTCCGTAACTCACCCCGCCCGACCGCTCGACTCGTAACCCCGAGTTGGCTACCCGATGGACGAAGTGCATAGGGGGGGTTTGTTAATGGACAGGGGGTTTCTGGTGTTGCCGACACCGCCATCAAAATCCAGGAAAACTGCCCGCGCAACTTCGTCTGTATCTTAACAACATGCAAGACGCACCTGTTTACTTCTAAATTCGTCTTTCAACCCCGTCAAGATGATCGACCTGCATCCTAACCGTTGACGGGCCTGCACCGGAGGACGCACCGCGGCCCCCCAACCCGGCAGTCCACCTAAAGCCGGCTTACACCCGATTGTTACACAGCTGATCGCCCGACTTATGACCGAAGTCCCTTTCCTGCCAAGCAGAGTAACGGCGCCATGAAACGTGGTGCGGAACAGTGGAGTTCGAAGCTTGTGGACATTTAACGTCAAAGTCCCAGATCTCGCAAATGGAACGAACTGTCAAACCGTCTCAAGACCGTGCCGCTATCGCACCGGGCATAACTCAAAACGAACCTGGGGACTCCATGTTAGCCGATTACCTCGGGTGAGGCCGCCGACAAAAAGATCTGTAAGGCGAGGAGAGCGTCATCAAACCATCGAAACCATCGCAAACCCATGGCCAGAAACAGCGGTAATTCGCCCACGAAACGAGCCCAAAGTAGTCAAGTTTCCGACAGCGTGAGCCGCAAGTATTCGTACAGTCCTTGCCAATCCGTCCATCCGTCTTCTCGGCCGGCGGCGAAGCACTCCCCCCATGCCGCCGCGAATAGCCTAACAACCTTCCTGATCCCTTCCCACCGGGCACCCCCCCCCCCCCCCCCGACGGTGAACGCCCTACAGCGGCGGTCCAGGGGCATCCACTACCTCGTGATCAACGAGAAGAGCATGCTGGGCCTCAAAACCCTCGCGGGGATCGATCAGGGCCTACGAAAGGTGTTTAAGCATTACTATGTGGGTGCGGAGAAGGTAGAGTCCGCAAATGCCGGCAACTTGGCCAGCGCTTTCCCTAGTGTGTTGGTTGGCAAGGTTGATGCGAAACCCGCAACTTGAGGGGATAGCGACGAGCATGTTAATGGTGCACTTGCCCACTCTAGTACTTATCGCGCCAGGAGAGTGATTCTGGCCTCCACAGCCACCTGAGTGAAGATGGCGGAGGTACGACGACG
>NT_165976.1:1974478-1976663 GCF_000143365.1 Chaetomium globosum CBS 148.51
GCCTCCCAGTCCATGCCCCGAGCCGCAGCTGCAGACCCCGGTTCACATGCAGCAACCGTAGCAGCCAGCGAGCAGAAAACCACAGGCACCAGCATTCCGCTCAGGCCCTTGTAGTTCGTCTCTTGTTTTAAGCCCTTTTTTACCTTTTTGTGAGACCCGCTACTGCACGGCTATTTTTCTCGAAGCCCGCCTCGCGCGCCAGCCAGCAGAACCCGATGCATGACACGGGATGGGAAACGATGGGGATCCATCCATCCATCCCTTCCTCGCCTATCCCAATCCCTGCTCTGATCATGAAAATGCATCGTCCAGCACGGTGGGGTTGTTGATCGCGCGTTCGCGGCCATGTCCATGTCTAGTGTATGTCCGTCCACCTGTCTGGTCCACGTCCACGTCCACGAAAATCCCCAGAGCAAAAGTTGGACCGGGAAGAGGGATCGACCAGGCACGTTGGCTGTCGGAATTATTCCGCCGGCTTCTTGAGAGGTCTATGGCTCGCCATGTACATACATACACATACAGTAAAGTTACAATGATGGGACGGCAGCCGCAGCAGCAGCAAGCGATCGCAGGGTTGATTTGCACACAGCCAAAAAAGACGAAAGGAACGGACGCACAGCAAAACCCTTCAAGGCCTGCGAGACATGCACGATGCACCACACTGCATTGACCACCACCACCACCTCGTCAAGCCGCCTCCCAAGGTCCCCTCCAAAACACGTGTGCCGACAAGGATCTTGCGATTGCGCGAATGACAAAGCAGCGGTGTGGTTAACAATTTTCCTTGGGGACCCCTGTCATGTAGGATGGAATGTCTTCTGTGTGTGACCCCAAAATGGACCGCAGACACAACCTCACAACAAACAAGAGAGACGAGACGGGTCGGCGTTGCCCGTTTTCGCTCGCTCGCCCGCCCGCCGCGCCCTCCGCCGCTGCCGTCGCTGCCGTAGGCGCGTGTCGGCCGTCGGCGGGTCTCGGGCGCTCGTTTTGTAATTCCGCGGGCCAGGCGCGCGCCCCCAAACCGGGACTTTGGGATTCCATGGTATGATCTGATCACGTCATTTTTTATTCTTGTTCGGTTTTCCTCCTTGGCCCTCCTTCCTCCTCCCGGGTCCCGGGCGCCCCCAAGTCCCGGGAAAAGGTTGCTGCCGGGTGGCTGTGCCTCGGGGTTGCATCTGCCGGGTACGGGAACTCCATCGTGGTTCTTTTCTCGCATGGTCTCTTTGGGGGTTGCGAATTCCGAGGGAAACGATCCCGCTTCCCTGGTTCGTTCGCCGAGCTGGTTCAGATCTGCGTTGCGACCACGCGGGTTGCGTCTCTGCCTGGAGGTGAACCACATGTCGGCGACGCCGTCAGAGGAGAGTGAGAAGGGCGCATGGAGCGAGATCGGGGCGCATTCGGTATTCGGTTTTAGGGCAGGTAGGTCCTCGCTCGGTCGGGCATGTCGGCGGAGTTATCGCAGGGCCGGTTATGGCGGGGCAAAGTGTTCGATGACGGGAACAGCGGGGTGACACGCGGTCGAACGACTTCATGCCTTGGGAAGTTCTTGTAACCTGGCATCGGCTGCAGCTGCGTAGTCTTCAAACCCCAGCTTCTTGCTCAACGTAACCGCCTGCTCGAACTTTTCGCGCGCTTCCGTGTTCTTGCCCAGCATCGCCAGCACAGAACCTAGGTTGGACAGCGCGACGGCGCAGGCTTGGTCGCACTCCGGCGTCCGCTTCTCGCCCTGTGTCTCTGATGCGTGGTCGATGGCGTTTTGTGCCCACCGCTGAGCGGCCGCGAGGTAGGACGCACGCTGCTCGGCTGCAGAGACCCAGGCCTTGGATTCCTCCATCATGGCGTGAACGGGTGCATCGCCGCGCGGAATGAGCGGGTGGTCTGCGAAGCTAGTCGCGATATTGTTCACTGGCACTGTTAGCCTCAAAGTACCTAGCTGATGAGTGCGAATTAAAGCGAGACTTACTCAAGATGGCGATATGGCAAGGATCTTGGCAGAGCCTCAGGGCCTGGAAGAAGAGCGGAACGGCGAGATGATGTTGGCTCTTCTCCTGGTAGCTTTGTGCGAGTGCTTCGAAGACATAGTTAGTCTGCGGCTCGTACAAGCAAGCGCGGATGGGACAACCGAGCTACTCACCCTCCAGACTCCAAGCCGACCTCTTCGGGGCTCATCCACGGCCCCTCCCCC
>NT_165976.1:1977602-1995879 GCF_000143365.1 Chaetomium globosum CBS 148.51
GACTTGGCCAAGGCAAGCGGTATGACTGCCCATTTTGCACAAGGAGGGATAGCAGAAATCCCGATATTGGTGTTACCCCTGAATTTTTCTTGAGCTGAATGAAGTAACCTTCCTTCTAGGCGAGGAGGGGCAAAAGTGCTATGTCGCTATCAAAGTATTACCGCCCTCACCAAGTCCCCGACAAGTACAGTGCTGACCCCCAAGTAGGGCATCGTCTACGACGTAACAGGCAACAAAGCCTACCAGCCAGGCGGCGCATACCACGGTAATAATCCCGGCCATATGCCCTGTCATGCCCTCATTCTCCATCCCCTTTCACCCCCACACTCCCCTTCCCCAATTCCGGCAAGTATACCAACAGCTGACTAACCTGTCACCTCGCGCCTCGCAGTATTTGCCGGCAAGGACGCCTCGCGGGCCTCTCGGCAAGACGTCGACCAAGGCTGAGGATGTCAGCGCTGAGTGGCAGGACAGGTGCTGCCGAGAAAGGAGAAGGGCACACTGAACGACTGGGTGACCTTCTTTCTCGAAGCGGTATAACGTGGTTGGGAAGGTGGAGGGCGCGACAAACTTTGCGGAGTAAGGGATTGGGTCAACTTTGAGATCTGCTTGGCAAGCTACGAGGTAGTGAATTATGAGGGTCATATCCACACCTGTGGTGGTGGTAAGGGATTGAGTGAGGGTCTGAGTTGATGTTTGTGGTTTGCCGTCCCACCCAGAGCCTTTTGTTCTGGAGAGCACGTGTTCGGTGGGCGCCCTTGACCGGTGTCGGGTCCCCAACGGCGCGACGGCCGCTTTATGGCCGTTGGCGTGTGACAATCTCACTGTACTACCGGTGGTCCACAACAGATATTGGAGGGAACGTGGGCGACGTCGGGGCCGGTAGTTGCCACCCCGGTCGATGTGACCCGTAACACAACAACACGGTCTCCTTTCACTGTGTAGCTCACCGGCTGCCAAATCCCGTCATCAAACGAGCCTAAATAACTTGTAGCTGGGGCAAGGAATGCCCACCCAAACCAATTTCCCAGCCCGATGTCGTACGACATATGTGCTTAACGCCTCAGTCCCAACAAGTATGGGCTCCCTCAAAGCATTCCCTCCAAGGAGAACGTCAAACCCCAAAGCAGCTCAAGACGCTTTGGGCCATGTTATAGCGTCGGATCTGCCATTTTGATGTAAGGTACCCGTTGAGTTGCACGGGATGGTATCGCAGCGTGTCCAAGGCGGCACAACACCCCTGTGTATGTGACGCGACACAAAACGATTCGGCTATAAGCCCCCCTGCCCGGAAAAGGAACGTTGAGTACGCGATCTATGCTAACGGCTGCTGGAGTATCAACATATGAGAATAACCTAAGTTTTGCCCGTAGCAGAGGTTTATGTGTGGTGAAGTAATTAGAAGCAATGGTGCCGAATAGAAACGTCGGCGAGGGGAATAAACCTGAAACCAACCAACATAACTTAGGAGCAAACAAGATGAGGAAAACCCGGGTGGAAAGTGTACAATGTAATGCAAGATAAGTACGCTTCCCTAAGCTATATTATCGCACCATGTCATGACAGCCAGCCGTCCACCATCCACGCCCGCCATCCACCCAAAAACCACAACAACAAAGTCAAGGATGAGAAGCCAGTATACAACCAACTGACGCAGACCCCTGGAAGGCCGGCGTGTTTGGAAGCCACAAATTTTGCATTTTACACCGCCAAAATCACCACAGCCAGACGCCAGAGACAATAAAGTACCAAACGTACCCACCACCCTCCCAACAGATGGTAGTCGACCGGTATCTAGCCCTGCCGCAGTCATGGTAATAGCCCTGCTGTAGTTGTGGCTACGTCCCTGCCATAGTCGTGGTGATCGCCCTGCCGCAGCTGCTCAGCGGTCCTGCCGCGGTTGTGGTGATGGCCCTGTTGTAATCGTTAATATGGCTCCATTGGAACTGAAGAAGGTTAGGGGGGGAACGGAGTTGTTGATGCTAACAGTCCTCCTGACTTACAGCCAAATTATTGTTGGGGTGGGCATTGGTGGTTTCCAAAGGCCCTGTCCTTCCGGACGGGAGGGTCCGAAACGTTACTGCCCCTGGCCCTGACGCTGACCCTCACCCTGACCCTGTCCCTGGCTCTGATGGCATGCCGCCCACGCGGCTTGGCAGGGATCGCACAGCCTGCCCTGATGCCAGATCTTGTCGAGCGTCTTCACAAAATCGCAGCGGCGGGTCGGGTGGTTGCGGGCGCGATGGCAGTAGCATACGAGGCCATACCTCGCGTGGCCGCAAGTAAAGATATACTCCTCGTAGGCGCACATGGTGGTTGCTTTTTTGTTTTGCTGGATATCGAGAAGGTGGTGTGTGTGTGTGTGCTTGTTGGCTCACCCCGGGGTCGAGAGTTGGCGGCGTTGGGGGGAAGAGGTTTGCTTGCGTCGGTTCTTGACTGGTGGTAATGTGGCTGGTGGACTTGGATAGCAGCCAGATTTAAGTTAGTGGTTGCTAATACGGCGGTTAGGGTTGATTCTAAAATGGTGAATGTTTTGTGTAGTATGGCTTGTAGACCGCTTGGATGAGCGCCTTATATATGCCCGGGAGTTCCCCTGTTGGCCCTGGGTGATATCGGCCATATCTTGCTCAAAGCCACAGGCGTTGCTTTTGTTTCCGCTCATAGGTAAGCATCACACGCTCCTGCCGAGTCTTGCATGGCCGGCGCCGAAAGATCGTGGCGAGCGTGGGTGGGGACGGAAAGCGCCGCATGTGAGACGGTCTACAATGAGAAGCCGGATGCTGTGATGACGGGGCGTCACAGAGCATTGTCACCAGGCCGGAGGTGATAGATCACTCGCTGTTACAGGATGGGACGAATATCATTCGTGCTTGCGTTGAGCTGGGTCTCATGTATGGCGTCAATGGCGACGACTAGCTGTGTCTGCAAAGCTGACCAAAACCGATTCAGACACGGCGCATCATCCTGCAGCTCAAGGCAAGCTGCACGGAGGGGGTGATGGAACGCATGGGCTCCGGCCCTGAACACGGGGAGATTGGCTGTCCACAAACGCTACTGTGGACCGAGATACAAAGAAATGTGTGGTTGTCAAGTTCAAATCTGAGCTAGGTCTTCAAAGGCCGAAGGCTGCACAGTGTGTTGTTAGAGAAATACCAAAGAAAGCTATTGAGTACATGACTTGACCATCAGACAGGCGAGTAGACTAAATCCCCCGCCGTGTAAGTGGGGGGAAGCAAAGAGCTCAAGGTCTTCCCTCGGCCCGCTTCCGCGGGCGTTTGGCAAGCGAGCCGGGAGCACACAAGGCCCGATTCGGCGGAGTATGGCGAGAGAAAAGGTAGTTGGTGTTCCGCGGCCGTGGCACGGGCCGATCTGAATCTGCAAAGTTAACTGGGATCATCACCTTCGAGAATCTGAACTGCAGTCGAGATATGACCCGCTCCATGCACGATGGGCTGTGGCTTGAGCAAACATGCAGTTCTTGGGCCGACTGCTGGTTGAATCGTGGCTCTTGCATAGAGTCTGATCCAATCCCGGGGTTTCGACGACCACCAAAGCGCAGGGTGAACCTCGGAAACATAAGAACCCGCTGCGGCTGATGACAGGTTGCTCCGGCAGACGGCGGTTCTGCAGGCCGGGGCACTTCCGCGAAGGACCGGACGGGAATAATCGTGTAGTTCCGCGTAGAACATGCCCGCGCCATCCTGTATGCAGGATCCCCACGACCGTGTTGTCTCTCGACACCCAACGTTAGAGCTTGACGTTATGGAAAGTCTAGATTTAATAGAGGGAAATAAAAAGAAAAAAGGCGGCCGGGAGGGGGGCGGAAGGGGAGGGGAGGGGTGGTTCGAAGAGAAAAGTAAAAAGGTAGAAAAGAGAAAGGAACCCAATTGTTGAGGATCAAGATGTATTCGTAATTAAAGTCGTCCTGCACACGAAGTACCTTACTTCCTCCTCGATAAATAATAATAATAATAATAATAATAATAAAAACCTGGGGCCGACAGATCGACGATGAGATAAAACAAATGACCGTAGGTACCATACAGGTAAAATAAATAAATAAATACACCATGGTCGTGCCAGCTTCGCTTAAATAACGTGAACGTGGTTGCGGTTCTTACGCATGTCTGCCCAAAACGATGCCAGTTTGATATCCATGCCTGTGTTGTGCCCGTGTAACAACTACTATGATAAGTGGAAAATGTTGCTGTGGCTTCCCGAGATTGGCTGCCACTGAGTGAGTGAAGAAACCGAACTTGAGCTGCAAGCTCAGAGCCCCGCCCACCGCCTCACGTGACTCGAAGCATTTCTCCTCGCCTTGACCGAGAAGCCAAAAAAGAGCTACCATTGGCCCAAATTGTCTCTGAATTGCAGGCAGAAAGTGCGAGTGAGGCTGCCTGACCACTGGTTCTCCTTACCTTCCATGGTAGGTCGTACATTTGGAGGAGGGGAGGGAGTCTGATCTTGCGCCTCTTTCCATCGGTTCCTTTCATGGCTGCCGCCGCCCTCTTTCCCCTCCATTATCCTCACCTCAAATCTGCAAGACTTATCAGTTTTCACCTGTCGTCATCGTCGAAAAACCACCAAGGACCTTGCTATTTCGCACATTTTGTGAGCGCTTTACAGTTGTTAGTTATTGAGACACGATTAAGACCTGGGAGCACAAATTAGTCCGCGCACCATTCCCGCACTTCGTCGGACATGTCCGGTCGACTCGTGGCAAGGCGTCCACCCGTCTGTCCACCGCAATTTCTGTGAAGCGCATCTGGGCCGTTTTTATTTGCGTTGCCTGTGACGTCTATCTCTCTCGACCTCCTTCCCGACTAGCGAAACGGTGATCCTTCTTCGAGTCCTTCAATCCGATAATTCGGGCCTACATAGTAGGTCCGCCGCCCACTGCCAAGAACCGTGCGAACTTGCAGCCCCTGGTCCCTCCGCGGCCTGGGACGCTGACGCAGGGTCAGCAACAACAACATCACACAACCCACACAACCCACACAACGTGACCGCCGACACCTCCATCATGGCGCAGAATCACCTACGGTTCTCGCAGCAGGAGCAATGCTCGGTATGATACCCATGTAACCCCATCGTGAGATGATGTTCTGATGCCTTCCCTTTTCTCAGCCGTTCACCCTTGACATCTTTGCATCTCCCGCTTCGATCACGATGTCGAGCCCTGGGCGGCCGGCAGACGCCAGCGTACTTCCCTTCACCCAATATGCATCATCCCTATCTGCCCAGGGCCGACACAGCTTTTCGCAAAACCAGGGGCTGGATCCCATCAACCAGTTCATGTACGACCGAGGGCCGTGGAATCCCATCCAGCTGACCGCACCGAGTCCATCCGTTGGGGTACAGTTCAACCAGGGGCTTCCGAGCTTCACCGGCCACCGAAGCGTTCCGCCTTCGGAGGCCGACACTGTCAGCCAGAGCATTGGAGGGATTTTGACAGACTCTGGGTATGGGAGCAACGCCAGGCAGAGCGTGGGCAATCCGTCCGTCTATGGTGAATTGGATCCGATCGTTATTGCCCGCCTTCAGGCCATGGGCCAAGACGATGTTTCATTGAAAGGGGATGCTCAAAAGCGGGAAGCCCGCGGCCCAAGGCCGGTACCGGGTACGTCAAACGGCAAGAGCCTCATTTGTCCAGATTGCGAAGAGCCTGTCAAGACACCCTCGGAACTGAAGTAAGTTCTAGTGACCTGCGGGTTCAGGTCTCGCGCTAACTCGGAATGATCAGGAAACACCAAGCCAGACACACTCGGCCTTGTAAGTGTCACTTTTCAGGATGTACAAAAATGAACGAGGGATTTGCTACCAAGAATGACCTTGATCGACATTTGAAGTCCGTTCACAAGGTAGCCACAAAAGACGAGCCAATCTATCGCTGCAATCTGGATCAATGTAAAGATAAACCCAAAGACTGGCCGAGGCCAGATAATTTCCGGCAACACCTGAAGAGAAAACACGGCTTGGGCAAGGTCGATTTGAGACGCTTTATGTACCGGTATGTCAAGCAACCCGTCCTGGGCCACACCGATACTGACGCGCATGTTCTGCAGGATTCCGTCACCACACCTTGCAAGCCGTGGGCCACCAGAAACCGCCGTTTCAGAAGCACCCATGGTCCCGAGCCCCGATTCAACCTCACAATTATCGTGGGGGGAGATGGATCAGGGCCACGTCGCGCCTGCCAGCCTCATCAATGGACACCCCGGGCTGGCCCAAGCAAACAACATGGCCCCATATTCTAGGCCCCTTTCTTTACAGGAAATAGCCGGCGCCTCCTCGAGCGCCGTTGAACCCCATTACTCAAGCCGGGATTCTGCGGGGCCTGATCAGCTAACCTATGTTTCTCCTTATGCCCTGAGTCAGAGCCGGTTCTTTGGGCAGTTTGATGCTCAAACATCATCACCCGTGGAAGCGGTTCAACTCGAGACGGGCAACACTCGGGGCATCTTGCAGGAAGACGTTCAGTTAGAGGCAGGGACAGTCGAATACACTGCGCCGGATGAAATGGACGTGGATAACCCTACCGAGGAGTCCGCCTCCGAGGATGGCCAACATGACACCGACTCGGAGGGAGATGAGCCACCATGCGGCACAATAGACCTTGAAACCAACATTCCCCGAGACACCGGCGCTCAATACCACGAGGAGGATGGAGTTCAAATTAAACTGTCTCCGTCCCAAGTGCAGTTGGGCGCAGACACACCCCGGCCTACTGAGCTTGACGACGACGAGATGAGCGCTGTCCTTCAGTCATTAATCGAGAAGGGCAAGCTCGGCGAGATGCTGAAGAAACTCGGATACTCGGCGGCGGAGGAGGAGGCCAATATCAAGGATCAAAAGCCAGTGATCGCCTCCTCGACGGCGAGCGAGACCAGCCGCATCAACAAGTGCGAGGAATGCGAGAAGACTTTTACTCGACCCTCTGAGCTCAGGTATGTCACCTCATCTTCTTTTTTCCAAACCAGACATTAACCGTTACTCTCTCATGTTCTATTAGGAAACATATGAAGCGCCACGCAAAACCCTACGCTTGCACGTTTGCCAAGTGTTGCAAGAAGTTCGGTAGCAAAAACGACTGGAAACGGCACGAGAACAGCCAACACTTCCAGCTCGAGATCTGGCGCTGCGCCGAGCAGACGACCGACCGCCCGGATCAACTAGAATGCGGCAAGGTTTGCCATCGCCGGGAATCCCTCAAGTCCCATCTCGAAAAAGACCACGGCATGTACGACCAAGCCATGCTCGACAAGAAACTTAGCGACTGTCGCTTGGGCCGCAACTTTGAGTCGCGCTTTTGGTGCGGCTTCTGCCAAAAGACGATCGAGCCGACTGGCAAGGGGGGTCCTGCGCACAGCGAGCGGTTTGACCACATCGACGACCATTTTAATGGCAAGAATGGCTTACCCAAAGCGGATATCAACAATTGGAAACATATCGATACCGATCCCCTCGACACGCCGGCTAGTTCGCCGGCCAAGAGTAAACGCGTGGGACTCGCGGCTTCTCGGGCGGGCAAGTCTCGCAAGCGGGTCCATGGCGGTACCGATGACAGTCTGCCGAGGGTGAAGCGATTCAAGGATGGCAATGGCAAGGTGTGGTTTTGGCTCTGTGTACGTCCCCCACGTCCCCCTCCCCTAACTTGCCGTCCCCCCAAAATAGTAT
Source organism: Chaetomium globosum CBS 148.51 (assembly GCF_000143365.1). Lineage (NCBI taxonomy): Eukaryota > Fungi > Ascomycota > Sordariomycetes > Sordariales > Chaetomiaceae > Chaetomium > Chaetomium globosum. The sequence continues at coordinate 1,985,280 of NT_165976.1, forward strand.
CAAAGCCAGTTCCTAACCCGACCCACACGTCAGTGTTACTGCCGCGATTACTGGAAGATGAAAACGACCGACTCATGCATGGGCGACGGATGCAACCATATTTTTTGTGACAAGTGCGAGACTTTTAATGGGGACGAGGACATGGGCGAGGCGGATGTCCCAAACCCTGCTCAGAGCGTAGGGAAGGACGGGTTGATGACTTGATGACCTGATGAGATACCCCTGGGAGTTTGAGGTTATTTTGGATAGCATACTACGGGCTTAGAAGGTTTTGGGAGTGATTTGGATAACGGCTTTGTAATATTCCTCTTTCTCGGGGCTTTTTTTTTTTGACATAGGCGGGAAAATATCACGGAGTGCGGATAGAAGACAACGCAAATTGGATTGGATCCCCTTGAGGCTACTAATTCTCTTGTCTTCGTCAACGTCGATTGGACCGGACGTGTTGCTGCTCAGTGGCATCTGTCTCCAGACCAGGTTTCCGCTTCAAAGGGGGCCTTCCTAGGTAGCTTTCCGGATATCGAAATCGTGGATGAGAAGTAACCGCGTGAACGCCTCGCGCATTCGCTGGGCAAAGGGGTGAGCTGCCGGGGAAGCTGGACTTCGTTTTTCTGCTCGGAAGTCAAACACCTCTTGTGTAGTGGTGCATAGCAGGGCTATTGGACAGAAACATGTTTTGCCCGCCCCATAAGCTCTGTCCTCTGTCGTTATCCGCCACCCCGAGGCGCATCTCCCTGCGGCGCGAATCCCACTTACCATCAACCAAATCCAGTTACGCAAACTCACCTGGCCCTAGAAACGAGGTAGACTCCTCCAATTACTCTGGATCGCCAGCCATACCCACCTGCGGCGCCAGAAGCTCGCTTTCTCGACGAACATAATTGCTTCATCCATGGATGTGATCTCTCATAGTCGGCAAGAGACAGCAATCGTTGGCAAGATGCCGCTTGAGCGGGCGATGTTGCTGTGGGAAGACAACATGTTGTCTGGGATTTTCGGCCGTATAACCACTGCTGCCATCCTCGCTCTCGAAGGGTTGGCGTTCCTAGCTTTTGAAAAGACCCTTCCTCCCCTTCATCCCTGATCGACCTTCACCGTCCTCTCCATAGGAGTCTCGGGTTCCTCGGCGATGTTATCAACATGTAAAAATGCGCTCAATAGCAAGGCCCAATAAATAAAATTGCTGGCGTCGCTTCGTTCGTCAGTCGCGCGGCCCTTCGCTACGCTACGGGGCGCTTCCTTCCTCTCTCCCGCTCCTGGCAATTTTCCTGCCCCTCTCCGGAGGACAATCCGGGTCAGGGTTGATTACGGGAGAGACGAAGCGGCAATATCTGTCCATCGGCCAACAACTCCATCTACTTGAGCCGTCTTCTTACACTTAACTATAGCTACTAATCGTTTCTATTCTGCCACTCACGTTACGTATCTACACTCACGTCCTCGCTACTTACAAATCAATTAGACTCCTCTGAGGGAGCCTCCCCCGCCCCTCGCAAGCCGCCTCGAGCAAGACAGTACTGGTATATCCGCTCCGCCGCCCAAGAAGATATCCCACGATGCCCAGGGGGTCCACGATATGTTCCAGTTAATGGTGTACGCTGTGGACGAGCCGTCTTTCTTCGGCGCCTAGGAGGCGTTGAAGACTGAGTTCAAGGACCAACCGGCCATCTGTCGCTATCTCAACAAACAGTGGTTTCCGCTCCGTGAGCAGTGGGCCCACTGCTACACCAAGAAGTATCGCAACTTTGGCTACAAAGCTACATCGCCAGTCGAGTCCACGAATCTCACGACCAAAAGCTATCTCCTCAACAGCCGGTCAGACCTCTTCCGGCTCGTCAAGACTCTCCACGAGATGCACATGAACCAGCGGAAAGAGTTCTTCGAAGTCACCAGTTATCAGAACACCAAGACGAAGCTCCAGTATCTCAGCCGGACTTGGCTCGGCCCCCTGACAACTGCAATCTCATACAAAGGCTTAGACCTTATCAACAGCGAATACAAGCACGCGTTGGCGGCGTTGCCGGCAGAAGATGGCCATCGCTCGACGAAGGAGATTACAGCCCTACCCCCCTGCGACGACGACTTTTGCACGGTTGGCTTGCAGTTTGGTATCCCCTGCCGTCACAAGATCTACCAATTGTTGGTACGAAACAGGACAAGAGAAGAGGGGCGGAAAGAGACCCTTCACGTTCGTGACGTCCATCCTCACTGGCATCTTACGCTTCCTCTCCACGTTGGAGATGCCTACCTTCGAATCAAGGACCCCAAGATGGCCATCCTTCGGCGCCGAGAATGAGCGATGGTATCCGCCGGCGCCTCTCGCAGTGGGAGCTGGAAGGTGATGAGGCAGATGAGGCTCCACGAGAGAGGACTCGACTGGTGATAGCTTCACGGCCAAGAGCGGGTCGACTACTCAGCTCCAACGGCCTTCGGTGGTCTCAAGAGCTACTGGGTCGCTCGCCAGCCGCCACCGCCCCCCGAGCCACGAGATGATACCCCACGAGAGGAGGCGCCACGAGAGGAGGCCGCCGTCGAAGCGCCTGCGCCGGCTCCGAAGAGACGAGGCAGACCCCCAAAGATCAAGGAGACCGCTGCCGTCGAGGCGCCGGCGCAGCCGAGGAAGCGGGGCCGACCCCCGAAGAACAAGGAGACTGCCGCGCCGGAGCCGAAGCGCCAGCGCGCAACACCAAGCAGGGGCCCTCCTGCCGGCACTATTGGAGTAGGAATAGCCTCACAGGGAGGAGTTAGAACACAGGTGGTAGTTGGCGCAACTGGCAAGACAACGAGGTCTGGCAGGCAGGTCCAGTTGACCAAGAAGGCGGCTGAGGCGGGGAGCGCGTGAGTCTGGGCCAGTCAGCAAGAGGAGGCGTTGAGTCCTTGAGATTGCGCGTGTGCATCCAGTTTTGGTGTGTTTTGTTAGATATATAGATGTCTCAATCTTGCCTGTAGGACTGCGCCTGGATTGATTGTCTGTTTTGCTGTGTGGTGTGGCAATCGCTGTTCTGGCTGGCTTGGGGTGGCTGTCTTGTCTGTTCAGAATTTTGGATTTTTTGGATTTCTGGTTCCCCCATACATAACCCTAACCCTATAACCAAAAAAAAGGAGAGGGTATATTTCGACTGTAGGGTTGGGTTCTTTCGACTGTAACTCCCATATATAACCCTAACCCAGGGTAAAAAAGGTACATCCAGCTTTCTGCCACCCGCTGCACCGGCCCACCCAGCATGAATTCTGCCGGCCCAACCGACATCTGCCTTTTCCACCCAACCAAGCCAAACTATCGCCGTCATCTCCGCGCCAGCGATCACGATCGCCAACAGCCGGAATCAATTGCCCCAAGTAAGCGCTATCGATAGGAACTACTAACTAAGATAGCTACGTAGTTAGCCAGACCGGAGGGCAGTTAATTCGATCAATTCTGGCCTCTTCGAGCAATTAAAACGATCTCATTCAATTGAATGTCGGTTTGCGTTGCGACCCACCGATGCGACCGGGGCTGACCGCCTTGGAAAGTGGGGCGAGAAGCAGGTACCGCAGTCGAAAGAGCTGAGACCTACAGTCAAAATATACCCTCTCAAAAAAAGTGATACTACACCCCCATCAAAAAGTGATACTGCACCCCTATCAATTGCCTTTGGGATGGACAGCAGGCTTTGGGACGGACAGCAACCCTTGGGACGGACAGCAAGGCTTTGGATGGATAGACAGTGAGCCTTGAGATGGACACGCAAGGCTTTGGGTGGACAACAAAAACATAGGGTAGGCACAGGTCGGCCTCTCGCGGTGGGTGGTAGCAAAGCTGTTAGAATGCGCAACTTCCCCCTCAGAAGGTAGGCGAATTGCACCCAGATCTTCGCCATCGGCCAGGGGCGCATTCAGCTGGCGCAATTGGTGCTTGTCGGCCTCCTCGAGGAGGATAGGGTCCGCGAAGGCTTCGTCGGCGATATTCGGCGCCAGCGGTTGCTGATTCTCGTCGTCTGTCTTCTTCCATTTGCGCTTGATATTCAACACCACATTCTTGTTGATGTGGAATGCGCAAATCTGCTGGTGAGCGTCCGGAAGGTGGTCTTTTAAAGCGTTTTTCAGCGCCTTATCGAAGTCGGTGATCACCACTCCTGAACTCTCAATACCGTAGTGTAGCTGGCATGCCAGAAGTTGCTGGGCCAACCATCCGAAGCCGTCCTCCCGCTCGTTATCAACAAGGCCGAATGCAGCGTTGAATGTGGTGGTGACGTTCGTTACACCAGTGGCCTGGAAAAGTAGCATACTAAAGCGGTTGGTTTTGTACGTGTTGTCCAACTGCAAAACCAATGGGTATTTCCTCCACATCTCTATGCACCAAGGATAGGTCCAGAAGAGTCCTGTGATCTTGTGGTGATCCGTCGGGTCGATCCGGACGACGTGGTAGGTGCCTGTTTCTCGAAGCATTGTGAGGAGGGCTTGCGTAGGGGTCTTGCCGCCTTGCTTGTCCCGTTGCAGTCGGTCGCGGAGTGGAAAGCTACAGGCCGCGGAGTAGAACTCGTTGGGGGAAATACCGTGGACTTATCACGTGGGATTCCCTCCCTGTCGAGATCCTAGCCGCGCAACCTTCTCCCTCCTCGACAGGGAACGTTGACAAGGTCAACGAGCAGTTAAAGGCGAAAGATATGCGGCCGAGGGGAATTGTTGACAAACTCAACGAACAATTGGGGGCGAAAGATACGCGGATCGCTGGGGTACCCCAAGGCGCGGCGGCAATGACGGCGAAGGGTGACGGAGGCGCCACGGCGGGTGCGATGAGGTGGTGGGATGGTGGGCATGGCATGCGGAGGGCAACGGAGGCGGGGGGGTCGGGAGCAATTACCTATTTCGTGAGACATGTCTTGGAGGCGTTTGCCTGCCTGTCTCGTGTCTGCGTGTGTCTCTGGTCGGGGCAATGGGCCGGTTCTGTCTCTCCTGAAGCATGTACGTAAAGCCGGAGGAATGTTCTATTGTTTCTTCTCCGGTGTATGTGTCCGGCCGGGATGTTGTTTGTTTTCTTTTACCCCTGGCGCATCGACCATGGGCGGGGGATTGGCCAAGTAGCCGCGTGGCTTGGGAGGGAGGATTCGTGTCTCGGACAGAAGAGCTACTTCAGGCACAAGATCGCATGCATGTGTGTGTGTGTGTGTATAGGTTATTTTGGCTCTTGCCTTGATCGCTAAAAGGGGCAACGTTGCTAGTGTAGTCGAATGCCCCCAAAGCGGCGCAGTGTTTCAGGAGATGCCGCTGGGATGGTGCCGGCATACGCTAGTCGGCGTGGCCGGCGAACAACCGGCCCAGTTCAAGGCAGGGCATCATCCAATATGGACGACGCCAGGCGCGTGGACGAGATAGGCTACATGTTTCGGCCTCTCTATGCACGGCTCCTGGATTGGGGGCTGCATGGAGCACATTCTTACACTCAGCCGAGATGAGGATATGACCACTGTCACTCGGGCACCCCGATAGTTAATTAGACTCAACCAACTTTTACACACATTGATACAGTAGCTGATGATGTGGGAGGCCGGGGCTGCCAGAGTCGAGGTAGCAACACTGATGACACAATTCTCGAGCACATTCCAACTTCCAGAACACAGCGAGGGGAGGAAAGGCCAGCGGCGAGTTGTCGTGGTCCTTGGCGAGGCGCTATCGCAGTGGTGACACAAGGTCATACGGTAAAATACCTGAGCAGATTCAGCAATTGTGGCGGCCTGTCGCACCTCTTGGGCTCAGCTCGGGGCCTTGTCTTGAGCCACCTATACACAGTACCGTGGTCCTGGGAAACGGCAGGCTTGCTTGCCGCACGGTTGCTTGTCTGGCGGCTACAACAGCCACGGAAAGGAAGGTTTGCTGGTTCGGGCTTCAACCCGCAAGTTCATTGGTTCTCTGGATCGGTCGGGCTTTAACAACGCCACACACTAGCCGATCACTGATGTGCAGAGACGAGACGAAGGTCGACGTGGTAATGCAGCTCTGAGGCGGCGCAGACGGGAGATGGGAACGGATCGGGAGAGAAGGGGCTTGTATGCGGCTTCTCACGAATCAGTCTTGTCAGATGAGAGTGAGGCGACGGGATCTGAGGGAGATGGGAAGCTGCATGAGAAATTAGAGCCTCTTCCCTGTGTGTTGTCCTCCCGTTTTTCCTTCGTTCCAAGGTTGGTGTTGGCGGTGGCAGGGAGGGCTTCATCCGGTGCTGGACCAGAAGGTCGTACAGAGGCGTCGGCATGGTACCGCATTGGGCGACAAGGGGCCGAATAATGGGAGGGCAGAGCCAGAGTGCTGGGATGGCTTGGGTGGGTGCAATGCCGGGTGTCCGATGATGATGATGATGATGATAAGAATGGCGGCTCTCAATTCGGACTCGGTTGCAGATTTGGGGGTTTCGAGATTGGCATGCCTAACCGCGCAATCCGTTACTGTGTGTGTAGTGTATGTACACAGCGGTTAGTGTGTAGACATATTTAGCAAGAACACACCTTGACTGGGCGATGATGATTACCCCTCGCCTGGCGCCTGGTGAAGTGCCACGGCACAGTTTGAGACGTGGAAAGTGGTCGAACGGATGTTTGCGTTACCGAACCATGCACGGCGACCGAGGAATGATCGATTTGGTCGCAACGACGGCGGCAGCTGCAAACCACCCGGCAGAAGCTGCACACCACGATCGCTGCAAGCAAATTACCGAAAGTGTCAAAGTCGCAGTCAAGAGATCTGCCGACGACGACAATACACCGTCCTTCGTACTTCGTACTTCTCGTCACTCTCGCCCAATCAAATCAGTATTCCAGTTACGAATACCATTGTTACCATCATGTACCTGGGTAGTATTCTCCCGTCTCGGTCTCCCACTGTAGCCACAAATGCAACAGACCCAAAGTTGTCTGAGCTTCTCATCATCAGTGTCTCACCAATCTCGACGGGAAGGAACCCAACTCAGTGTCCGAATCAGCACGCGAAATCTTTCGCAGGCTCACAGGGCTGTAGGCCTCAAACTGTGGCGCTCAACGCGACCCTTCAAGCGGCCCAAAAAGCGGTCCTCGTTCACAACGGAAAGCCCCGCAGGGTCGCGGCAAGCAAGGATACAGATGGGGTTGATTGTGGGGCTATAGGGGCCATCTTTTTTCAGGCGACCATTGCCAAGATAGGTCTCTGAATGCCTCCATCAATTTTTGGATGCCTTTCAAGTTGGGTGCCGCTAGCAAGCGCGCCGCGACCCACCAAGAAACGGTGACTGTGCCAGACCTGTCCGTTATCTTTCCCTCTTTCGATTTCATCATCGTCCTCACTCAATTACATCCCACGCCTGTGTACCACCAACGGGGATAGAAACCTATTGTGGAAAGATGCCGTTCGACCGCGCCAAACAAACAACGAAATTGAGAATCATATCGATGCGGCGCATATTGTAATTCGGATTAAACTCCGAGTGGCGTTTCTATCCTATTCTGACCATGCATTCACGCGCTCATGGCCGAGAGAGGTTGGGGGCTGTTTTGACAAAAACCACATTTCTAATCCGCTGTTCAATCTCGGTTTGTGCGAGGCCTGACGAGAAGGACACAGAGCTAAGGTTCCACCGCCGATTGAGTTGCCTCGCTGCCGCATTGCCAACAAACAGCCTCCCTACCCGACTTAATTCCCACGTCGACACAGTCCCTACCTAAGGTACCTACATAGAAGAGCCGCAAAGGCGTTGATACTCACTCCCACCTACCAACCTGCTATTCCGGTTGGTCTATCGTTGAACAGCCAGGCCCGTCCCTCTCCACCCGGAGTGTGGCTTGTGTATGTAGTGGACATACCCATGTACAGATATTCAAACGTCACCGTCTTCCACGTCGAATACCTTCCCGTGGGCCGCGGACAACGCCCCCTTCCGTCCCCAAGATAACCTAACCTGTGGAAGATTCGGAAACAAGACGGCGGGTTTTCAGGACGGTCCACGGATTCCCGCCGTGTCCCTTCTGATCAGCTGTTGGCTGCCCTTAACTGCGCTCGTGCGGCACAGCCATATGGACGATCCACACGTTGACGCCAACACCGGCTCTCAGGGGTGCAGGAGACGGAAGTGCGTGCAGCTGCAAGCCAACACTCGCGAAAGCCAAGACGGCCTTGCTCAGCCCCGGCGGGCGACTGCGCTTGTCTCCCCCGAGTACGTACTTTTGTCACTTGCCGTTGTTAGACTGCGGGGAAGATACAGATGCGGCTCTGCGCACTCGAGAACACACTCCCCTCCGCAACAATCGAGGGGGGAAACTGAGCTGCCACAGAGACCGGGGAGACCCCCCGCCCCACCCTTGGACCGCCGGAAGAGATGACGCCCCCTGGAGGAAGAGGTTCGCACCCATGGCCCCTCCATCTCGTCCGTATGTACATACGTACACGTACACAGTATGCTTTCCGTCCGTTGACAAGCAACAAACCATGCCCAAATGTCCATCTTTCCTCTCGAAACTGCGCCTTCCCGCTTTCCATGTGGCAGACCCGCTTCGCTCTTCGTCGAGTCGAGGGCAAGCCCATGACCACCCCTTGGCCCCCCCCGTACCTTGACCATACATATATCCTACCACCGCCGCATTGTTGTCCCCTGCTGCTCTCAAACCGGAAAGTGCTTTAGCATCACCACTCACAAACACTCATTTCCTCATTTCCCACCACGATTACTCCTCGCGTCTAAACCAACGTTGCCGTCCAGAGGACACCCATCTCGTCCGTTACCGTTCTAGGCACAAGGTTGAAAAGCCTTTCCGCTCCCGCCATGGTCAACCCCTACGTTCTCGGGGGAGCTGCCTTCCCTGAAGAAGACCCGTCCTTCATGAATCAGCCTTACAATGGGTTTGAAGATGGCCTCGGAGACTCGAATAGAATAACGTTCATCGACCCTGAGCTTCAGACTCCCTCGTCGACTTCCTATGGCAACCCCTGGGCCGCTCCTGTTCACCAATCCCTCAAAGAGAACCACGCGGCATACTTTGTCGGCGATCTCCAAAGGCGAGCCCCCGGCCACACGCCTCTCCGCCCAGCAATCAGCCTCCCGCCGGCATCGTCGTCTTATGCCCGCTGCCCGAGCCCCCTCTCGTCCATTGAGCTGTCGCCGCCCGGTAGTGGACTTAGCCCTCCGCCGGATACCGAGTCGTTCCACGACGGCTACCCCATGACCCCGCCTGACACGAACTTGCTCTCACCCTTCCCGGGATTCCTGCCCTTGGAGCCGACCGCCCACGCCATCCAGTTTACGAGCATGGGACCCGCCTGCGTGAATCTCTTCGAAGTCAACTCCACCCAGCAACTAGAGTACAGCGAGAGCGACAACGGAGTCACCGACTTTGACTTTACCCCTGTCCCGAACTACTTCGACGACCACGTCAGCCACGATCCGGAGCCGCCACAGAGCGCCGTTGGTCTCGAGTTTACTAGTAACCGGGCTGGGGCTGGAATCCATGCGATCAATCGCCCAGGGGCAGATGGAGATTCCAAGCCAGTACCCGCCCTTGGATGAGGAGGCAGGCTCAGAAGGCGAACCCCTAGGCAAGCGCCGATACGACGACGACAACGACGACGAGGAGGATTACCGGCCGACCAAGAAGCAGAGGAGGAGCGGCCGAACACCAGCGCGGCGCGGGGACAAGATAGCCATCGCCGCTACCGCCTCACCCGCCCGGCGAACACGCGCCCGAGGCGCCAACGCCGCGGGGCCCCGTCGGCCGAGCCCCCTCTCTGCTGGCAACAAAGCCCGGCTCAGCTGCCCGGACTGCAAAAAGACCAGCTTCAGCTCGCAGTCGGACCTCGACGCCCACCTCAACAAGGAACACCGCCGGCCCTTCAACTGCGTCTTCGACTTTGCCGGCTGCAACTCGACCTTCGCCAACAAAAACGAATGGAAGCGCCACGTCACGACCCAGCACCTCCTCCTCAACTATCTGGGTCTGCACCGAAGGCACCTGCGCCAAAGCCAACACCCAAGACCAAACCCACACCCCCTCCAGTCCCTCCACCACCACCACCACCACCACCACCACCACCACCACCGCCTCCTCCCAGCCCACCGGCGCCATCTTCAACCGCAAAGACCTTTTCACCCAACACCTCAAACGCATGCACACCCCCAAAGAACTCAAAGACGTCCCCCCTTCCACCACCACCACCAAATCCACCCCCACCACCACCCCCTCCACGACAACAACCCCAAACACCCTCACCCAATGGACCGCCCGCCTCAAGCACCTCCAAGCCACCTCCATCCGCCCGCGCTGCCAGCTGCCCAAGTACATGCGGTGCCCGGTCCCTCACTGCACGGCGCCGCCCTTCCGCGGCGACGGCGCCTGGAACGACCGCATGGAGCACGTGGCTAAGCACATGGATCGCGCGGCGCGCGGTAGCAGTACTACCGGTGTTGGTGGGGAGGGCGGGGGTAGGGTGGTGTTTGGGGGCAAGGGGGATCGCACGCTGGTGGAGTGGGCGAGTAGTAGGGAGGTGGCGATTATTATTCCCGCGGGGGGAGGGTGGGGATGATGGAGAAAGGGGGGGGTCGCCGGCCACGGCGAGTGGATGTTTGAAGGCTCTCTTTGATGACGGGGCCTGGGGGGAATGTGGGGGG
>NT_165976.1:1995979-2002327 GCF_000143365.1 Chaetomium globosum CBS 148.51
GAAGTGGGATCCGCCCAGATGGAAACACCCAGAGATTATGGTTACACTGTTGGAGGGGGGAGTGGGCAGGAGGAGGATGCGGAGGGGGAGGAGGATGATTGAGTGTCGTGATATTGGTGGTGGTGTTTGTTTCTTTGGTTCTGTACTGGTTGGTGGGCTTGAGGGCTACGGCTACGGGTAATAATTCGTTCACTTTCTTGGTTTCTTACGTTTATAGGAGACGTTATGGGTTACGAGTCACGACCACAGAGATACCTAGCTACGATTTCTTTTCTTGTCGATACCTATTTGTTGAGTTTCTTGGAGGGACGGTTACGGAAGACGTGGCATCATCGCTTGGCTCTTATTGTTTGTAATGATACATTCTTTCGCTTGCATTGGCAGACTAGATCTCTTACTGTCTCAGTGTTTTCCTCACAAATATCCCCGAATAGAAGTGGTTAGACAGATCCACTACTTGTTACTCCCATCTTACAAGCACACGCCCGGAGGCCGCGGCCGCATCACAAGGCAAGTGTCGGCCTCTTTCTGACAGCAAGCCAACAACGAAGGCAAAAGAAAATTCTGTGCAGCCAGGGTGTCACCTCACATGCTCTGCCCCCAAGCCCAATCAACCCTGCCCGCTGTCTATGCAGACCTCCCACATCGAAGATTCTGCCCTGTCTCGCTGTCTCGGGTGAGGACCACAATGCGGTGTACCGCCAGGCACAACTGTCCTATGACAGCTCGTGACACAGAGTCCTATCAGGTCCTGGAAGGCTTACCGAAGGGCGATTGGATTTTGACAATGACCGGTTATCTTTCTCATCCCCCGGCGTCGGATCATTGGTTCAGTCATGACCGTTTTAGTGTAAATGTTAGCTGGCGGGGGAAGGGGGGGCTTTCTTCAACAACCCAACTCGGTTCCATCGAATGAGGGGGCGAGCAAGCCGTTCCTTCAACACCGCGGAGTCTGGATGCTGCGCCTCGACTCGGTCGGCGCCTGACAGCGTAACAGGTTTGGCCTGCCGAGAGAAGCCAAGGCGGACTCACTCGCGAGGAGGTGGGGAGGTACCCTTTTCGTCACCGCACACGCATCCATCGAAACCCATGATCTGGTTCAAGATCTCCGTGGGACCTTTTGCCCGGGACCTTCCTGAGGCCCACCTTGCCGACCGACGGGTGCAAGAGACCGCATGCAGGGTGCGAGGGGTGTGCCTGGCTGCCGTGACTCGTTCAATGCTACCTGGCGGTCGATCAGGCTTGCAGAATCTGAAAACACCAATCGCCCGTTATCCTTCTCGGATGCTTCTGCCAAAGAAAGATTGTTTTGTGTCAAAAATGAAGACTGGCCGGTCTTCTTTGCGTTACACTAAAGCGGCGATCAGAGAGTCTCGAAGGTCTTGTCATATGAGCTAGAACCCATCCGGCACCAGACGGCAGGCATGCACCGGGGCGCGCACCAGTCTCAGTCTCCGTCAGTTCCACCCCGTTGCGTGAGACTTGGATCGCGAAAGCCAGGCCAAATGCGGGAATGTCAAGGGAGGAAGCAGAACCAGGCGGCCGCGAGCCCCCCCGGCCGAGCCCAAGGTGTGTCGTTATTGTGGCTGAGGCTGCAGGGGGTCAAGACGAGCGGCTGCACTCCACACGCGGGAACGCGGCGACCCGATAAGGAAACGCGGCGTGGCTTTCGGCTTAGTGCTTCTCTCGCCTACCCCTGTCTGCTTCACTACTTCATCAGCCATCGCGTTCTTTTTGCCACCAGGGTTTGTCGACGGCGTTCGAGACGGGCGACACACCCTCACACCGGACCCCCCGACGAGCTGGCGGGGGTTTGTCTGGCGGTGGAGTTCCGTTTCCATGCCGATCCCTTCAGTATTGTTGTTGGGCTGACTCGACGGAGGGGGACCTGAGAGCCGGACGGCTGGTTGTTCCCCCGACCTACGAGTGGCTGAAAAATCGTCATGTTATTGGCACCCCAGCCATCGTCACCGCTGCAGGCACACCCAATGCGGCTTATCACCATCAGACTCAACCAAAACCCAAGCCAGGACGGTTCGCGAGAACTTGACAAGGGCAAGACGTTCGGTCGTTGACTCGAAAAGTTGACGGCATGACGGTCTTCAGACCCATGGCGAGCTGAAGCGTTATTGGTTTAGGTAGCTTCACCTTATTTTGGGAGATTGCTGCTGGCCTGGCGAAGCTGAGATGCTTTGTTGGAGGCTGTTGCGCCGTCATAGGAGCTGCGGCTGAATCCGAGTTCTGGTTCCGGGTCGAAGGAGGTTTCCGCGAAGAAAACTGAACACCCGCACAGAAAGTGCCCACAGAGATGGAGCCCTTCATCGGGACGAGAGTCCTTTGGGCTTGGTTGGCAATATCTGAAGGATGATTCATGGCGATCTAACTATTGGTATCGAAGGGAAGACAGGGAGGTCCGGCTGTAGGTAAACAAACAATAGGGGTTGCCCCACCCCCTTCATTTCCCGCTTGACCCTGGGCAAGGTTGTAGGAAGACTTGAAGTTTCGGACTGGACAGTTAAAGACCGCTTGATGAAAGGAACATTAAGCTTTGTGAAGTGAAGGTATCGGATGTTTGTGGTCCAGCCATGCTGGAAAAGATGCAGGCACTCAGTAAGCGGATGGAGTATGTGACCTTCATCAGTTTCGATATTTAGAACAGCAAGAGTCCAAGTTATCTTTGGTGTTGTTGGACGCTTTTGCAGTTCTCTCTTTGTTTTATATCTCGGTAGCTGTGGTTATCACCCGATATAATCGTGGTCATATGTGCAGTTCTGTTCCTAGTCCCTCTTCGACAGAGTTGGCCGTGTTTCAAGACTACCTACCAGAGTATTATCGGAGTGTGAGTTAGCCCTACGTAAACATCTCGGGGAAACAAGTAACTGTCACCATTACAACCACATTGCGGCCGCAAGTCCGTTTATTGCGATATCTTTTCCTCGTGAGCGAGCTCGAGTCCCTCAGCGCAGGAAACCACCTCATGCTTCAACTGTTAAATATTCGAGATTGATCAAACTAATGGCAATAAAGAAAAGTCCTAGGATAACTTCAGTAAAAGCTCGGATACATATATCAGGAAGTGTAGTGTGCTGGAAGGTGCGAAATATATTGTTTACTGTGGTGATGTTGACATTGGATGAGGGGCTTAATGAAGTCAAATTTTGAGATAGCCCAAATAGGAAGAGGGAGGAGTGGAGGAAAAACTTCTTCTGATGTTAATCCGAGTTTAGCGGTAGGGCTATTATTGGTAGGGTTATTCTTGGTCGCTCTTTCTCGTCGATGTGATCAGACACAACTAACAAGGTGGAGGGCAAGAGCGCAAGAGCTGCCCGCCAGCGACCTGCTCCTTCCTTTAATGATCACACTCACGAACAATTCTGCACTCAAACAACTCCGCAATTAAATCACCAACATGGAAAAGAGCGACCCGCCTCATAATGGCCGCCGAGAAAGCGGATCACCTCTAGGTTCGGATCGCATTCTCGACAGGAAGATCGAGAGGCTTGCACTTCCGGAAGGTTTCTCATCAAATCTCGCCAAAAGAGGACCACTCTCTGGAAGAAAAACATCTGATCGATCGGTCCGTTCCATTGTCAGCCTCTTTGAGAAGTCGGCAGGCACTCTCGAGAGCCCCGGGTTCAACAAGTTGGGGTTGGCATCGGGCGCAAGCGACAGAGTTGAGGTTAAGGATGGAAAGAAAGGCCGGGGAGGCACCCGCATGAGCAACAAGGACGACAAGAACGTCAATATCCCCACCAAGAATTCGAAAAACTTGCAGCACCAAGAAGTTCAATCGCTCGGCACCACATTTTCGATGTTCCCCTCGTCCCGGGTCAACTACCAAGTCGAGGACTACTCCTTGACCTTGCTCAGGCACAAATCCTACTTCAACAACAGACCATTGGCGCGCTGTTTGGATGACCTTGCTGACAAGGACCCGAAAGTTAAGGATCAGCAGGTCAAGAGTAAAAAAGAAGGAGACAGGGAACGGGCTAAGGAGAACGGGGAGACTCTGGGCGACAGAAATGATCGGGAGAGGAAAAAGGACAGAGATATTTTGCCAAACCAAAGGAATACGCCTTTGCCTCTCCAACAGCTCGACAACCAGATGGGCGACTTGCGTATCTGGGAAGACGTATCCGAGCCTGAGATATTCAAGCTAGAGAGGCGCTGCTCACCAGAAGTCCGATGCTTTTGGAACGACGTGCGGACCCAGTTATGGGTAGACGAGGGGGAGATATACAGAGAGAAACCGACGCTGACAGAGCAATTGGGCATCGACGACGATACTCCGACGCCGTGGGACCCTGCCACTCAGTTATCCATTTCGTGCCCCGCAAACACCGACATAGAACACCCACTTCCACTTCCGCCCACTCGACTGCCGCCGCCCATACCGGTGGCCTCTCGAGGACGGTCTCACACAACCATTTCCTCACAATGGAAGCAATACCCAGTGGCGCCTCCCCTGGAACCCTTCCTTGACCCGGCAAGCGACTGCCTTTACTGGGACGAGCTGCGGCCGACATACTCCGTCAGGCTAAGCAGGTCCGCGCTAGGATGCCCAGACATTGTAGACCTCTCACCCGACGCGCACACTGAGACAGAGTCGCCCAACTTGCCCGCGCCCGCCCGGCCGCTGCCCACCCCACCGATAACACAGTCCAGCCATTCGCGTTACCCCAGCGGCAGCGGCAGTGGCAGCGGCAGCGGCCCCTGGACCCGGCCACCGGTGTGGCGCACCCCGTCCTCGTTGGGGTCGTGCTCACCACCGCCAGTGCCCCCTCTGCCGGTACCAATTCCAACTCCAACAGGCGGCCGTCAACGGAGCCGCACGAACCACAGCAGATACCGCCACCCGCCGCATTTGCCCGAGAAATCCGCTTCCACCCTTACCTCCGTCTCCACCCACAGTGCCACCATGACCAACAGCAGCGCGACAAGCACCCACAGTAGGCGGACGCTGGGAACGTCGACTAGCTCGGTCGCAACGCGCTCAACACTCACTGACTCGGGCACGGACTTCTCGTCAAGTTATCGTCCACATCAGCCCCGGCGACGGCTGACGGCCGAGGAGAAACTCTCTGAGATCGACGCGTTTCTATCGCCGGACCGGGAGGATGGGGATAGGGAGGGTTGGATATGATGGGGTGGTATTTCAAGTGCGGCCTCGACGGGTGGTTTTGGTACTTGGACCCACGGGTTACGGCGGCCGATAAAGGGGTGGGAGTAGGGAAATTCACGGCCAGGTTGGGGGTGATGGGAAGCTCTGGCGTTCGTCGACGGGGGTATCCAGGAAGACGAGATAAAACAGTATAGTACAAGAGGGAAAATAGTACACAGATTTGGTGGTATTACCTACCCTTTAGTTAAGAGGCATGTAAGAGGCATGCTTCCAGTCCGAACCCGTCGCACCTTTTCTCACAGTAGCTTCTTGTGCCGGGCTTACCTAGAGAACCGGGACCGGTCCCTGTTTTCGGCTCCAGTCCCTAGCTCTTCTTCGGCCCTCTCTGGGGCTCGTCATCCTGGTCGCTAGGGTTCTCCAGGTCCTGACCCGTCCGCATCGAACACCAGCTCGTCGTACATGCGCAGATACGCATCCAGCTGCTCGTCCGACATACCCTGCTCCCGAGTAGATGGTTTCCCCCTCCCGCCAGGGATCGTCCCCCCCTTTTTCCTCCCCTCCTTGGCCTCCTCCCTATCCTCAACCCCCCCTTCCTTCTCCCCCCACCAACTAGGCACCCGGCGCCGCCCCCGATCACCAACCGGGGCGTCCCTAGGCAGGCACCAAGGCTCGACCTGGTCGATGTAGTCGGTGTAGTCGGCCTGTGCCCACTCTTACCACCGGTCCTCCAACGGGCCCCTCTCCTGATTCCACCGCTCTCTCTGCGTCCGCCTCAGCGGAGCGCGGAGCCCCAGCAGGGGCCGCGGCGGGTCGGAGGCGGCGGCGGCATCGATGATGGCCTACAGCTTCTTGTCGCGGAAGTTGGCGCGCTCGTCGAGCTGGTCCAAGATGGGATCGTGGCAGAAGGAGAAAGGCGACGGCCAGAAATGGTGTAACGGTTCGGTTGGTAACAGGCCAGGTCAAGCTAAGAAAACAAGGTAATGAAAACCACGACAGCCTGGCGACTCGCGTAAACTGATCACAAGGACGAGACAAGAGCGCTGGATAGGGATGTTAGGCGAGACGGTACAGCATCACGATCTTGCCGATGCGGGTTTACACATGGCCTGCCCGGACAAGGACTGGAGTGAAGAGAGCCCATGGGTACACGCTTGGAGGGGTGGGTAATTAGCTCTGATGGGGGAAACGCAGATGGAGGCCCCGTGCTAGATAGAAGCAAAAAGATC
>NT_165976.1:2002427-2016535 GCF_000143365.1 Chaetomium globosum CBS 148.51
GCCGACGGCATCTTGGAGCATCTGCGTGACGATGTCGACAGCTACGCCTAGCATCCCGGGGCGGCGAGATATAAAATTGAGAACGAGGTCGTAGGGGCGTGTATTCTTCTTCTAGGAGTTTGATAGCGAAGCGGGTCTCGCTTGGATAGTAAGCCTCGGAAGTGCGTGTAAAAGGACAGGATGTCGTCGGTGGTAGAGAGGCTCTTGGTGTAGCCCGTCAGCATGATGCCTAGGATTTCGAGGCCGGGCCTGACGAGCTTATCAGGGGCGGCGGCGGGTAGTTGATCGATGAACGGGCCCAACTTCTCATGCCAAGCCAAGTCCGTAATAATATGATTTGTCGGGACGTCCAAGCCACCAGGTATGAGCTTTTCCAGGGGCTTCACATCGAAGAACTTGGAATAAACCTTGAGCATGGAGGGAAAGGCCGGTAGAGGATCCGGGGTCTGGCTGAGCGTGATCGGGGGAGCTTCTTCCATCGCAGCCAAAAGGATGGTGTGCACCAGGTCGTTCCAGATGTAAGGTTCTCGCAAGGCATCGGGTGTTGCTTCTTCCATGACTCGGATGGCCGAGCCAAGGCGGAGAGCACGCTTGGCCCCGTTCAGGAGGACAGAAAAGACGTGGGCGTCCGGCGTGGTGCCTGCATTGCGCATGACCTCGTAGATTTTCCAAGCCGCGTCCAGCTGGTTGGTTGAACACAAGGCCCGAATCATGGCCGTATATGTCACGATGTTTGGAGAGAGGCCGCGACCCACGACACGCTCGAACGCTTCGGCGAGCAATCGCACCTCTACCGGTGTCCGCCGGTCTTTCCAGTCATGGGGCAATGTGAAGAGCTCGGTAGCCAATGCCGCACAGCGACGGCCGTGGATATCCGCTTTGGGGTCGTCAAAAAGACTCTCAAAAAGCCTGAGCGCAGCCAGCTTGTACTTTGTGTTCTTCGTAAGACACCCTGCGATCTTGAGCTTGGTGTTCCAGTGAAGAGGGTGCTTGTGCTCTTGTAGCGCTGCGTATATCTCGGCCACCAAATCGGGGTCACAGTCGGACATGGTTTGCCCGAGGGTCCATTGTTGGAACCGGTAGCTGCTCGGAGGAAAATAGCGGAGGAGGTGAATGAGTAACTGGGGGAGTTGGATCTGCTGGTCCTTCCGGCTAGCTTCCGGCAGTTTTGAGTACCATATGACGAGGACGGAAAAGACGTCTGTCACGGCCCAGCCTGGCGTGCGGTCTGCTCCGATGGTGGCTACTAGCAGCATGGCGACGCTCTCGAGCCGAGAGTCCAGCGCAGCTTTCATCATGCCCAGCCAGTTGGATTCGCGGGTTTCTTGGGGTATTGCGAGCCACGCTGACCTCATGTCCTCGACCGTATTGAAAGCTAGGAGCTTCTCGAGAGTTTCCATGCCTTGGGTTTCCATGCCTTCGGTTTCCATGCCTTCGGTTTCCATGCCTTCAGTTTTGTCTCTACTAGGGTAATCTGCCTTGACTTCATTTAGACGATCAAAGACGACTTTTGTATGCTTGTTCCAGTCCCTGAATTGTGCTTTGATAAAATCAATGTTTTGCCCTGTGAGCTTTTGTTGTTTCTCTAGCGAGAAACGAATGCGGTGAAACCGGTCCTTCGGATACGCCCATTTTTTGCTGCGCAGCTCCCTGTGACGGAAGCGGCCTCGGTTTAGTTGATCCCCCAAACCTTTCAGACCTCTCTGCTCGTCTCTGGCGGCCCCTTGGCCTCGTTGCGGCTGGTCGGCCCTCGAGTTTTCCTGTGTTGTTTGCTCGGCGGGGTTGGTGGGAGAAGGGTTGTTGGGCGTGGGGCTTGAATCGGTAGAACCGGCAGCGTTAGGAGCAGCAGGATTGGTATGAAGAGCCCTTGAATGCCGCAAGTGCAGGGCGAATCGTGCGTTTAAGGGCCAGGGTCCTCGTCGTGTTAATGTGGCACACGTCCGGGAGGCCTGCCCGGCATGGCGCATCATTGCGACCGGACACGGCTCGCCGGGTAGCGGCTAGTCGAGTTGGGGGTTATGGGATATCGTAGCCTGTCTCGAAGGCGCAATCAACGAATCCAGAGAACATGGAAGCAGAAGTTTAACATGCGGCCGTGTGGTATCCGTAAATAATTTCTCGGTAAGTGGCGGCGTACAGTACAACCCATGTTGCTTGTAATTACATACCTACAATACATGGCTTGGGGCGCGGCAGGCAAGAGTTTAGCGTCGCTCGAGGTTCAGCTTCCCTGCAGCCACAGCATGTTTCCACTTCAACCATCACAAACAGAGGAAGAGCACTCTCGACTTCTTTCATACATCCACCGAAACCCAGACAACCCACCAAAGGAACCCGCCACCCAATCCAACAATGGCTTCCCACGCAACCCTAAGCGCAGCCTCAGACGACCGTAAAGCGCGCCTCGCCAAGCTCAAATCGTTGAAGCGCAAGCAGCCGACCGAAGCAGACGCAGACGAAACCGAAACCACATCACAAAATGACTTTGTTCCCACCGCCACCACCACCACCCATCCCAACGACAACAACACCCAAGACCCACCCACCCAAGACGTAGCCCGTCTGCACCTCTCCGGCCGCAACTACGACTTCGAGACCAAAGGCCCGAAGCTCGGCTTCGAGGCACCGCCCACACTAGCCCCCGGGCAGGCGACGCTGGAGGAGCAGGCGCGGGACCTGGAGGAGGAGTCGCGGCGGCAGGAGGCGGCGGACGCGGACGCGCAGCAGAGTGGCGGCGCCGCCATCGACCTGTTCAAGCTGCAGCCCAAGAGGCCCAACTGGGACCTCAAGCGCGAGCTGGCGCTGCGCACCGAGGTGCTCCACGTGCGCACCGAGAACGCCATCGCCCGCTTGGTGCGCGAGCGCCTGGCTGAGAAGAAGGCTGCTGCAAATGCTGGGGCTGGGGCTGGGGCTGGGGGTGGTGCGGGAGGACAACAGGAGGGAGATGCGGAGGCCGAGGGTATGTTGGATGGGGCGGCGATTGTGGAGGGGATGAGGTTGCGGGAGCGGGAGGAGGAGGAAGAGAACCGGAGGGAGAGAGAGGCGGAGGCGGCCGAGTTCGGGATGGCTTGAAAGGTGCACAGGTTTGGCATCGTCTGGGCGAGGGAGGGATATGGGCATTGCATGATTGGGCGCCTTAGATGGGATTGGCTTTGCAGATTGGTGTTGTTTTATTTGGCGCTGCCGGTGAGCTACATGGATCCTACAAAAAGTATGGCCTATGATACCCAGAATTCCTATCCTCACCTACCCCTGCCCATGGCCTGTGTTAGAGCTAACCGTTTGCTGAAGGGGCTGAGGCTTCTCTGCCGCGGCGGCGACGGCTGCCGGGGTGCCGGTGCCGGTGGTGGCGGGAGCGATGGGCTCCTTCCCCGGTGGCCCCGATCATCCCTATCCCGATAACGACCAGGACCATGTCTGTCACCCCTGCCCTCCCGTCTCACTGGAGATCTGGACCTGGAACTCGAGTATGCCCGCCTGGTATATGAGTCCTTTCCACGTACATCAAACCCGGGAGAGCCATACCGTCTAACCTCGCGACCACCGCGCTCGGATCTCGCCGGAGGAGAGCGCCGGGGCGAAGGAGAAAGCGGCAGCCGCGAGCCTCTAGCCTGGTAGCCGCGTGCCGGGCTTTCCGAGGGGCCGCGAGAGTAGCGATCGCACGAATCGTATGACGGGTTGCGGCCATGGGAACCTCGAGGTGAAGGGCTGCGGTACTCCCTCCGCCTTTCCTGGCGCTCGGGGCTGCGGGTCCGCCTTGGGGCTGGAGACGGGGATCGGGTAGAGATACTGGATATTGAATCGTAGGATGGCGATCTGTGCCGCCTGGGGGGTGGCGAGTCCCTCAAAGCGGCGTCCTCGTCCAGTTCCCGTTCCCGTTTCCGGGCCCTTTCTGCCTCTCGCTTGGCTAGCTCTTCATCGGCCACCCCCTTCCTATGGCCATTGTCAACGTCTCGTGGAAATGGGTCACTGGGGACTAACAACCTACTTTTCCTGTAAAGCGTTCGGGGTTTCACTTGCGAGTTTCGGTAGTAGCTTAGGATTGAACAATTGTTGTGTGCGAGAAGGCCGGGCAATATAGGGGCGCTCTTGCGGCGCCGACTTGCATTCGTACGAGTAATGGCGTTCTGTGTCTGTTAATAAAGAACGTGACTTTTGCATGGGGCGGTCACTTATCTCGTTTCAGGCACTTTTGGCATTGCACGTTTGATGGGGTAGCCTTGGATGGCCCGCTACGGCCTCGGAAGGAATGCATTTCGGCTTCTGTGAAGGGATGGTTTCGTTTCGTTGATGGCTATAACAAGCCCACACATAGATTTCCAGATTATAGTTCAAGACCAAAATTCGAGGGGTGAACGATGATGGATAAAATCCGTTGAGAACCCTCGCCGGCTGTCGCGTGCTGTTGCGTTGGCGAGGCGCTGGGCTGTTGCAGCGCGAAACAGTCAGCGTTTGGGTCAATTATTATATCCACTGCTGTAACATATAGCAAGGGCAAGAAGTGACGTTGAAACCACGGGGTTGAGCGGTTCTCTGTTTGCGCGTTGAGTGTTGTTGAGCTTGTTCGGTGATTGAAGTGAGATTGACCAGCCATGCCGTATGAATACTATTACCGTAATGAATACACAAGCCCAAGGACACATACGGGTCACCGCCTTTTTTTTCCTTTTCCTCCGGCAGAATTTGAGCCATTCCCTCTGCATTGGCTGCGCACGGACTCTTCTTTGTGCACTTGTTGCTCTTGACCGTGTCTCACTGGACCTTTCTTCGTCCTCGGGGACCTTCTTGTCGTTGATTATCTATGCATACCTGGTTATGCTATGCAAGAAACGAGGATCAACTATGGATCCCTAAGCCAGAGCTTATCCTCATTGCTCGTCTCACTGAGGTTTGTCGACACGTGCAGTCAACTTTTAGTTAGGCTGGCCAGCTAGCCAGTGAATCTCCAGAGTACCGAAAACTGTGCCTACTGGGACAGCTTGAAGGCTTGAAGGAGGATTTCAAAGCATGTACGCCTGGCTTGCACGAGCAGCTGGCAAGAGCCTTGCTTCCATGCGTTTAGGTTGTCCCCGAGCATGCGGATGTCTACATTGCCGGTATTCACAGTTGATGCAAAGAAACTACCTATCAAACTTTTGGCTGTAAACTAAGTTAATCGCTGCAATATTAGCTCAGTACCTCTGTTATTTATTTGACCTATTTCCATCCCTTCCTTGTTGCATTTCACGACCTCGCTATTTGGCAGGTTGGGTTTGAGGGACAAGGGTTGGTTGGGAAGAACCAGTGTGGGGCCTGCTGAGTGTTAAAGCCGCCTTAGGCCTCCGTCACCTGTGGAGGGGACCGCACAGGCAGAGCAGCCTCCTCACCAAGAATTCCTTCCAGGTTCCATTGTGCAACCACATCTGTCCGGGACATCGCACCCCCCTCCTTGGCTCAGATCTCCCATTCTTCAAACTGCCCAATTGTGGCGGCCTTGCTTCCAGACCGAGCACGGACGTCTGGAATTGCGACGCTCAAACAACTGCGGTCGTATTTGACCCGGTTGACGATATTGTGCACCAAATCAACTTCAACGCTGCATCCATCCATCGCAGCAGTATCTCGCACGCACTCGCTGCCTCTTGCTGCATCGCGCCGTTGCTGTTTCGGGGGAAATCGTCAACCTTGCCTGATTCCTCTGATACCCCCCACACGATGATTACCTGCGCTCTTCCTTCGGTCTGGACAGCCCTGCTCCGTTTCATTTCTTGATTTCTCCTCGGATCCGTCGTCCCGGTCTTGCCCCGGCCCGGCCACACACTGGAGCCGGTGTATCCTCCCCGCTCGCTCGCTCATATTGGGACCGACCATCCCGTGCCCTCGTGCCTCGATATCGCTGTCTCTGGGGATTGTGTACCACCCCGTGTGTCTCCCGGGGATATTTTGAGCTGTACCCATGGCTGCTATTCCCACCATGGTGAACGACGTAGGGAAGAAGATGTCGTTTGCAAGGGTATGTGGCCATCGATATCCCACCTCCACTCTCGGCTTGCTATCTGGGGGCATTTAGCTGACATTATCCTGCACCCAGGTCGCCGCAGCGTCGACGCCCAAGGGCTCCAAGCCTCCTGCTACCACCAGAGCGCTCGATTCGGCACCGCCTGTCAAGGATAAAAGAGACACTGCCGTCTCTATGGCCGCGCCTGCCATTGTTTCTACCGTCGCCGAAAACCTCGCCGTATCATCGCCCAATATGCACCAAACGGCCGGCAATGAGAACCCCGCCGACTCCAAGATCGTCAGCGGACTGAAAGACCTCAAATTGGAAGCAAAGTCGCCGCTCAATCTCGTTGTCGACGGGTCTCTAGCGGGTATGCCCGAAAGGCTGAGCAAAGTTAACAACAGCCAGACCCCGTCAGACGACACGTCTCAGCGAGCCGACTCTAGCTCGGAGCTAGGGACTAAGCCCCCCAGTTTAGACGGCAAGAGTATCACCTCCGGCACGACATTCGCGCTGGACGAGAAGGAATCACTGCGGCCCGACGACAGTGCAAGTGTCAAGGCCGCTGCGGAGGACGACGATGCGTTTTCGATTCGCGGGTCCTATATGGCTAGTTCCCGCATGGGCTCGGACGTTGCGGCTCGCATCCAACGTATCCAAATCGGGGATATGCCGCCGCGGGGTCTTCCTGCCCATCACATCTTGGCTGGAACCAAGAACCAGGGTGTCAGCACACCACAAAGCGGCAATTCGGACAAGCAGGTCGTACCGGATCCGAAGGTGTCCCTGGTCGGTGGCACTGCGACTCCTGATGCTCTGGCACCAAACGCTTTCTATAGCCAGAACCCCGACGATAAACTTCTCGAGGCAATGCAGTCACCCAAGGACCGCATATTCTTGCTGAGACTCGAGCAGCAAGTCATCGAATTTGTTCAGGACTCGAAGTATGCTCCCGCTGCCACAACCTTACTCCATTTCAGGCACTAACACAACCCTTTAGAGAGCCTTACATGGACTTGCCCCCGAGCAACTCGTTTTGCAGAATGTTGACCCACAGGCTTGCTGATTATTATCATATGACACACTCTTATGAGGCAGCCGCGGGAGCCGTGCGCATCTTTCGCACACCTTTTTGCAGGATCCCCCCCTCGTTGTCGAGTATCGCCACGGTGAGCACGCCCGCCAGCGGTTCACCCGCCCCGGTCGTCTTACCACGGAAGATCATGCGCCGTGGCGAGGACGGAGAGTTGGGTACGACCAGTGCCGGTCCTTCAAAGCCGACGTCAGAAGCGGGTAGCGACTCCAAGGACAAGAACGGCCCATCGAAGGAGAAGTAAGAATTCCTACCGCATCCGTGAGGATTGCTCGTGCTAACCGTTATTCCAGACTCACTAGAGAGGAGCGTGAAGAGGCATACAACAAAGCCCGACAGCGGATATTCGGAAGCGTCGAGAAGACGGAAAACCCCAACCAGGGTAGGTTTAGTGTAAAATATTCTCATGTCCTCCCAGCTAATCGTGGGACTATAGACGGCGAAGATAGCACCGGCGTATCCCGGGCTAGCTCAGTGTCGGCAAAAGATAAGCCCAACAACGGCAAGAGGAAGACGAAGCGTCGAGACGACTCGGAGAGCTTTGAGTCGCGGTCTCAATATGTTGCCTGGTGTGGTCCTCAACATCCCACTTGGGGTCCCTCTGCGCCCCAATATTTCCCGGTGAACGCAGCCCCGTTCAACGGGCAATTCCAGCAGCCATATCCCAGCGCACCGCAGCCCATATACCCGCCAGGCCAGTCATTCGCGCCGCAGATGGTGCCCAACAACGGGTTTAACCCTCAATACGCCGGAATGCAAACAGTAAGTTTTCCAGGTTTGTTCACCTTATACTGTCTCCCGCAATCTAACTCGGCTGTAGTACCCGACGCCACCTATGCCTCCGGCCGTCCCACAAAATGTCGGGCAAGCTGTACCCCAGGCCGTACCCCAGGCTGTGCCGCCGCCGCCGCCACCGCAGCAGCAGCAACAGCAGCAGCAACAGCAACAACAGGGTTACCGCGCCCCTAATCCCATCGGTGGCCCGTACGGCAGTCCTGTGCCAAGCATCTCACAGCCAGCGTGGCCCCAGCAAGGCTATACTCAGAACGTATACCCCCCTCGGTCTAGCCCCGTGCCCCCGCCAGGGGTTCCTTATGCTTACGGGCAGCTCCCGGCGCACGTCAACCCGAGCGATCCCAAGAGTCAACATCCCATCCCGGGCAGTTATAACCGGCAAGCCTTCAATCCGAAAACGCAGTCGTTCGTTCCGAGTAACGGACTTCCTCTGCAACCGCCGCCGCCGCCGCATGTGTCTGGTCCTTATGGAGGATCGAGCCCCCGGCATGGTAGCCCGCAGTTCCACTCGCCGCACATGAGCTACGCCGGCTACCAGCAGCCACTGCCACAGCCGGGGTTTGGCCCCCCTCCGCCCGGGCCATATGGTATGACGAGGCAGGGTTCCAACAACTCGATGCCACCGTACCACGGTGTGCAGCAGCCTCCCCATATGCAACCGCCGCTGCCCCACGGCCCACCACATATGCCTCCGAACGGACCCATGCACATGCCTAACAAGCCGGCAGGGCCACCTCCGGGGCCGGGTCAGACGTTCAGTCATCTCCCCACCTACGGCAACCCCGCCACATTGCCGCAGAAGCCTTCCACTTAAGAGAGGAGTTTAAGCATTGAGAGCGGTGCCAGGAGTTAGATGGATACATGGTTCATAAAGCGTAACATGGTCGGTGGGGCCGCATGCATCGGGGCGTTTTGGGAATACAGAGGCGATGCTTGGTGCTGTTATTGTTGTTGGAGAAGAAAAAGGATCACCGGGACGGAGCAACGAAGGCCCTCTCTGCTCATCTCCGAAAGGCGGATACCTAACGACGAAAAGAAACGGGCGGGTGGCTGTTGTGTGGTGGTTTGGGACGGTTGCACGAGGTGGCCGAAGTGAGACATCGCAAAGACTAATGGGGCGATATAAAATTTCTGGCCACGATGGCACCACCATTATTCAGACCTATAGATGTGCAGAATAAACTCCAAGATGAATGCCATCCGTTTTTGTTCCGTGATCAAATCTCATATTGATTGCCCCTGGCCGTTTCTATGCTACGACCGCCGCCCAACGCCATGGCATCCCATTTTTTTTTAGCGTGTAGAGCCAGTTAATATCTCTAGAAACTTCACGCCACCTAGAGACGATTTGCCTCAGAATGGTGTGTTACACTCCTTCCTCCCCCAACATGTAATCAATGCCGCCTCACTGCCCCGCCTGTCATGCCGAGCGGGATGCCCTCCCCGTTCTGATCCCTACTCCCCCCGAGACGACCCCTCCTGTGTGCACGAAAAGCCTAACCCAACAGGCGGATCAAAGTGAGACAGAGACAAGATGGTGGGATATGTTGCGATAACAAGAGAATTCCGCCTGAAGAAACCCCCCGCTTTACCCTTTTCTTTAATCGTAGTATCATCCCTTTCTTGCTTCCTACTCGGCAGGCTCCCTCGGCTCCCTGGGCTCTCTCGGTTCCCCGCGGTGTCCGCCGCGGCCACCGCCGCCCCGCTTGCCTCCCCTCCCACCGCGGCCGCCGTCCTCGCCGTCCTTGCCCTTCTCGCCGCCCTCCTTGTCGCCGCCCACCAAGGGCGCGGTGGCGAGGCGCTGGGCAAGATCGATCTGGGTACGGATGGTGTTGGCCAGGTAGCTGACCATGAGCACGTCCTGGACGTGGTTGTTGAAGTCGGCCTCGATCTGGGTGGCCGAGACCTTGGGGGCCAGGGACAGGGCGTTCATCAGGTATTGGCCGAGTGCGTGGCTGCCGTCGCGCTCCTCGTCCAGCACCTCGCCGACGAAGCCCGAGACGCGCTCGAGCAGGTCCGACACGGACTCGAGCGACTGCGCGAGCGTCTCGATGTCGGAGATGACGGGCGCCGACCGGGCCTCCGTCTCGGCCGCCGCCGTCGCCGTGCCCAGCGCCGCGCGCTCCGCGTCGCTGAAGAGCAGCTTGTGCGGCACCTCGATGAAGAGGCAGGACTCGGCGGCGCGCTCGGGCGAGACGGCGACCGGGGCCGAGATGTACGCCTTGGTGGCGATGGGCGCGCCGGGCTCCGTCGAGATGGTCAGGTGCACGGCCGGGTGCGGGAAGGTGCCCGTCTCGGGCGAGGCGAAGAAGTTCTGGATGAGGGCCGAGAAGCTGTTGAGCTCGTGCGAGGTCGTGTACCACCCGAGCAGGGTCTCGCGCGGGGAGGCCTTGAGGGTCAGGGCGAGCATGTTCTTTTGATACTCGACGTCGACCTCGACCTGGTCTTCGTTCTCCGTGTGCGGGATCGCGAAGGTGCTCCGCACCTCGACCTCGCTACCATCTTCGCTGCGGGTGCCGACGAGGGCGCCGATCACTCTTGTCGACTGTGTGTCGCGGGTGTCGCGGCGGACGGCGTGGTCGATTACGGAGAATACGGCCTAGCGAAGGAGAACATTGTCAATGTCTTGATTCCAAAGTACCCAAATCTATACGAGGTTCCCTTTCACATGAAAAAGGGAGGTGTCGGGTACGTCTTGCGAACGGATGTGGTTGAGGGGTGGGCGGGCATACTTGGGGCTGGATGTGCACGGTAAGCGGGGCACTACCGGTAAAACCCATAGACGTAGGCGCCAGGGGTCGGGCGAGGTGGACGAAGTGCTCCTGCTCAACAGCCATATTGTCGAATTTCCTTCCTTTGCCTGTTCCTGTTCCTGAAGTGCTGGGAGTGGGCGTGGTGTGGTTCCCCGGTCGTAGAAAATTGGAGGAAGCTGATGGGGTAGGAACAAGGGAGTTGGGCGGGTCGCGGAGGATCGGGGAAAGTCGTCGCAGGCAAACCGGAGCCGTTCTTTTCTCTCAAGCTCGATCCGGGCGTTGCACCTCGAATTTTTTGGTTTTGTAGCGGGTGGGGGACTTGGTTGTGCGCGCTAAGATAAGCCCCGCCATGCAAAGTGGCGTGCAAGGCTACGGGGAGATTGGGACAGGGGACAGGGGTACAGGGCTTGGCAACTGAGTTTGAGTGGCTGTCGAACTGACAAGGCTGAAATATTTCATTTTCATACAACTTTTTCTTCAAGCGACCGACACTCACTACATCAACCATTAAGGGCAAAAATAGCTTCCGATATTGCGGAATTTTTAATATTAGCTTTAAGATGGCTCCGGGTGGCCGTGCTGGATTTCGCGGAGGCTCCAGCCGAGGAGGACCCAGTCGCGGAGGAACCAGAGGAAGGGGGTCGTCTCGAGGGAGAGGGAGAGGACGGGGAAGAGCAGTGGCACAACAGCCTCGAGGTGCCCGATTTGACGATAAAAGGCTAGCCTCCAAGGAGTATGTATTACTTCATGACGTTCTCATGGCGGTGTCCCTGGTGCTGACTGGACAGTGAGTCTGAGAGCGAGGCGGGGAGTGAGAGCCCATCGGACGACGAATCAGATGCCATGGAGGTTGATTCTAATGAGGAGGATGAGGAGGAGACTCAATCTGCCCAGCCTTACCTGAGCCTGATGCGGAGTCTCGTGGAGAGCGCGCCGAAAGCGAAGCGGCGGAAGCTGGATCACGCTTCGGCGGAGAGGCAGGGGCCGGAGTCCACAAAGCCAGAGGCGGCACCAGAAGCTACTGATGGCGAAGAGGATGGCGATGAAGATGGCGAGGAGCGGGATGTCGATTTTGTCGAAGAGCCAGAAGAGGACCCGACGAACGCGGCGCCAGAAGACTTATTTGACGAGGACGACGACCTGGATGTCTCCGACCCGTTTGAGGTGCACTTTGCGGACCCCAAAGAAGAGGTACTGCGGCCACGACTCGAAGCGATCCAGGGGAATAAGTGGCGCATGGAACGGATAGCAGCCAACTCGACAAGGGTCTTCTTCAACACTCCAGATGCTGGGGATGCGGCGGCCAAGCCGCTCCCGGCACCAATATCGGGCATTTCGGACCTCAAACTCAAGAAGAGATTGCAAGAGGCCATGGCTCCCAAACATGCCAAGTTTGACCAGGTTGAGCAAACAATAGCGCCGCTGCTCTTCAACTACCAGGACATGCTCTATTGCAACAGGACTGTTGCGGGGTCGCAGGGCATCAGGCGGATGGCCTCTCTCCATGCCCTCAACCACGTCTTCAAGTAAATGACCTAACAATGTTGGCATGACTGGCCGCTAACCCGTAGCAGGACCCGAGATCGAATCGTCAAGAATAACGCTAGGCTTTCTAGGGCTGATGGCAACGAGGATCTGGAGTTGAGAGACCAAGGCTTCACGCGACCTAAGGTGCTGATGCTCCTTCCGACCAGGCAGTCGTGCGTCAAGATGGTCGATATGATCGTCTCCATCTGTGAGCCAGACCAGCAGGAAAACCGGAAGCGATTTGAAGACGGCTACATCGATAAGCAATCAAAGTTTTCCGACGACAAGCCCGACGATTTCAAGGATCTCTTTTCGGGAAGCGACGACGACATGTTCCGACTGGGTATGAAATTCACCCGGAAGACAATCAAGTACTTTTCGCAGTTCTACAACTCGGACATCATCTTCGCCAGCCCGCTCGGTCTCCGCATGGCCATCGGCTCCGAGGAGGAGAAGAAACTCGACTTCGACTTCCTCAGCTCCATCGAGCTTGTCATTGTCGATCAAGCCGACGCCCTACTTATGCAAAACTGGGAGCACGTCGAGTTCATCTTCGAGCACCTCAACGTCCAACCCAAGGACGCGCACGGGTGCGACTTCAGCCGGGTGCGTAGCTGGTACCTAGACGACCAGGCCAAGCACTTCCGGCAGACGGTCATCTTCAGCGCTTTCAACACACCCGAGCTAGTCGAGCTGCTGCGGACACACTGCCACAACTGGGCGGGCAAGGCGCGGCTCCAGCAGGAGTCGGCGGGAACAATCCAGCACCTGCCGGTCAAGGCGCGGCAGACGTTCAGCCGGTTTGAGGCCGGGTCGATCGCGGCGGACCCGGACGCGCGGTTCGCCTACTTCACCAAGGCCATCGTGCCGATGCTAGCGCGGCACCGGGGGCGGGACGCGGCGGGCACGCTCGTCTTCATTCCGTCGTACCTCGACTTCGTGCGCGTGCGCAACTACTTTGCCAACAACCCGGCCGTTGAGAACGTCTCGTTCGGCACCATCTCCGAGTACGCCGACGTGCCCGAGGCCTCGCGCGCGCGGTCGCACTTCCTCAACGGCCGTCACAAAGTCCTGCTGTACACGGAGCGGGCGCACCACTTTAGGCGGTACCAGATCAAGGGGGTCAAGCGCGTGGTCATGTACGCGCTGCCGGACAACCCGCTGTTCTACCAGGAGATCGCGGGCGGGTATCTGCAGAAGAGCGAGCAGTCCCTGCTTGTGGAGCACGGACAGGGGGTGGTGAGGGTCATGTTTTCCAAATATGATGTGATGAAGCTAGAGCGGATTGTCGGGACGTCCAGGGTGGGCAAGATGATCCACGACCAGGGAGATACCTTTGATTTCGTGTAGAGGGTTGGTTATTTGTTCCATAGTTTGTTTGATGTTGCGTTGATAATGTACGCCGAGTATAAACAACACATACAGTGTCATACTCCCATATCTTACATCCATTCTTGATGTACAGTTCTCATGATGGATATGCAAAGGATGTCATGCCCCTTCCGCTCCACCCTGCCCCAGCAACGCAACACAGCCCAACCCACCTCATCCCTCCCAACCACACCCTCCCTTTCTCTCCCTCACCCCATCCTCCCCCTATCCCCTCTATTGCAACTTCAGCCCCTCCACCCTCCCAACCATCGCCTCAAAGGCCTCGCGGCCCTCGCGGCGGTAGCGCGTCACCTTGGCGATGTTCTTCTGGGTCAGGTCGGTGTGGGGCTTGCCCAGGCTGCGGTCGCGCGCGACGGCGGCGGCCGTCATGGCGAAGCGCATGTCCTTGGGCCCGTCCACCAGCTCCAGTATCGCCGACGGCGCCTGGTTGTACTTGTCCTTGGGCTCCGTCCGCAGCACCCGCGTGTACCCGCCGGGCCGCTCCGCGTACCGCTCGCGCAACTCGCCGAAGAGCTTGGGGAGGAGTTCGTGGGGGGTCTGTTTTGGGGGGAGGGGGTTGGTGGGTGAT
>NT_165976.1:2016635-2018470 GCF_000143365.1 Chaetomium globosum CBS 148.51
TTTGGAAGAGGGGTCCTGACGTGACTCGAGGGCTCCTTCTCAATGTGTTGAGGTCAGCCCCCTAAACCTTAACACAGTTTTGGGAGATTGAGGGGGTGGGGGATGTGCCTGTTGGCTACGTCCCACTCCGCCTTTCGGTACTTCCTCAGGCCGTGCGAAGGAAATCGACATTTTCCCATCTCTCTCCCCATTTCGGTTGCATACGGTTCTTGGTGGTCATGTGCACGATCTTAAAGCTCAGCGGCGGGGGAGGCTAATGGTGGTGATGGTGTGCGGTGGGGAGAAGACGAACGTAGAGAATCCCTTGTGCTTTCCTCCGCGCAACCTCGTTGTTCTTCTTGGCGTGTGTGATGAGCTTCTCGGCTAGCCGTTGGGCCTCTTTCGCCTTGGGCCATGTTGTATGAATCGCTTCGTTCTTGATCAGAGAGGTGACTAGGTTGCGAAGGAGGGCTTGGCGATGTGCTGAGTCTCGAGACAATTGTCGGTATTTCATGTGGCCGCCCGCCATGGTGGGCTATTTTGGGGGTGTTGTAATTGGGGTGAGGTCGAGTCTAGGTTTGGTAGAAGGAGGGCGTGGAGCGAGGGGTTGGCTTGAGTGATGGAAGCTGCCGCGGAGTCGAGTCGGGTTATGCCGCGACTGTCGAGCTCGGAAGCACCGTGAATTTTTTGGTCCCTGTCACGGCAGTGTACCGGCAGCACGGGCCACTGTGCCACTGAAGTCGAGATCGCCGGCCCCACTAATTCGGGGTTAGTGCGTGCCAGGAACACCCGCCAGGCTTCGATCCGTTTTCGATCTCAGCTCCCGAAACGGACTTACCGACGTCACCAACAACGGCCCGCCCAATTCCAGGCGCAACACCACGGCAAAGCCATTTAGGCTTTGGCCAGGATAAGGGAGACGGCCGCAAACACACTCTAGGCCAATTGACCTCATCAATATCCATTCCAACACTCAAAACCACCACGAGCAAATAACTCAAACCCCCACCAAAAGAAAAGAAGGGGAAAGAAAGAAACAATGGGTTTCGCCGCCGGCTTCGTATGCAACTCCTCCAGCCCTCCAACCCTCAACCGCAACCCCGCATAACCAACTCAACTGATTTCTTGACAGGCAGGCGGCGTGACGCTAACACTCTCGCTCACCTACCTCACGCTACTCACACACTCACGCAACCGGCAAGCGCAGTCGGCCGTCCTCCGATCCCAAGCCTCCACCCTCGACCTATTCATCCCGCCCGACATCGACGCGACGCTCCCGCCCGCCGCACGACGACGCAACGCCTCAGCCGTCCTGCCCGACGGCACCTATCGGCCTCGCGCCACCCTCGAACAACACCACCAACAACAGCAGCGCGATGGCAGCCCCGGCGCGTCCTTCCTCGAGGCCGCCAAGACGAGGTGGAACGGCGAGGTGCTGGCCGCGGTGCGCTGGGCGCAGGACAAGGACTGGGCGCGCGCCAGGGAGCGTGCTGAGGATGGCGTGGCGGGGTTGTTTGGTGTGCGGCTCTCCCGCGAGCCGGTGCAGGTGGAGGAGGTCGTGTTTGTCCCATCACATGCTGCGCCGCAGGGGGGGCTGCAGCAGCAGCAGCGGGAGCAACAACAACAACAAGCTGCAACGCCCAGTGGTTGGGGTTTAGTGCGGCGCCAGCCACAGGAGGAAGCCGAGCACCACAGGTGGAGTGACGCGCTGCATCGGGCGGGGGATACGACGGTTGTGGTTGCGCAGGCGATGCGGGAGGAGCGATGGAGGTTGTGGCCGAGGCGAGGGAGGTGTGCGCCGGGTGAAGGAGCTAGGGGGGCGGTCGAGAGGGGGGTGGAGAGGGCTCATGATCTTG
>NT_165976.1:2019312-2045422 GCF_000143365.1 Chaetomium globosum CBS 148.51
TTTTTTTTTTTTTTTTTTTTTTTTTTTTTTTTTTTTTTTTCTTCTTTCTTTTCTTTTTTTTTTTTTTTTGTTGTTTCAGAGTGGTGTTGAGAGGGTTCATGATCTTGTGGGGAGGACAAAGGCGGCTGTCCACCTGGCCGAAGAGAGGGCTGAGGCAAAGGCAGACGCGAAGTTGCTGCATGTCTCGGATATTGAAAAGGCACTGGCCGAGAGGTATGACAGTGCGCGGCGAGAGGAGCAGCTGAAGAAGAGCGTGGAAGAGACCTTGAGGGAGAGATATCTCCCAGTGGAGAAAAAACAGAGCTCTCAGTGGAGGGTATAGCCAGTGCCCTCGGTAATATCTGGTAAAAAGAACAAATACAGTGGCAGCGCGTTGTTACATACAGGCTCCATTGAGCTCATGGGACATGACGACATGACGTAGAATACAAGGTAGCCAGGGGGAGCTGGAGAAGGGTAGGTTGGTAGAACACATCAGTCGTTGTGTTTCGAGACGGCAACGAGGATCAGAGATATACTCCGACAATGGCAGGGGGATGGTTATTCTACTCTGATATCGGCACCGCTTCCTTATGATCTCACTAAGAAACAACCTTCCATTAACATTGTCTAATTAGATTTTGAGCACGTTGCTTCCAGCCACTTCGCGAACCTCACAATAGGGGCGTCGACAGCCCGCCAGAACACATCCGACACCCAAATCACAATCGGCACCACAAACACAGCCGCCAGCGCAAAGCCCGCTTCGTATGCCCTTCCCTCCGTCCCTGTCAACCCCCAAGCCCATCCTTCGATGGCATACCCCACCGTGTGTATCACGGGCCCATGCATCAAGTAGATGGCATAGCTGATCTTCCCAAAGTACTGCGGCACGGACAGGTTAAAGAAGCGCTGCCACCCCCTCGACCTCCCCACGGCCAGCACGAACAAGATGGCGCCAGCGCTCTGCCAGTACCTGTGCTCGTCCGTCCACCACTCCGGGATCAAGCTCGTGAGTAACACCCACCCGGGAGTCTCGGCGCCGCGCTCATCCGGCTGAGACATGAGGAACAGCCCAACGATACTCAGAGCCGCCCACATAACACGTTTCGCAGTGCGCCGTTTCAGACCCGACGGCGACGGCGAGCTAGCCCGGCTGCTCGGCCCCGACATCAACCCCGGCACAGGCACAGACACAGGCAGAGCCGGTGCATGCCCATGCGCCCCCCTCGCAGCATCCAACTCGGCCAACACCAGCCCCGCATAAAACAACACCATCTCCCACCTCTTACTGCAATACACAAACACCACCAACCCCGCCACCACCCCCAACCGCCACCCCCTCCTCAGCCCCAACGTCCCCGCCAAGGTCAAAAACAGCACCATCGAACACCGAAACTCCACCGGCACCGTCCACAGATGCACATCCAGCACGGTACTCCCCCCAAACTCCCGCCAGTCCCACACGTGCACAAACCGGGCCATCTCCCCCGCCCACGCCCACACCGCCAGCGCGAACACCGACCCTCCCCCACCACCACCACCACCACCGTCGTTATCAGTAACGTCAAACCCCACATGCGGCTCGCGCACGTTGCGCAGCAGCGCCGGGTCGGCGGCCACGGCCCGCGTGCGCTCGTACACGCCCGAGGCGACGAGCAGGGTGATGAGGAGGGTGGAGGCGAAGGCGGGGAGGAAGAGCCGCGGGGCGCGGCGGAAGATGAGGGAGGTGAGGGCGGTGTGGGCGGTTTGGGTGGTGGTGGGGGTGGTGGTTGTGGTGGTGGTGGTGGTGGCTGCGTGTGTGAGGGGGCGTAGGCTGAGGGCGTAGCCGGATATGATGAAGAAGACGCAGACCATGGGCGGGCCGGAGAAGAGGAGGCGGATGAAGGGGAGAAGGGGGAGGTGGTAATGGTGGTTGGCGGGTTTGGGGTTGTTGGAGTCGTTGTGGTTACCGGTGGGTGTGGTGGTAGCAGCAGTAGTAACGCTCCCGGCGCCGTACCCGGGCGCGATGGCGAAGCTGGTGTACAGGAAGTGGCAGAAGAAGACGATGAGGGCGGCCAGGCCGCGCATGCCGTCGAGGTAGGCTGTTGGGCCCGGCTGGGGAGTTGTCGGACGCGGGGGTAAAGGGGGGTTGTTCTTGTGGTGGTGGTAGCGCTGGCGGGAGAGAAATGGTTGGATGAAGCTCGGGAGGAGGAAGAAGAGGGTACGGCGGAGGAGGGGGGGCAGGTGGGTAAGTGCCCGGTGGGCGGCCCGGGAGGGGAGGGTTACTGTCGTCCACTGTCGAGGGGGGTATGTGATGGTTGGGAAGCAGGAGGTCACGTCTGCGTGTCTGGCATCGCGCTCGATGTCGGGTGGGGGTTTGTCGTTTAGAAAGCTCGCCTTTTCCTCGTCGTGGGCGAGGCCCCAGGTGGAGGTGGCATGCCCGTTCATGGCTTCGGGGCGAGATATGGAAATAAGGAACGAGCGCTTGGTTCGGTGGTTCAAACCTCAAGGGGGATATCCAAAAAAGGAAACGGGGATACGAAAGAAAAAAAAGTCGAGGGGCCGACGGTCCGTAACTAGATCTTCCCACGGCAAAGAACCGAGAAGAGACGACAAGAGAGAGGCCTGGGAGGTGGCCAACTCAAGGCCATGTAGGTTAGATCGTCGTGTCTGTGTTTACACGGCGAAGAACTTGATACAAAGCGTGCAAGGGCAGGTACGGGATCCTCAACACACCTTAACCTGCCGGTGCGTTCTCAAGGGGATCGATTATAAAGGTTCAAACTAGCAAAGATAGAACGGAGACCTAAGCTAATTGAACAGGCCATGGCCCGGCCGCCCCTTTCCAGTAACAAAACCCCATATATCAGCACCTTCAGCTTGCATGGCCGGCCGATATCTCCTGGGCGGCCTTCAGAATTCCGGGGAGATCTGAAGCGCGGTGCCGCAAATGTAGGCCGTCTCTGCGGTCTATTCAAGTGTGGCCCAGTTCCATGGCGGCCGGTGATCAATCGATTTGAGAAAGGGCCAAGTCCCGAGGCAGGCTATTGCCAAAGTCCGATGACAATCGTTGCCAGAACAAGAGCCATCTTCAAACATTTCGAGGATGGCTCCGACATGACTTGTTTCTTTTTTTTTTTGCTCGTTTCAGCGGTGCATACTGTCACATTTGCAATGATTTCGGCTCATTCTAGGATTCCATTCGACCCCGGGGCCCCGGATCACCTGCAGCGGCGCAGGCGGCGTCTTCAGTGAAGCTTAAACCAACGGCCGCCGTCTTGACCCAAGCGGTTCGATGTTGGATCGGAAATCGGGCCGGGCGGCCCACTTGGCCACGGCCCGGACCAGATGGCCGCCACTTACCCCTACTTGGTTTCCGTGATCGCATTTGCAATTCGTGCTGCCACCGGCTGCTTGGAAGCCTTCAGGCGATTGCCGTTTCAGGATTTTCCCGGGAACAGGAAAGTCCATAGAAACCGGAACCGTTTATTCGTTAATGACCAACGTTCGCTCATCTAATGTTTAGAAGCAAGCATCCATGGAAAACAATGGCCGCCTTTACGTGGCCACACCTTGTGTTTCATGATGGGCCTGGGGAAGACGGAGAAACCATAAAAATATAAAACGTCTGCACAACCGGCCGGCCCATCCAGCCGGTGTGGTCTAGCGGAGAGTCATGTCTATAACACATATGCGGGGAAACCCAATCCACATTGTCATTGCATCCCGCTCCCAAAACGCCCAAACACCACGCCCACATCACCCAAACCCATCAGTCGGACAGCCAGTCCAGGAACTCCGGGACAAAATAGCTGACGATGATAGTCGCACCCGCCCGGAGGATACCCTCGGTGCTTTCAAAGGCCATGGCCTTGAGGTCAAACACGCCGGCCTTGGCACCAGCATGGATCATGGCAAACTCGCCGCTGACCTGGTACGCAGCAATGGGCAGGTCCCTGCCCAGCTCCTTGGCATCAGCAATAATATCCAGGTACTGGCCGGCGGGCTTGACCATGATGATGTCGGCGCCCTCGTTGATGTCGCGCACGATGGCGCGGCGCGCCAGGCCCCGGCCGCCGGGGGGCAGCTGGTAGCACTTGCGGTCGCCGAACGAGGGCACCGAGCCAGCGGCGTCGCGGAACGGCCCGTACAGACACCCGGAGAACTTGGCGGCGTACGACATCAGCGTGACGTTGTGCGCGATGCCCTCCTCGATCAGCTTGAGCTTGATGGCGCGGATCCGCCCGTCGTTCATGTCGGACGGCGCGACGCAGTGGGCGCCCGCGCGCGCGTACGCGATGGCCACGTCTGAGATGCGGTCGACTGAGAGTTGGTTGTTGAGACTTCCGTCATCGCGGAGAATGCCGCAGTGCCCGTGGGAGGTGTACTCGCAGAGGCAGACGTCACAGACGATGTACAGGTGCGGGAACCGCTGTCGCAGGAGCCGGATGCTGCGGATAACCGGGCCTTCCGGATCGTCGGCGGCCGTTCCCAATGCGTCTTTCACGCCTGGCGCTACCGGCACGCCGAAGAGGATGACGGACCGCAGCCCCTTGTGGACGAGGGGCTCGAGGAAAGGTACCAACTTGTTGATTCCGCGGCGGCATTGCCCTGGTAGGGAAGGAATGAGGACCTCCTCGTCATCCTGGTCCGAGATGAATAGAGGGTAGATGAGCATCGACTACGGGGCCGTGTTAGCGGGGTAGTTAGTCCCATGTAGACGGCATTTGTTGCCCACCTTGGTGAGTTGTCGCTCGGCCTGCCATGACCTCGCGAGCGGGTGGCTGTAGCCGGCGTGGAGTTGGCTGCTGATGTCCCCGGAGATGCTCACACTCGTAGCAGCCGTGCTCGTGTATGACTTCGCCGTCGAGATGCGGGACGCGCGGTCGTCGACTGTAGACACCGAGGCGTCGCCGCGCCTCCTTGGTGCGCCCGTGTCGCGCAGTGAGAGGTCGTGGACGAGGCTAGAGAACGACATGTTGTTCGAGGTACGAGAGAATGTTCGGATGGGCGTGGGAAAGGTTGGCTCTGAGAGAGAGAGCCGGCCGACAACGTGTTCGTAAGTCGGCTCAAATTTGAAGGAAGACGGAGTCGGAGAAATCTCGCAGATGCCGGCGGATGATGGTCCGTGGTTTGGTTGTGGGATTGCGCAATGGGCCGCTCTTCAGATTCTTTCTACACAGTACTTTCGTGAAAGGACCGCTGCAACACTGTCGCAATTGGC
This sequence comes from Chaetomium globosum CBS 148.51, assembly GCF_000143365.1. NCBI lineage: Eukaryota > Fungi > Ascomycota > Sordariomycetes > Sordariales > Chaetomiaceae > Chaetomium > Chaetomium globosum. The sequence continues at coordinate 2,024,498 of NT_165976.1, forward strand.
CCCTGTATCACCCAGAGTAAAGGATTGAAGCAGTGAATCGAAATCCCCCGAGGCTGTTGGAAATTCGCCCTTTAATCAACTTTCGAGGAGCCGGTTCAACGCGAAGAGCGAAGCCGAAAAAGGTGACAATTGCCCCCAGCCAGCCTCGGGAGTTTGCGGGGTGACCCACTTCGAGCACGGATACGCTTTTGCGTATTCGCATTCGCCAATCAAGACCTTGACATTTCAAAGGGCAATTGGCAGGCTGCTGACATAATTTGAAAGTGGAGAAGCTTGCGCCCTTTCAGGGGTAAAAGCGCCATAAGGGTTAGGGTTAGTACTGTCGGTCGACCTTCAGGGGTTGGGGTAACAGCATGGCTATCATCCGGATGGACAGATGGACAGGCGCTTCTACAGTGCTTTATAGTGGTTCAACAAACCCGCAAGAAGGAATAGATTGGAGCGTTCGTCTGGTCAGACGGAGGAAAAGCCTAGGAGCTCAGTAGCTGCCGTACGAGAGAAGAGAAATAAGCCTTGTTGCTGTATATTAGTCTCGTATGGAAGCCAGCTTCGTACGACTATCGTCTAGCCTTTATATGCTTTGCCAAGGCATCTAGCGAGAGGTTGCCGGCCTCAACGCGCTGCTTCTCGACTTCCCGGACCGCGTCCTCCTCTGGCCACCCTCGAGCACTGGCAAGCCGTACGACCTCATCCATAACGACCTTCCGCATGGAGAAGAGCTGCCTCTCGTTGCGCAGGCGCCATCGCGAGCCCCACTGCCTCTCGAGCTCGTCAATAGAGGGCATCATTGCGAGCCCATGGCGCCAGAGCTGATAGAGGTCCCCCACCGTACGAAGCATACGCGGGAACCGGATCTGCGGCGGGCCCTGCCGCGCGACCGTTATAGCCGGCGCACCAAGTACCGCAGGGCTGGAGCTAGCAGCTGCTCCTATATAGGTGGCCGGCGTTGAATCAGCTCCACAGTCGAGCCGAGAGACGGTGCTAAGCGGAGGTCCGGCCAACGGCGTCATCGGCCTTCGGTTCGGTACCCCGGGCGGCGATATAGAGGCCTTGTGGCCCTGCTGGCGTACGAACTGCTCGGTACGGTGTAGCCGCCCACTGGGGGTAAAGGTGGTAACGACTTGGTACTCCATCCGACACATATCGGCAACCTGGGCCTTCAACTGCTTGACCTCCTGAACTAACTCCAAGTGCCTCCTCTCCACCGCCTTCTCGACGGTAAGCTGATAAGCTGTTAAGCTTTTTAGCTTCTCCGAGACCTCGGGGATCACCTTCTCGATGGCTGTGCCGCGGTCGCCCTAGAAGCTCTCTTGAACGGCCTCCCTGACCTTGGTAGCAAAGGCGTTGAACTGGGGCGACCAGAATACTGGATCTTGGAAGACGGGGTGCCCCGGGTACTTGGCTATCAAGAACACAGCATCCTGCAACAGGACGTCCCGCAGCCAGTGTAACAACTCGATGAACGCGCCTGTAGCCTTGTCGTCAGCCTCGAAATCACGCCAACGATCTAGATCCGGCCAGATCTGTGAGCGCAACCACGGCTCTGGCTGCACTGTTGCCCTTGGCACGTGGTAGCTGCCGGCCCACGCAGGCTCGAAGTCCGCAGTGGCGCGCATGAACTCGAACGGTAGCGTCGTTATATAACAGCCAGTCATCTGGTCGCCGTTCTCCCACCGGCCGGCGCGTCGGATCTAATGAGAGTTGGTAAGAACACTAGCGTACGGTTACCTTCAAGCAAACCGGTATATAGCTATCGTCTTACCTGCGCGTCCGACACTCCCGCCATATCGGCATTTTGCGCCGCTGCCACTCTCGGCGCGTGGGTAGCCTTGCTCGTGGTGATACCACACATGCTGTAGAAGTCCAAGGTCCACTTGTGGGCTGTTGCGTACGACAGCTGCCCCGTATAGTCAGCCTTGCTCCGGCGCAGGACCTTCGTCCGGTACCACAGCTCCGGCCGGCTGAAATCCGGGAACGGCTCGGCGGCAATCTTCTCGGCCTGCCAACGGAAGAAAAGCCAGAAGGCAAGCTGGCCGATAAGGCAAGCCTCCGGATCGCGATGCCGTAGACAAGAGCCGTATTCAACCTGGCCGTGCTGGTTCGTCTTCCCCTGGTTCATCAGAACGACAAAGGCCTTCGTCGGGGCATCCGTCTTGATACCCTCCTTTGGTAAATCCAGGCAAAAACAGTCGGCTAGCTCGAGCAGTAGCCTGTTGCTCGACCGCAAGAGCATGTGGTTGCCGAAAAGGAAGTCGACGTTCGTACGGAAGCCGCTATTGACATCGCTGAACCGCCAGGCCGCTGCCGTATGCTCGGGGATCTTGGCCGGCAAATAGCCGTCCTTGATGGTGTTTAGGAGACGGTCTGCCCACTCATTGCGGCTCCGGCAAGCGGCCTCACGGAGGATATGCCGCATAAGCGCCTTCTTTGCTAGGCCATTGGGGGGCGGAGCTGGGTTCTCGCCTCTGGTCTTTTGCTGTGCGTAGAGGTTGATGATAGCGCTGGAGTATAGCCGTACAGTGCTATACTGCAGTTTGAGTGTAGAGGTGCGGACGGCCGAGTCCGGACCAGGTTTGCCAACGTCCGAGTCCGAGTTCGACTCCAGATCCTCAGCTGGACCCCCGCCGACGACAATTACGTCGGCCGTAGCTGCTCCAGTTGACGACGGCGGCAATGGGCTCTCCCTCTTCCGCTTCTTGAGCTTCCCTTCCGCCTTGAACCGTTGCGTCTCGGCCATACGACGCTTGCCGCGCTTGGGAGCGCGGGAGGCGATCTCTTCGTCAAGGAAGAGCACCAGCTTACCCTCGTCAACAAGGTGGCCAGGTAGGGCTCTACCTATCTGGTACTGCGCCGGCCAACCAGGGGGGATCTCGGGGAAGCGAGACTTGCACCATTCCTATATTTATTATATGCCCTGTTAGCTGCCAAGGTTCCGTAATAGCCGGCCTGCTTAGACTAGCTGACTGACCATCCACTCGGCCTGCTTTGGTCCATATGCCTTGCGGGTGTTCTTAGGCGTGACCTCCTGATCGTCAAGCAGATACCTCTCGACGACGGCCGAGATCTTTCTGCCAACGCGCTGAACTAGGCTAGGATCAAGCTCGTCCATCCTGCGGATCCTGACGTATCTCGACGATGTGTCGTGGTTAGTGATAGAATGACGTTGACGATGGCCGGCGCGGTTGGCTTGGCCTTGGTGTTTCTTACCGTTACCAGCCTGGCCCGCGACGCGCGCGCGCGCGCCGGGGGGGCAGGGTGGTCAGGCAGGGAGAGACTTCAGCGCTAGTACGGCTAGCCCTAAGGAAAACCGCTTGTGGCTGCTCGATTCGCTGGTCATCCGGGCGACCCTGGGGTGAAATTTCAGGTCAGCCGAACGCGCGGGAGCCGGGGTCGGGCGCAGCATCGTATTGTCATCCCTTGGCGCCCGGATGACTGTCACCCAGGCCCAGGGCCCTGAGATACCGTAATCTATCACCTTTCCGGCCACTTTCCAGCCCCGCAACACACCACGTCGACTTTGGAAACACCCCACAACGCAAAAGAGAGTCTATTCGAAATACAATCTATGTAATTCAAGTCCTTATTTACATGGGCATTTCCTGGCGTTGTGTTCGATTGAGCCGCAGATACTACACTTTGCCTGCGCACGCTTTCGCGCCTTTGGCGCAGTCGTTTCCGATGGCCCCGCTTCTCCTTCTTCGACCTCTCGACGAGCTTCCTGGCTTCTTTGGCCCTTCTCAGGAGCTTTCTGGAAGGCCTCGATGTGTGTCATCCCTTCTCCAATCGTCATAGTCCCTCCTGCCTGGATAAAAGCTCGGCGTGCCCGCTTTCTCTTTTGTCGACCATTTTCAGCTCGAAGTCGCGAGTTCTCTTCCTGCAAAAGAGTAGCGTTGTGAATCGCCATCTGGCAGCCCTTGATGATTTTCTGAAGCGCCTGATCTGTTGGGCTTATCTCTCTCTGGCGTTTCCTCTGGAGAGGGTCAAGCTCGACTATGTTTACTGGCGCTTTGAGAGGCAGACTTGGCAGTTGGATAGGGGTAGGAGGGGGGCTCGGTGTCCGTATCCTGGTTTGTAGCCGACAAAGAACCTGAGTTGGATCGAGAGGTACGAGCCCTGTAGCCCTAAAGCCACTTACGATGTTCCTTGTGCTGAACGTCTTTTTCCGAGCTTCAAGAAACAGTTCGAGGAACCTTGGTTTGTCGATGTGATAAACCCCGAGTGCTATCATCGCTTTGACAAGGTCGCCGTACGTTCGCTTCAGCACAGAGAAACAGCTGACGTCAAGAGGCTGGAGGTGGTGCGACGAGTGCGGAGGCATGCACTCTGTAAGGATCCGATGCTCAGTACAGAATTTGTCGAATTCAGGCGTCGAATGACTTCCATGACCATCGAGAATAAGAAGCCGATATCGACCAACCGTTCGGTTTCGAGTTTGTGGCTCGAAGACCTCTCGAAGCCACTCGAAAGTAAGCTGATCGGTTGTCCAGCCGTTATCGCTAACTCCAATCCGCCATGTCTTCGGCAAGAGTGAGCCTTCGTACCACGTTGAAATGTGGACTTCGCCTTCGAAGATAATCAATGGATCAAGTGCCCAACCAGTTGCGTTGATGCATTCAATGACTGTCGTCCACTCTCGGTTCCCTGGCTGAATAACAACAGGTCGGTTCCGTCGGTCAGACCGAGTAACCACTTTAGATGTACTTGCAACACCCATCTGGAAGCCGGTCTCGTCAAAGTTGTAGATATCCACGTCGAGGACTCCGTACTCGTTGATCGTCTTTTGCACCCGTGCAAACCACGCTGAAATCTTCTCTGGGTCTTCGCATAAGGCTCGCTGATAGTCATACTTTCTTGAATACTTCGTCTTCAAATGGGGATGCCGATCAAGAAGCCGATGAACCCAGTTCTCGCCAACAGTCATTGCAGGGACCGGGGTAGTTGCGATAGACGCGTCGAGCAACATCAAGTTTCCACGCTCGCGGAGAAGAAGATCGGCCATTTGTCGAATGTAGCTGATCGTTGGCGACATACCACGGTCGTCCAGTGACTCGATCCATTGATTGACTCGATCCATTGAATCAAGGCTGCTTCTTCAGTTGGGTGTAGCTTTCGGTTCTTGACTTGCGCTTGTTGACGCGTAGCACCCCCTTTGACGCGTTCTTGCAGAGTCGCCCTTGGTACATCAAATGCAGCCGCAGCTTTGCGAATGCTTTGGGTTTCGCCTGAACGTAAGGCCTCGACCGCTGATTGGATCCGTTCTTCGTGCTGCAGAGGCTTTGGCATTTTGCTGGGTACGATGGCATGGTAAGGTGCATCCAAAGTGGACGTGGTGGGGTGCGGAGCTGGAAAGTGGTTGGAAAGGTGGTGTGGCCGGAAAGGTGATAGATTACGTTAGCTAGTTAAGCCTCGTTGCCCGGTAACTAGTTAGTGAGTTAGTTAGCTAAAAGAATTGTTTACTAACATGTGTTTTAAGGGGTTGTTCGTCACTCTCCAGATCAGATCACACTTGAACTTGCAAACACCAGCAGGTGACTTCTCCACTACTAGGAATTGAATGCCATTTAATTGCATCATCATCTCAGAGCAAAATGCGCATAATTTTGCTTACCACTTGGTTATTACTCTAGAACCCTCAAGGTCCATGGTCCATGGTTAAGTGGTTCCTGCCCGATGGCAGCCACAACCTCAGGCTTCACAGGCCAACACTCATCAATAACTCAAAAAGAGGGCCCTGGGCCCTGGGCGGTGTCTCCTTCCACAGTTATACTATCATGTTGACTGCAATGATAAAATTTGCTCAGTCGCACAAATCACTTAGAATAATGCCGACTCTTGAATCCCTTGAGCGTCCATGGCAGCTACACTACTCATCCAATTACACCACCACCAAATAGGCCCTATGAGGGAAATTGTGCTCAATATCAGTCATTCAAAGAGAGGTTATTGTGCACGTTGGGTCTCTTTGTTCCATCCCACTCCGCTACCCGAACATCCATGGTTGAGGCTTTGCGTCTCGTGGTGGGATCACAAGTGAGAAGAAGGAAAGTTTTTGGTCAATTCAAAGTCCTAATAACGTTAGGAGGCTGTGTGAGTTGTGCCTGGCTTTTGCGGGAAAGATCAAGGCACTGCAATGCGCGATTCTCAAACCTGGCACTGTGAGCTCAGCCCAGAACCGCCAAAAGCCTAGCAAACCGGAGGGGCGAGGCACGCCGGGGTGGTCGGCCCGGTCACGGTCCGGAAAAGCGGGTCACAGCTGCCGGCCTCCGGTTTCTTCGGCTTCCGTTATTGGCCGCCGAAGACACGACTTCCCTCCGGATCACCTGTAGCCTACACTACTCAAAGGTCAACCCCCACCATACTTTTCACAATCGTCGTCGCCATAACAAACCACTCTCTTTTCCTTCAGTGAACCAGAACGTCATCAGCAACGTGGCTCTCTCTTCGTTTCTAAATCGTGACATCACATCACCTGTTCTTCGTCTGATAACTTCATTCTTTCATTCTAGACTGTCGATGTGGTGATAACACACTCTTTCGTCCCCACCTGAACCTCTTTCTCCTCGTTCACCCACTTTCCTTCAACATCAGCGAAAAGCACATCAGCGAAAAGTAACATCAGAGAGACGCACAACATCAGCGAAAAGCACGCTTGATAGGAGCGAATATTTGCACATCAGCGAGATCATACCCAACATCAGCGAAACCTCTGAGTATCAGCGAAATACTACCAACAAGAACAAAATCCAGTTCAACATCTGCAGAATCTCCCAGGCCAGCGACATCCTCTCAAAATCGGCGACATTTCCAAACTCAGCGATACCTGAGTGACTCTCTTTCAAGTCCCTGACTCGATTCTGAACAACTGAATCTGAACAACTGAATCTAATAGCCCAATCTGTTCCTTTTAATCATCGTCGTCAAATACCATGACCGACCCAAAAGGCCAACAGACTGGCGGTGAGATGGTGGGCACGACCCCCGGCGACTCAAATAGTGAGTCAACCACCAGCACGTCAGCTCACGGCCCAGGAAGTCCTGAGGCCCAAATCGCCATTCCCCAGATCGTCATTCAGCCAGCCAACAACAGCGATGAGATCTCTCCAATTGCCCATCACCTGGCCCAGAGAGGGCGCCCCATTCCCCCTTCCGACCGCAACTTTCTCGAGGTCCCGAGGCCCTCACGGCAGAGCAACCGGCGTGCCTCCTCCCATCGGCGTAGCTCCTCTAAATCTCGCCGCCCATTTGGTCCCGGGAACCTCCCCCTCTCACTGACGGGACCAGTCGAGGCCTTCCATGTGCCGATCGACCCTCTCCGAATGCACCCCACCGGCCTCACCAACTCTTCAACATCGCCGGCCGCAACGGCCACAGATAACCCCCCGGGTTTGCGCTTCGACGGCAACCCGTTTACCCCGCATGGAAGGGAGGTCATGGCAAAGGTCGAGAAGATGCTTGCCGCCAACAAGGAGCTGAAGCCAGAGCCCGAGGGTTTCAAGTTTTCGCACCTTCTGGAGTCAAGCTTCTACAAGAAGCTCACATCCCCCACCCGCTTGTTCTCCAAGAGCAAGCCCAAGCAGCCCATCAAGCCGCACCAGATCCGGCACGTCGTGAGCCTGGAGCCGCTGCCCACCCCCGACGAGATCCCACGCGTCCCCAGCCCCCGCCTGCGCCAAAACGAGCGCATCAACGTGCAGAAGCGGGAGAAGGCCCTGCAGGTGCTGGGAGAGACCCCGCAGTTCGGCGCCGTCCCCGCCTCCGACCCCGCCCGATCGCCGCCGTCCTCGGCCGAGGATCCCTTTGCGGAGTCGTCCTCGCGCGGCGCCACCCGGGCGCCCACGGCGTTCGAGACCCGGCTCCGCACCACCAAGTCCGCGGGCGCCCTTTTGTCGGGGCCCACGGCCGACCCGTTCCAAACGGAACGGGTCATGGCGAGCAACCACGACTCGCTCCTGCCGGACGCCCCCGCCGCCGCCTCCACGCCGTCGCGGCACCCCACCTCCCACCTCCCCCGCCACAGCTCCGCTGCTGCCGGTGCCGGCGTCGCTGCCCAAGAAAGCCCGACAAGGCCCCCGGACCACCACCACCGGCACCGCAACCACCACTAACGCCAGAACGGCCACATCGGGGTCATTCTCTCAAGGGCGGTCCGCGCCCGTCCGAAGGAAGAAAATTTCCACTTGGAACCCGGTGCCCAGCGCCCGTCCCGAGCAACGACACGCTCGCCCCTGTGCCGACGCGGGCTCGGAACCAAGATGCGGAGAGCTGCACGTCGGCGCCGCTGCGGCAGCCGCCACCAACACCACCACGCCTACCGCCGCCGACAACGTCGCTGGTGCTGTCGTTGCTGGTGCTGCTGACGAGGGGGGGTCTGGTGCCGTCGAGAGAGTCGCTGGTGTCGTGCCGCGGTTGGCGCTGTCGCTGCGGTGGGTGAGTAGCGGGCGGCGGCGGGGGTGGGTGTGGGCGGAGGAGGAGGAGAGGAAGGAGGGAGGGGAGGGAGAGGAAGAGTTGCCGTGGTGGGAGGAGGATGGGGCGGGGCCCGAGGAAGAAGAGGGGAGAGGGAGGAGGAGAGCTGCGGGGGGTGTTGGGCGCCGTGGGCGCCAGGTGAGAGTGCGGGTGCAACGCTGCCGGTGCGAGCGAGGGGGTCGGTTGGGAGCGTGGGTGGTGTGGGTGGGCAGCTGGAAAGCGTCACCCGACACCGGCGCCCGCCGAACCTCGGCTGCGCTGCACCAGGCAGCTGTGGGACCGGTTCCCCCGGCTTGCGGCCGCGGGGGTGGCGGAGAGAGGAGGCGTCTGCCGGGCCCTCTGCGGGGTCTGGGGAGGAGGGTGCCTCGGAGGGGGGGCCGGTCCCGCTTGTTCGGGACCGGGCCGCCTCCGAGGGCGAGGAAGATGGCGAACGGGGGGAGGGCGAGGGGGAGGAGGGGACAGTGATGCCCGGCGCGCTGTAGGCGGCGGGTTTGTGCTGGGGGCTCGCCCCTTCGGTTTTCGGTTTTTTTTTTTTTTTTCTTAATTATAATGCCCAACCCCTTCGTCGCCACCACCCCCATTCGGGGCCAAGCACAACAACTTTGGATTGGGGTTTGGCAGGTCCGTGGTTTCTTCCCGCAACGGGGCAAGAGGATCCGAATGGGGGGCGGGTGGGTGGCGGAGGCGGCGGGCTTCTCTTTTTTGTTTTTGTGTTTGTTGTTTCGGCGCCGGTTGAGTGATACCCTGGTTGCATTTTTACGGCGGGTTGGGACCCGGGGCGTTTGTTTTTTATTGTAGGTTTATATACCATGCGCATGGGGCGTTGTAATGGATGAGATGTCTCAAGGTGCAGTGTGTATGGATGCTTCCATTCTTGTGATTTCGGGTATCTCGTTAAATGTGATGTACAACTACAACTGCCCATCCCTTCTATCATGGCCATAATATTACAACTCATCCCTCATTAATCAGACAGCGTGCTCCCCCCCCCCGGGCTACCCATACTTCTTTTCCAGTTAGCCCCTTAAAAGAACCTCGAGCGACGAGCCCCACGCCCGTCGGTTCCATGCATCCTCTTTGTGCCAGCACCCTAAAACCCAATGTCAGCTATCATTCTCACCCGTCCAACCCCGCCTCAAAGAAGACGTACCTTCTGCCCCGGCCTCCCCGTAAAACTCCCCTTCAACCGCAGCAGCGCCCCGCTGATCTTGTCCCCAATCGAGGCATGCCTCTTCTGATGGTGGTGATGTGTCGTCGTCACGGGCGCAGCGGCAGTAGTATGATGGTGGTGACGGCCGCTAGAGAAGAGGCCACCGCGCTTGACGCGGGCTCCTCCCGTACTCCTTCCCATGCCCATCCGCATCCCCATACCGCGGCCTCCACGGCGGTGGGTGCGGGTGGTGGTGGCTGGGACGGTGGTTGTGTGGTGGCCGGCGTGACGGCGTGAGAAGAGGCCGCCTCCGGTGGTGTGGTGGGGGCGGGTCGTGGTTGTGGTGACGGGACCGCGGCGGGAGAAACGATGCATTTTGGTGGTTCGGTTTATGGTTGGTGTTGAGGTAGGTTTGTTTTTAAAAGATTGGTTATGGCGTGTAAGAGGTTGAGAGCCAACTTAGGTAGGTAGTATTCAAGTCAATGTGTGAATTGTTTGTTTGAATTGCATGATAAATTACAAGAGCTTAATGGCCGAACCAAGCCTCAACTTATATACATCCTACATGCTCGATAAAACCATGGAGATCTTGATATCTCTTCTAGTCACGTCAACCATGACATCACACACGAAAAGACGAGCCATGATGGTGTTGCGACTTCAAAATGTTACCCTACCTAATTTCGAACTCCGACACCCGCATAACCAATCAGCAACGACAAAAGGCGGCCCATAAAAGATGACGTCACAGGTATTGGTGTCCATTGAAGGCTTGATCTACTCGTGACGCCATTTTCTTTTTCGTCTGCCAACTCGGCTTTCTAGGCGTTCGTTAGATGTGGGATATGGACGGCCGATGACAGTATGAACTTAGAGCTGAGGACTGCCAACTGACGACGGCTGAGCTCAAACTTGCAACAGATCCCACGAAACTTGCTTCAATAATCGAGGGAGGCTTAGGAAGCACTGAAGGCTGAATTTCCTAGTCCTGACCAACACAAACTCTCAGTCCTGCCGAATGAGGTTACTCTTGATCTTTGCGAGCTCCTCCTCCGTGAACCCCAAGAACCCCGTGATATAGCCCTCAAACCCGCCATACTCGGCCTCGACGGCCTTGACAAAGGCCTCCCAGCAGCTCGCCCTGAGGTTCGCCAAGTTGCGGAAGCCAGGCGCGTTGATATCGACGTTCATCAGCCCCTTGGTGAGCGACTCCAGCAGCTTCTCGCGAGCCGGCTCGATCCCGATGCGCGACAACATGTAGTCGAACACGATCAGCTCCTCGCTCGCGCCCGCCAGCGTCAGCAACAACCCGGCCACGACACCGGTCCGGTCACGCCCAGCTACCACACCACCAGTTAGCCAATAACTCAGTTCCACGCCCAAGCTTCACCCACCAAGCCCCGAACCTCCACAAAGAGATAGACAAACAAACAGCCAAACTCAAGACTCACCATTACAATGAAACAGCACCGCCTCCTCGCCCCTCCCATCCCTCACCTGTTCCAACACCCCCCGAATCGCCCCCTTATACAACCCCAGCACATCCATATACGCCTTCACAATCCCCCTCTCCCCCTCCCCCTCCTCATACAACCCCCATATCCACAATCCCGCCCTCCCCCGGCGCCACCCAGACCATCTCCACGCCGTGCACCTTCCGGATCCGGCTGCCGCGCGTGCTCGCGCGCCGAGCGCAGGTTCAAAGACCTTTCTTAATGCGCAGGTCCGTGGCGAGCGCCGCGGCGCCCGCGGGCGAGATGCCGCCAAGGAAGCCGCCCGTGCGGTAGACCAGGCCCGGGCGGATGGGCGAGCCGGGGAGGAGGCCCAGTTCGCGTGCGTTGAAGGTGTCCGGGATGGGGACGAAGGGGCGGTTTGGCGTAGATGTCGTCTAGTTGGTTGGTGGGGAGAGAGGTGAATGGCGTCGGTTTGGGCTGAGTGTGAGGAGGTCTTGTGGGAGGGGGTGGGTGGAACATGGTGGAAGTTGGTTTTGGTTGAGACGTTTTTGGGAGGCTGGAGATGTATGTTTTGGGGGGTAGGTGGTGGCTGAGCCGAGTAGTGAATGTGGGAAGGGGGACCGATAATGTCCCTCCTCCTTTCCCTTTATATATTGAAAAGTCGTGAACTCCAGGTATGATCAAGGCTCGGCTGAAAATCGGCGATAACCTCGGAAGGCCGGGGACAAGCGGCGAAGAAGTAGAGATCCGGTAAAACGTCAAGTCAACTCGAGGGCGGTCAATCCGAAAATCTGCCACAGATACGATATACGGTTGCGTGGCCGGGGATAGCGTGGAACATACCTCTAGTCCCCGCAGTTCTCCAACCCCGCCCGCCCTTCGTGTCAACGCTAGGCTTACCATGCAAGGGCAAGGCACGCAGCGGGAATGCCGCCTTGTCATCCGGGGTTGCGCCGACCCCTGATGCAGGCACACGTGTAACATTTCCCATTTTGGACGCGTTGTATGTTTCGGATCAGAAAACGCCCCGATGGGTACCCGGAGCAACCCACTCTGGTGTCACGAATTGCAGAACCCCAAAATGGCTGCTACATGACGAGCGATGCAGTTCCGGAATGACTGTTGCTCCGTCTAGGCCGCCGGGGCCTCAGAAGAGCCCGTTGGCAACCCAAGGCTGCTCTTTCGTCTTGGACAAGGTGTGCCATCGGGACCACCTCCTTCTGCGGGCCTCTCGGTCCTCCTGCTTGCGGAAGGCCGGGTGAGCTAGAGCAGTGCGGTCCATCTCGAAGCTCTGCCGGGGGTCGTTATCTCCGTGCAAGGCGGCGTGAAAAGAATGGACGCCAATGGCCGGGCGCACTTTGCTGACGGTGCTGTGGCGATGGTGTTGGTGGGCGGAAACATCCACGAACTCCACATCAACACCGCCGTCCGCCCGTCTGTGGTACCTCCGCCCTATTTCCCGTCCCGTATTCTCGGCCTGGTTTCCTGCAGGTGACGCGTGGGGTGGTCTCGGGTTGGCCGTATCGCTGGCCGTCGGCCGGTCAAGTGGAAGATTGTCGAGGGACGGGTGGTGGCTTGCCGACAGTTGTTTCAACGCTCGCAGGTACGGGTCCTCTGCGGTATTGCTGTACGAAGGGCCATCTTGGGTGGCCATCTTGTCGATGTCGGTCCAGTATGTGCACACGGTGGAGGAGCAGCGCGTGGGCACTGGGATTTCTGCGTTCATCCCGGGCTTCTGTAAGGGGGCTTGGGACTTGCTCTTCCACTTCCGGAGGCGGATCGTATCCATCCTTGTGCCAACCATTGGAGACCTGAAAAGAGAAGGATACACTTAGGACAACAGGCCGTGAACTTAGACAAGTAGATGTTTGAGGTTGAGTTTAGGGAATGGATGCACTTAAGAATACATAGGGTGATTGTTTGCCGCGACTGTAGGATGGTGATATCATGAAGTACGCAAACACGGAACCTGGATTTGCTCCAACTTGGCATATGGACGAGTGAGAAAAGACCGCTTGACCCATGGTTTCTGAAAAGGAAGGAATGACGCATGCAAAGTCGTAAATTACCTTAAATTCCAAAACAAGATGAGGCCGTGGAAAGAGCAACCGACTTCGTTGATTGCAAAACTGCAGTCATCCCGACTTTCCTACCCCCCGGCCAGTAAGCTCGGCCAACGCATTGGTTTAGATGAGTATACCTCTCCTGTACTGTGGCCGTTTAGAAGCCGATCGATGCCCCGCTGGGCGTCGCCGGCTAGTTCTTCCCTCAGACGTTTCGTAATGGCCCACCCGGAAACCCGTAGCCCTCCGTGCCAACCTTGAGGTGTGCAAAGATGTTAAACATGGCGTCTGTCCCTATTTCTCGTCTCAGCTTTGACTGAACCGTATGCTACGTCGAGCGTATTCGTCGCCCCTGAAACGTCCATCGTGGGATATCGTGAGAAGGGGTCGCTGCCGCGCTTTCGGAGGTCATAGACCAAGCGCATGGCAAAATCTCTGTGAGGTTTCCGCGCTCTCTGTGAGAGTAAACCGCTCGAACTTGGGGCCAAGACAGGACCCATCAGAGAAGCTCAAAGTCGTCCACCTTGTCGCGGTACTTCATGATGTTCTGCTTGATCTTGCTGCCGACGGTCCAGGTGACGAAGTCCTCCATGTTCCGCGTCACAAGGAAAGCGGTGTCCCGGACTTCTTCGACACCGACTCGGACGTGCCCTTGCTCTATGAGCTTCGTGGCCGCCTGGACGGTCTCTGCCATGCGCAAACTTTTCTCGGGTTAGCAGCCTGGGCTGGTGAGACAGGACTGGACAAACATACCGTGTCATAACCACGGGCAAACGCCGCCGCGCAAAGGCAGACACCGTGACGTTGTGCTCGACCTGCGAGAGCTTTGACTTGGACTACGGCAGCGGGTTAGGATGTTGTTCAGGGGCACTCGTGCACGTAGACACATACCGAAAGGATGCCCATGTCGTAGAGCTTGTCCAGGAGCAATGTCTCATGTTTCCTCCTGACCTCGTTGTCTGGCGGGAGAAGCTGGTGATGGGTTAACATGAGGCAGCCCCTTTTCTTGAGGAGATACGTGAACATACACTCAGACGATGTGCTAATTGCCGGAGAGACTGGTGAAGAGGTCAGTGGGTGGGTCTGGCATTACTCGACAAGGGCACTTACACCACACATCCTGTTGTACTTGTGCTATTTAGGGTTAACAATCGTGAGCTCGAAGACAAGTTTATCTTCGTGACGAAACAGCCGGACGCCTCGTCGGCGATGGAGTTGAACATACATAATCCTCTGGCTTCTGAATCATATACCGTCTATTCCCGAGTTAGCCACGGGAATGAGAGCATGGAAATGTGCGATTATTACCTTGCAACATCATGATCTCGGTGGTTGTTGTCTTGTTTGTAATTGATGAAGTCGTGCCTAGCCACACCGCATTGTCAGCATCTTGATGATTTACTTTGATCATGTATTGAGCAGCCCGTCGGAATCTCATCTCGGCCCACGCACTTCTTGAGGAGCTTCTGCTCATGAAACTTGAGTTTCCGCGGCATCGTGGCGACTTAAGGAAAAGTTTACAGCCTCAGTCGGTATTAATGGAGTGGCTTTTTTCCCCCGCAAATAATTGATGATGATTGTGAACTTGGTTGATGTGGTTGGTACCTTGACTTTGGCTGTTTGATAGCGACAATCTCGAATTTTTGCTGGGGAAGAATATCAGCCCCACATTGAATCCACTGCCTGCCGCAACTCTTGCACCTCAGATGAACCCCACGGCCAACGCCAAGATAGGATTCCCACTCTGTCACTGCCAGCCAATGCGGGTAGGCCAAAAGAATATTCCGCCCAGGCCATCAACCGCAAGGATCACGAACCAGCTCGACGTCGCGAGAAAAGAGGTGGAGAGGGCAGAGCAGAGCAGTAGGGCAGCAGGAGACACCTCCGAAGAGAAATCACAGCAACCATGTCGTGCAGGCAATGGCTCTCCTCGGCCTTGCGCCAATGCCAATCTAGCCTGGTGCAACATCAACAACCACGACTCTTCTCGACGTCAGCCCCCGTCGCAGCCAGTCAGTTGATTTGAAATCCCACCCAAACTACCGCATATTACTGCCGCTCTCTAACCACACACCACGTCTCACAGTCCGCGACATCTTCGGTGAGAGCCCGTCCGGGACGCAAGGGAGCCGGGGCCCCCGCTCAACCTCGAACGCGAACCCGAACGAGGCCCTCCACGGCATGCTCACGGCGGGCATGGAACGGGGTAACCCGCTGTCGGTGGAGGAGCAGCGCCGGGTGATGGAGCAGCACGGGACGCAGGCGCACATCAAGGACATGCGGCAGAACCTGACGACCGACAACTACGTGCGCCAGATGCCGCGCCGCTGGCGCATCGGCGAGGTCTACTCCCCGCGCGACATGAAGCCCGCCGAGATGAGCAAGTGGCGCCAGGGGCGGCCGCCGAAGAAGGACATGGTCGACATCCTGGGCTTCAGCCCGCTAGACAACTACAAGGTGCGTTGCGTTTTCCCTCATCACCTTCCCACCCTAGACAAGACAGCAACAACCAAAAAGTCTAACACACCTCACAGAACTTCTCCCTCATCTCCGAGTTCGTGACCCCCATGGGCCGGATCCGGCATTCCAACGACACCGGTCTGCGGCCCGTCAACCAGCGCAAGATCGCCAAGGCGGTCCGGCGAGCCATCGGCATGGGCCTGCACCCCAGCGTGCACCGGCACCCCGAGATCCTGCGCCTCCGCCGCCACGGCATGCCGGTCGCGGCCATCCCGGCGCCGGCCGATCCTTCGCAGAACCGGCTATGAGCGGGGGCGGAGTGTGAGAGATAAGTTGGCGGGGCAGGCCGCGGGGGCGGAGGCGAGGAGCCGCTGAGGTATTCGGGAGTCCCAAAACCCACACCGGAAAAGCTGTATTTGTAGGATATCAGTGGAAGTGACCAAAATATGGGCATAGCCAAAAGACCATGGCATGCATGGCACAGCGGCCTCTTATGTATAGACGTTTTCGTATACATTGTACAAATTTTACAGCTGGATCGGGCATCGACCCACTACCGACAGCGCAACCACACCACCACCACCACCCATCTACTCCATACACAGTACTGACAGACTGTTTGCTTCATGCTTTCATATCCCTGACAATGTTGAACTTGAGTGCCCCTGAGCGTCTCGGTGCGTCCCTTCTTTTCCAGCTGCGCCCAGATCTCTGGGTACTCGGCGGCGGCCCACGCCTCGAACTGCTCCTTTCTATCCGAGCCTGGCAGGGCATTATATGTGACGCCGAGTCTGTGGTTAGTTAGCCCTTTTGTTCTCTAGTCCACGTCCAAAGCAACGTTGAAAGAGAAAAGGAGAGTGAAGGGGGGGGGAGGCGGGAAAGAAAAGAGGACAAGAAAAGGGGAAGAGAACCAAAGCAAACAAAACTCACGTCATCATCCCCGGCCCGTACCCGACACTCGCATCCATACCCCGAATCAGCCGAATCACCTCCTCGAGGTGGCCACTCCCCGCAATAGCACCACAATAGGCCCAAAACACATCCGGCGGCACCTCGAGGTCCATGCGCTGGACCTTCTGCCAGACCCCCCTCGCGGTGCGGTCGCCAAAGGGCAGCAGCTCGCAGGCCCAGAAGACGATGGCGAGGCTGGCGTACGAGGGACCCTCGGCCGAGTCGGTGATGTCGCGCCAGAACTCGACGGCGACGTCGGGCTCGCCGCACGCCGCGTAGGCGATCATGAGCGCGTTATACAGCCGCGTGTCCATCTGCACCGTCGTGTCCATCTTGAGCATGTTGTGCACCATGCGCAGCGATGACTCCCCCTCGCCGTCCCCACCACCACCACCGCCGCCGCCGCCTGCGATGCCGCCGCCACCGAGCCCAGTTTCTTCCGGGTGGCGGCCGAGGCCCTCGAGGCAGCGCACGTACATGTCGGCGGTGGGGCGCTGGTCCAGGTTGCCCTGGGAGCGCATGTGGCCGAAGATGTAGCAGGCCATGTCGGGGCGGTTGCGGGCGAAGAAGGCGTCCATGAGGCGCACGCGCTCGTCGGGCTCCGTCTCCGGGAAGAACTGGCGCAGCAGCGAGTAGCAGTCCCACACGCGCGCCGTGCTGACGCGCCGGTCGAGGCAGTATTCGACAAAGGCGCGCCGCACCTGTGCTCGCTCCTCCAGGCTGTACGAGACGGTGTGCAGGGAGAGCGTGTCGATCACGTCGTATTGGTTGTCGTTGCGCAAGAAGACCATGCAGAGGGAGACGACCGTTTCTGGTTCTAGGGTTGCGTGGCGCTGCTCGAGGTCCGCCGTGACGTCTAGGATGCGGCCGAGGTCGGGTTCGGGGGCGGCGCAGAGGGCGCGGAGGTATTTGTTGAGGACGGGGAGGTCTTCGTCCTGGCTGATGGTGACTTCGCCCTTGAGGAGCTTGTCGTAGATGGCCTGGACGCCGCTGAAGTCGTTGGCATCGAGACGGTAGTCCATTTGGAGGATGTAGGTAGATGCTCGGGGCCGGATCCTGAGCTCGGCGCCGAGGGAGAGGAACCGCTCGGCGAAGTAGGGATTTTGCTTCTCGATGGCTGCCGTGATGAGGGCGTCGATGGTGGCCGCGTCCGGCCTCACGCTCCCCGTGCCATCCTTGCCCCCGGGCTGTGCTGACATGACTTGTATCATCTGCTTGATGTCCTCGACGCCCTTGTCCATGACCAGCACGGCCCACTGGAAGATGACGTCCCACCATTCCTTCTGGGGATTAGAATTTATCAAGTCTTCAAAGATAGGCTGGAGCCACTCCTCCTCCCCGTTTCGGAGCGCGAACCGTACCGCCTCCATATATGACTTTGGACTCCGCAGCCAGTTCGCGTGGATGGGCTTCTCAAACCACTGTTTTGTCTCCTCGATCCTATCCCGCGTCGCGTAAAATGTCGTCATGATTTCGTGGACCGGCGGCATGTATTCGATTTTGGCCTCCTGGGCCTTCTCCCACTCGGCCAGCAACTCCGCCTCCCGACCCTCCTTGGCGAGGCCACGCAGCACCAGCGTCCAAAATACCCGCACCCGAGCAATCGACTTATTGTCTCCCTTTGGCAACCCGGCCCTAAACTGGGCCAAGTGTTCCGCGGCCTCCAGCGAAGCGCCGTACTGTGTGAGGGCCATGAGGAATAGTTCAAAGTCGCCAGTGTCCTTCCCTCCCACCGCCTCCCTGATCACCTCCTCATCGATGCCGAGCTCACGCATGTTCTGTATCCTCCTCTCGATTTCGTTGTAGAGCACCGTCGCAAGTTCGAGGTGATGCTCGGTCGTGCCTTTTGGCGGCTTCATTACCGTGACCCATAGCGCCGCCCGGAGATCTGTGAAGCTGAGATCCTCGCCCTGGTCTTGCTTGCCGGGGCTGGTTTCCACAATATGGTGAAGCAGCCGCAGAGTGAGGAAGGCCTGTGTTGAGTTCAACGCTTGGAGATGTTTCTTTCTCTTGTATTGAATAAACTGTCTCCAACCCTTTAGCAATTCCTCCCGTGGCGGTGGTCGTGCATTCTCGGCCTCCAAGCTCCTGTAGTGCAGCAGCACATCGTAACCGGGTTCGAGGTCGGCTTCCTTCAGCATGCGGGGTGGCTTCTGGAAGATGCCGAAGAAGGTCCTCCGGGGTTGCCGGCGGACTAGCAACGGAGAGGGGGCGGCGCGGGACGAGACGGCGAAACAGCGGCGCGGTAGAGGAGAGGAGCACGGGAGCAGCAAGCCATGGTTGGCCAGCAGTCGAATGTACACATTGCGCGTCAGATACGACCGCATGGTGGGAGATGGAGTCTAAGTCGAACAAGCCCTGCGCATTGTCAATATTAGCGGCCTATTAGGTAGTGGGGGGTACGCCCCTCCATTAAGAGATGCGATTCGCCGTACCTGCGCATGTTTGGAGACATTTAATTGCGGTGCAATGGCGCAGTTCGAAGCGGCTGTCTCGATGCGGCGACGTCGACCTTTGAACCCAGCTTTTGCAGCAGCAGATGGATGACCTCAATTTGCTGCCCCAAGCTGATGTGGGGGCGGGCGGGTGAGCTTGGGACAGAGAGCTAACTAAACCCCAACCCGAACCCTCTCCACATCCACTGCCCCTCAATCTCTCCAGGGCCTCTCTCTCTCTCATAGCCATCTCTCACAACCATCTCTCACTCTGAAAAAAAGGAAATCAAAAAAGACCAGTCTCACTCTCAAACACACATGGAACCCCCTCCAAAATGGCCCCATCCCAACAACCCACAGTCCTCACACTCAAACAAACCTTCCTCACCACCCAAACCCGACTCCTCTCCCAACCGCTAACCCCAACCCGCGACTGGCACAACACCAACACCGCCAACACCAACAACACCAACCACCCCCCCGAGGAGACAAACGAGGATCCAGCCACAACAGCCCCCTTGCCCCCCAAAGCCATCGACGACGCCCTCTACAAGCTCAACCACCGGCTGCAGCAGCACGCCCGCCGCGCCTACGCACCCCAAGCCACGCGCCACGTCGCCGAGCAGATCGAGCAGCTGTACTTGAACGCCGCGGAGGCTGCTGCCGCCGCGGACGAGGAGGATGATGAGGAGGAGGAGGTTGGAGTGGAGGGGGTAGAAGTAGGGGTGGGGGATGATGATGATGATGATGGCAGGGCACCGGTGCAGCGGGATGCGGCGTTGAGGGTGGGTGCTGATCTGGCGGATCCGGGCGTGATCGCGACGCTGCCGCTGGAATGGGAGGGGGCGGACGCGGCGTCGCGGCCGCTCGAGGCGCGCCGCTACGCTGAGCTGGCGGGCGAGCTGCATGCCCTCGCGAAAAGGCAGCGGCAGGCGGCTGCGCGGGTGGCGCGGCTGCGGTGGATGCGGGCTCTGCTGCAGCCGTTTGCGGCTAGTAATCCCGATGGTGATGGTGGTGGTGATGGTGATGGTGGGCGGCTGGATGGGGTGCAGGAGAATTTGGTTACGCGAAACGGGGAGGTTGAGGCCGAGCTGCACCGTATGAGGATGCTTCTTGCGAGGGTGGGAGGCAGGGTTGGGCAGTTAAAGGAACAGGGGCCGCCGGCGAGGGAGTTGAGTGTGGGGAGTCTTTTCTCGGATGGCGGGGAAGGGATGGAGGGTGTGGAGATGGACGAGCAGAGGAAGGTCGGGTCGCTGTTGGAGAGGTTTTAGGTGTCCTTCGGGGTTATCTGGGAATTGGGGGTACTGTTTTGTGGGCGTAGGGCGTTAACGGCGAGGTGGGTTGCGAAAAGGGTGGTTATATATATGTCATGGGTAATAACTTAGCGGAATGGATTCGGGGGCGATGCCATGGGGCTGGGCCCCTTTCAAGCTTTGCTTACTCACCTCGAGTATGAAAACTATGGTTAAGATATGGATGTGAATGGGCTGTTCGTGTATGTGTAGGCGTCCCTTTGGTACTGGTACCCCATTACAAATGAAAACGAGTGCAAATCAACTCATACTCCTATTGAAGTTCGGATGAATGGGCGGCTCACGGAGCTCTAATAGCACTCTCCCATCTGCACATTGGTCAACCAAACAGACCGAGCGAAGTGCCCAGCCATCTACCTACCCGCCCAATATCTTCCATTCCAGCGCCCAATGCCCATCTCACCAATCCTCTACCCTCAAGGCAACCCGCTTTCACACCACCTTCACAGCCAGGGCAGCATCCTTCGCACTATCATCCACATCCAACACCTTCGTCTCCTCCGTCTTCCCCCCTCCCTCTTCCCCACCATCACCACCACCACCACCACCACCACCACCCCCATCCTCCCCATTCTCCCCACTCTCCCCAGCCTCCTCCAAAATCACCCACCGATTAGGCCTCACCACCCTCACCTG
>NT_165976.1:2049025-2056948 GCF_000143365.1 Chaetomium globosum CBS 148.51
TTCCAGACAGTCGCGACTGGCCCGAGGCGCAAGGTCGTAGTCCAGGTCGAAGTGGGAGGTCGCAGTACTTTTGGTTGACGCGACGAGCATTCGGCGACGATCTGAGCGACCTTGGCGCGGCATTGAGCGGCGGCGAGCGTCGTAGGTTGTTGGTTTGTGCTGATGGTGGTGAGGAGGAGAGTGAGTGTAGGTGTGTTTGAGTGTGCTTGGTGGTAGAGAGGATGGTGGTTGCTGGTGCGGGTTGGTGGTTAGTTTTTTGCTGGTGTTTTGTTTGGTTTTTGTTGAAGTCACTCACCCTTCCCTGGAGCTTTGATCGTAAAGTTTCTCCAGAACTCGTCTACCTTTCTCTGCGGCGGGGGGATCTGGGTATGCTCAAGGACGGTTTGCATGAGCGTGTTGCTTGCCATGGGGCTCCCGCCACCGGTGCCATTGCCGTTCTCTGACATGGCCTTGATCTTGGGTTGGGAAATGAGAAAAGGAAACGGGAATCAACAACGCCCTCGGCTTTTTTATCCTGTTATCTTCACACGCTGATTTTCACCGTCGTCGAATCCTCCGAAAACCAACTTCTCACTAGCTTCCACCTCTTCTCACGTTTTGTTCTGGCTTGCTCTGAGGCGGTGGTCGATGGTCGATAACCGATGAGAGAACGAACACAGAACCAAAACCAGCCGACCTCGTCACAGCTCGCAATGGCGGGGAAAAAGGGGGCCAACACGGTTATTTATCAACCATCATCCATTTCACACAACGCCATTCGTGCTCCCGTCCTCTCTCCCTCCGCCGTCAGCCGCTCGCAACCACCGGTCGCCACATCATTGGCTACCATACGCCCGGCTACATCCCGATCCCCACTCTCCTGTTCTCTGCAGACAGGCAACAGGCAGGCAGACAGGGCTGCGGATGCAGGTTGGTTGGGGGCGGGAGCATGCATCTTCCATTCACGGTACAGACTCGGTGCATCGTCACGCTCGGGAATCCAGCAACGGAGTCGTCGGTGAAGCAAACTATCCACGCGCACGCGGATTGAGGGGTTCGGATTTAGAGCTGAGTGGCCCACTTCAGTGAGTAGTCCTTTTCCTCTCTAAAAGTTGAGTGACTGATGTGCTAGATGTATGTGCTACGAGTGCGAACAACACAACGCTGTAACGTAGGGCTGAAGAGCAACAAAACCGCCTCCCCGTGGTTGGTGGGATGCAGCATGCAGCATGCAGGATACCGTCTTTGGAAGGGGACGGTGGGCAGGTAATTATAGGCTTGAGCCAAGCCGCGATGGGACTGTCTCTTGGATTACACCCAATATACTCGCTCACGGTGGGCGCAACATCCGGGTGATAGCACAGTTAGGGATTAAATCCGCTTCAGCCTAACACAATTACCACTTCATTGGGCGCACGTAGCGATGACCGGGCTGTGAAGCATCTTGCCTTACCCAGCCACGGAGTGCCCCCTATCCCATCTACAACATCCCCACTCAATATGATACAGACACACAACCCACGCACCTGCTACCTATATACAAAGAATCCGTACCCCGAATATTACCGCAATTCAAGCACATATATATATGCAATGCATCAGAACTCCGAAGCTGTGCTTTCATCCCTTCCCATCCATCCCACCCAGCTCATCCCATCCCCATCCCACACTCCCCGCCTCAGCGGGTATCCCTCGCGCTCAGACTAGCAAACGCATCCGGACTGTGCCGCCCATTCGACCACTCCAGGCCCACGGCCATCATGCTGTCCCGGCTCACATTATGCTTCGGTGCCGGCTGCTGCGCCGTCGCCGTTGCCATCATGAACGGGTTCTTGCTCATCGTCCCCGGGCTCACGGGCGTCGGTTGCGGCACTTGTTGTTGCTGCTGCTGTGGTTGTGGTTGGCCTTGCTGGGGTTGCTGCTGCTGCTGCTGCTGCTGCTGCGGAAAGGTCTGGGACGAGAATAGCGAGTTGGGCGTCTGTGCTGGTGTAGCCTGTCCGGCTCCCTGGGCCTGAAACGGAGCCTGGGCGGGTGTTGGTTGAGAATGGTTGTACAACGCCATGATTGACGCTTTATCGGGCCGCGGTGGCTGCTGCTGTTGCGGCTGCTGCATGTAGCCGGTCCCTTGTGGAGCCATACCCATGTACTGGGGCATCGGCTGGGCCATTTGCATCGGCGTCTGCATCTGGCCCGGATACTGTTGCGCGCCCGGTGTCATCTGGCTGAAGAAGGGATTGGACGCCTGGGGTTGCATGGTTTGCATGGGTTGCGCCGGTTGTTGCGCATAAAAGTTTTGTTGTGTTTGTTCGGGGATTTGTGAGAGGGTTGGCGACTGGATTCTCGTGGGTGACCGGGTGAAGGGGTTGCTGCCCATGTTGCCACCAAACTGGGCCGTGTTCACCGACAGCGGCTGCTGCTGTGGCTGGGCCGGAAAGAAGGGATTGTAACCGGTCGTGGCTGGCTGCATCGGCTGCGGATACGTCTGGCTGCCGTGCATGGCCATGCCCGAGTAACCCTGTGACGCCGTCGGCAGCGGGGCTGTCAGCGGGCCATTCATCGGCTGCTGGTAGAGCGCCTGGCCGTTATGTTGCTGCGTGTTTTGCTGTTGCTGTGCTAGACCGCCCGTATGGTGAGGGAACAAAGGCTGGTGCGACGGTGGCGCCAGAGACATGTTCTGGAAGGCGAGATCGAATGCCGAGGGGGCTTGCTGCGGCGCGCCGAACGGATTCGTCGAGAGGTAGGGGTTCTTAGTTTGCAGGGTGCCGGTCGATTGCGAAGAGAGCGGCTGTGGCGGGGGCGGGGTGTCGAGCATGTCGAAGGGATTCGTGCTGGCCGGGCTGATGGGACGACTACGAGCGGTTTCCGTGTTTGCGCCGGGTGTGAGACTTCGAGTTACCGGCATCGTTGCAGCCCTAGCAGGTGTCAAGTGTGCCGGCGTCCTTCCGCTCCCTTCCCCTAGCCGCACCAACGCCTCGATCGCCTTCTCCAGGCTCCCGCCCACGCCCTTCAGCACCATGGAGTTCTTCTGATCATCCAGAAAGCCCATATCCCGGAGCCTGGCGAGTTTCCGTTCCGTCTCATCTCCCTCAGACCGGTCGCGTTCAACACTCACACCGAATAGCCCGGACGAGTTGTTCCGAGACGGCGGCTGGGTTTGCGAGCCCTGCGGGCTGGTCGGCTCGTGCCCAGCCGCCTTTTTCGCCTTCGACCCGAGGGGGAATATGGAGGAAGCGGAGCGGAGGCCGAACCGGCTCGGCGTCTTGGGGGGAAGCGGGGGTGGGGTGTCGTCCGAGTCTCCGCCGGGACGCCGCTTGCCGATGGATAAGGTGCGGGCGATGTACTTTTGGCGAATGAATCGCTCCATTGCGCCGTCAGCTTCGTCGGCGTCGATCGGGACGGGCGGGTTCTTGTTGTCGGGGTTGTATAGTTTGTTAGACACGACGTTGCCGACTTTCCGCATGTTCTAGACTGGTATTAGCTCAGGCGCAGGACCACTAGGAAGCCGCCGTGCCCACATACATCGACCTGCTCGTTGGTCCAGCTGTCCATGCTCAGCGACTTCACCTTGGACACGTGGGTGCCCAATTTGCGGTGGATGGTGGCGCATCGCATGCACAGGAAGATACCCAACTACAAACCACCATGTCAGTATTCGATCAGCGAAGTGCATCGTCCGCGGGCGCATGCAGGAACATCGGGGTTCGCAGTTCGAGACTTTCGGACGGAAGGGTGAAGAGGGAGAATGGAGGGGGGAGGCATACGCTCCATGATGCCCAACCTGACGGAGAGACTGAGTTAGTACCAATGTTGTTCGCGAAGTAATTGCGCGGTGTGAGGTGTGAGGCTGCGAAGGCCTCAGGACAGAGGGCCACTTACCGGGATTCCGTCCCTGACAGTCGGCGCAAAAGTTGTTACCGGGAACGTTGTGGAGGAGGTCTTGCAGGCCCTTTTCGTTGCGCGCCTGCTGACGCTTGCTTAGTGCCGAGGACATGATGCGTACAACGGAACTTTTACTTGTCCTCCGATACCAAAAGTCGAAAGACAAGGCAAAGTTTCGAGTTCGAGTTGCTTTGTGTGATGGTAGGAGGTTTGGGACGGGCCACACTCGACCGGGACCCACGCGACTTGTCCCACCAAGGACCAGGGTTCAGGGGGTTGGTTCGGGGGTTGGAGGGGCTGCCAATTCATCAATCCACGGCGCCTGCCGAAAAGCTTGCCGCTTCCACCATGAGGAGCTGCCTCATTGCCTCACTGCCTCGCTGCCATTTTTTGACAGTTTTCCGGGTAAGAGACGGCAAAAGAGGATGCACTCAATCCTCGTCAAGTTGCACTCGCAATTTTGGAAAAGCGAGCAATTGCAACCCAACCAACCGTTGGCCGCACCTTTTTCTTTCTTTTTTCTTTCCTCTCCTCAAGACCCAGAAGCAGCCCAGCGGCGCAGTTACCCACCAAGTTAGCGCATGAAGTGGTGCTGTTGTGGGGAGCGGCCCAAGCACGCACGAGCACTATGGAAGCACTAAGCACCGCGTCTGAACAATCCCCCGAACTCATGACGCGAAGATAAGGATGATGATTCTCGACATTCGCCTCTTTCGTTCCCCGGCTCCCACGGTATCTGAACACTTCGCATCAGAAGTCAGCTTGTCGGACTCGGTCCATCTGCGAGACGCAGATCGAACCCGGCTCGGGAGGGTCAATTTGGACACGCGAGGCTGGGCTCAGGAGCGCTAACTCAAGAAACTGAGAACTGAGCACACGTCTGAACCCAGGGACCACCCCCTCTCGCTTCCAGGGCCCCTAGCCAGGCCTGGCCCACACGCCAAGGTCTCTGGGGTCAGTGGAGCACCGGGGGGTTTTCCTCGAGCTTCTCTCCATTCCACTGACCCCCTTCTCCCGTCGCGCCGGGCCGAGTTGCCACAACCAACATCAATGATTCTGATTTCTCGCAGACAACACAGTACTGAAACCCACAGATAACTATGTCAATCCGGGATTTGTTCCCTGAAACCACAGGAAAGAAGAGGGTAAACGGTAAAATAGTACACAAAGGAGATGAAGACAAGTGACCAACAATCGACATGGGGTGTCAGTGGATGTGCGCATGAGCCCCCCATCACGCCAATGATTATGTTTAAAGAAGTTCCTGAAGGTGATCACCTACCTAAGTGGTGAGAGTAGGGATACAGTAGACATGCCACAAAAGCAACATACATCACCAACACGTCTCCAAAACTCACCACCAGCCAGTGCGAAGTTTGTGACCTATTATGTAAATTGCCATGCCATATATACATAAGAAGAATGCTTCGATCCCCTACATACACGCCGGGTAGGCAATCCCCCCAACCCCATTATTACATTACTTCACGCTTCCCCTCCGCACCAAGGATTGCCCAACAGCCAGGTCCCCTTGCGATGCCCGTTCACCGGTGGTGTGCTCCCCTGAAGCCGGTGTCGGATAGAACTGACGTCTAAAATGAGGTCGAGTCAGGAGTATTTATCCTCCCTTCGATTCCCCCGCAAGCTTCTAGTTGTTCGTCTCCTTAGCAGCAGCAGGATCGATGTCGCTAACTTTGAGGGCGAGTTTGAGTCTCGGGGATGGTCGTGATGTGGGGGTCAAGATTGGGGAGGAGTGTAACGGTCGTTCGAGCAGGCGGGCGGAAATAACGGCACCTTTTCGTCGTCAGGTCGCGGTGAGGATGATGGCGGTAGGGCAGCTAAGGCTGGTGTATGTTGGTGTCTAAAACGGCGACACCGCGGCCAAAGATGGGCGGGAAACTTAGGGAAGTTCCCTTGGCGCAACTCGACGTTGTTAACGGTCGGCAACGAGTTCACAAGGCTCGTTGTGGTGCTCGGCGTGCTACGCGTCCGGCTTCCGGCCCCAGACGACATGTACTTTGTGGTAGGCATGGACGTTGCGGTCGAATAGGTCGTTCCGTACCTCCACTAGGGAGAGCTGCCACTGATATTAGCGGGGTTCGGCCTCTCCTGGCAGCCACATTGCTCACCTCTATCTCCTCGACGGTCTTGCCCAACTGGTTGAACATGCCGAGACTGAACCCACTCAAGCCCTCTAGCAGGTTCCGCTGCCACATCATGCCGATGTGCTTCAGCCGCATCTCCTTGGGCCAGCCGTTGATGGGTATCTTGAAGGTCATCTCATGGATGTCAACAAATCCGACCTCGTGCATCCACCCCGTCAACTGAGGGCCGAGGTCCACCTGCCGATTGGCGACCTGTCCACCAGCCCGAAAGTCTCGGACCCACCGTAGCCACCCGAAGTCCTCCGGCAGGGTGCCGTCGTCGCACATGACCGGGGCGGGGATTTCTTGACACTCAAGCCAGCCTCCGGGTTGGAGATGGTCGAACGAGCGTTGGATGATCTCGTTCTTCATGTCTGACCAGCAGCCGAGGGTCACCCGGGTGTGAATAAAGTCAAACTTGGCAGGGTAGTCCCTGGACTGTGTCAGCCTTCTTTCCCCCTGGGAAGTAAGATTGAGGGGGTGTAGAGTGTGACCGTTCGAAGAATGCAAAAAATCCAGGTGGGGGACCATACCAATCATCTCTCCTGTAGATATGGTATCATTAGCGTTGAGCCGTACTCACCACGAGGGGGGTCACTTACGAGTCTTCGATAAAGAAGCGTACGTTTGGCGGGACAAAGCCGGGTTGGATGGGTGATAGGTCTGTCCCAATGATTTCGGCCTCGGGGTACTTGTCGCCCATCTCGATAGCCCATATTCCTGTGCCAGTTGCGATATCCAGAACTCGCCGTGGAGGGCGGTCGTCGGAGAAGGGGGCGAGATGGAGCCGCCCGTCCATGATCATCTTGATGATCTCATATTGTTCATCGACGCGATCGTTTTCTGGGTTATCATTGGGGAAGAGATAGGCTTGCTACTGTCAGCGCGAAGTCGGGGTTGGCCAGTGATAAAAAAAACATACATCCAGCGCGGTATGAATGATATGTCCTCCCAAATTCTTCCCGGGATCTGGCTATGCTGTCCGACAAGGATTTTGTGTCACTTGTGGCGTATTAGCTGGTGATACAAACCCCCATCGGTCTCGGAGCGGCCGAGTGTGAAAACAGGGGCACATACTACACGTCATGACTGCCTGACTAGCGAGCATTATCGTGGTTAGTCCGTGCCTAACATGATTCGGGAGGGATTATCGCGGAGGCTGATTAACACAGGACATACATCGGGCTCAATCTGGGCCGAGTCGTCCAGGTAAGACTCGAATGTGAATTGGTAATTGTCCAACGGCCGGTCGGCCGAGTGGACGGACATGTTGATGGAGGCCGGGGGCGCCATTTTGTTAGGCCGGTTGCCCTGAGCCCAGTTCATGGAGTGTTGTTGCGACGTGTGAGAGGTAGTGCAGATATAAACAGAGGAGAGAACGCAGGAAGAAGAAGTGTTGAGATTTAGATGGAACGGCGGCCGGCAGAAACAGTACAGTTATTCCCCGGTCATGCGTAAAAGAATCGGAGCCGGAAGGGGAAGCAGAGGCAGGCCTCTGATGAGAGGGAAAGAAGAGATCGGCCCGAGATGACAAGGTAGCAGACTGTGTGGCGCGATACCCATACCCTCTGGACACACGAGAGACAATGTGGTGGGATCGGTGGGAACACAGAACCCGGCAGTCTGGGTCAGAGGCACCCTTGCGGTCTTTGTGCTCGGGACTTGGGGGTCTGCCGGGAACTTCTGAGACGACCCGAGGGCACGGGCAAGGGGGATTGGCAGACCCGGCGGCTTGGGTGGATGCCAAAGGCGGTCAGTGGGCGTGCCCAGAGGGCAAACAAGGGAGTTGCACACACTCACAACTCTACGCAACCTCCCCACTCGTGGACTGCTCCCGGCTCGACGTTCCCAGCGACTCGGATTACATCAGTGCGTGCCGCGTCTGTATGCCTAGGTACCTAAATCGAGAGACTTCTGAGTG
>NT_165976.1:2057959-2091149 GCF_000143365.1 Chaetomium globosum CBS 148.51
GCCAAGAGAATTGCTTTGGGATACACCAATCACTCATCCCCGCCCCTTTTCGCTTGGAGGCATGCCTGTAATAGTCAGCCTGGAACTTACCGGCCTCAGCCGGCATAACAGACTCCCTGGGAATTAACACGATCACCTTCCTGTTTTGTGATTCTCAGCAAACAAACGGCCCGTTCCGGAACCGGAGTTCGTGTCCGAGGAGGAGCGCCCGGCCGCGGACTTACATACTGGAGTTAGCTGACAGCGGAATTCCTTATTTGGCGCTCAGCCGAATCGCCGTGTCACCAACCTACACTGGATACTTGGAACAACACCACCTACCCAACCATCTGTGCCAACCCAGCGTCACACACACAGTGAACAGCATCCCCGACCGCAACCATGACGCACGCAACCCCTAAACCCGAACCCCAACCCACCGGCCCCGAGCCCGAACCCGAACCCGAACCCGACTTCCTCCTCCAAAGCTACACCCGCCTCCGCCATGCCATCACCACCACCACCACCACCCCCTCCTCCCCACAAACATCCCCCCTCCAAACACAGGCATCCCCCTCCATCCTCCCCAAACCCCAAACCCTCCACACGGCCCTGACCTCCCTCCCCAACCCCACCTCCCCCACCTACCTGCACCCGCGCGGCGCCGCCGCCACGCACGCCCACCTCCTGACCGACCTCCTCCCGGGCCCTCAACCACCAGTCCCTTTCGCCGCGCTACTTTCGGCTTCGTGACGGGGCGGCGTCCTGCCCATCGCCCGAGGGCCGCCGACAATCTGGGTCTCGGGCCCTGGACCAGGAACGTCCAGGTGCACTTTCCCTCCCGCCTCCTCTGCCTAAACCCTGGCCCCTGGCTGCGAGCGGCCTCGGTCAGCATCGAGGATGGGCACACTCGGCGTGCACGGCGGTCGAGGACGCCGCGCTGGGGATGGTGGTGGCGCTGCTGGAGCTGGGCGGGGGCTGGGATGGACGGACGTTCACGACGGGGGCAACGGCGGGCAACATACTCGGGCTGGCGTGCGGGCGGGAGGCGGTGGTCAACGCGCGCGGCGGTAGGACGACGGTTGCGGAGGCGGGTTTGTTGGCGGCGTGCATGGCCGGTGGCGTGCGGGAGGTGCAGGTGCTGACGAGCATGGGCCACTCGTCGCTGAGCAAGGCGGCGAGTGTGGTGGGGCTGGGACGCGGGTGTGTTAAGGAGGTGGGGTTGAGTGCGGAAGAGCCGTGGCGGTTGGATTTGGATGCCGTGGAGCGGGAGCTGCGGCGGGAGGGGGATGGGGTGGTGAGTATTGTGGTGGTGAGCGCCGGGGAGGTGAACACGGGCCGGTTTGCGACGAATGTGTTGGATATGCCGAAGCTGAGGAGCTTGGCGGATCGCTATGGGGGCGTGGATTCATGTTGATGGCGGTATGCATTCGCTCTACTCCTTCGGTGTGTGGGGGTTTATCGAATTGATGTTGATGAATTTAGCATTTGGCATCTTTGCCCGAGTCCTCCCCAAGACGGACGAGTATCTTGGTCTGCATGCGAATGTTGCCGGCCTGGAATTGGCCGACAGCATTGCGGCGGACGGACATAAGCTCTTGAATGTAGTATGTTATTGCCAGAGTATGATCTTTGGTTTCTGCCCTAACAGCACCTAGCCCTATGATAACGGCATCTTTCTCTGCCGGCACGCTTCCGTCCTCACGCAGGTCTGCAGTAACCCCAACGCTGCGTACCTCGCGTCCTCTGCTGGTCCCGATTCCATTTTGAGTCCGCTAAATATTGGCCTTGAAAACTCGCGCCGGTTCCGTGCCCTGCCGGTGTACGCTGTCCTATTAAGCGAAGGTAGGGAAGGGATGGCGGCCATGCTCAGCCGGATGGTTCTCCTCGCGCGGGAAATTGCTGCATTTGTGCGGGATTCGGACCACTACGAGTGGCTGCCGAGCGAGGATGCGTCGTTGGAGAGTACATTCATCGTCGTGCTGTTCCGAGCCAAGGATGCCGTCTTGAACGAAGTGCTGGTTGACCGGATCAACGCGACGGGCAAGATGTTTGTCAGCGGGACCAAGTGGGACGGAAAGAAGGCTGTTCGCATTGCTGTGGGGAGCTGGCGGGTCGATGTCGAGAGGGATACGGCGGTTATCAAGGAGGTATTGACCGCTATTGCCGAGGGTCGGGAGTAGTATGGGCTTATGCTTGAGCATTTATGTCGAATCTAACGCAGGGCTGGGCGAATAAAAAAAGGCGTATTCGCCGTTGAATATCCCAAATATCGCAACGATGGCGACACCGTTCGACCCTCTCTGCGCGGTGCACGACCGCAGTCCATCCAGCTTCCACCTAACCAAACTTGCGACTCCCTCCCTTGAACTCCTTCTCAGCGCCCTTCTTCCTCCCCTTGCCGATCAACTCAAGATGCCCGGCCCGCTCACCGAGCATCTGCTCTGTCTTCGCCACCAAGCCTGCCGAGAACTTCTTCTGGATCTTGTCGGCCGTGGTCTTTGACTTTTTCGATTTGGTGACGCCCGTCTTTTTCTGCTGTTGCTTGCCGCCTGCCTTGCCGCCTTTCCCGCCCGGGGCGGGCTTCGGTGCCTTTTTAACCGCACCCTGGGCCATTTTGTCGGACAACTAACTGGTGTTATTGTTGTTGTCAAGTACCTAGGAAAAGTGGGTTGTTGCAGCCAGAAAATAATTCTGGGGAATAGCTAGGGAAATAATTATGCCGCTTTTTACCGCTTACCGCTTTTGATGGCTCATCATGACCATTCCACCACTTGCCGACTCACTACCGATATGTGTGCGCAGTACTGACATACCTTATTGAAAAGTCATGTATTCGTCTGTGTGCCCAAACCTCAGAAGATTCTAATCCTAGTGTCACTCCAGAATCAAACGCCAAAGGTCTAGAAAACCTAGTTGTGCCCTCCGAATTCGACCCAGCCAAACTCCAAGTCCTGAACCCCATGTGCCGTGAACTAACCAGAGGATGGATGCCTCCGCCGTTCGCTCAAACTAGATAATAACGCCCTCACCTTCCTCCTCATCCAGGCCTTCCTCCTCACTCCACTCCACATCCGCGGCCGCCGCCTCGGCCTTTCTCTGCACCTCGGCCAAACCACTGAGCTCAGCAACATAGTTCCGGTCTGAAAGCGCTTTCTTGACAAATTCCCAGCCGTCGGTTTTGTATGCCGATACGATCGATGGACTGCATGCGCTGCACTGAGGGTAGGACTTGCCGTGGATCTTCATGTTCTCGAAGTTGGACAAGAATCCTCGGATTTGGTGCGGTACGAGACCTAGCGGGTGGTCGATTGGGTCGCGTTCGTAGTTTGATCCCGCTGATCCCTTCGAGGACACTGGAGCTGGTGCATGCTGTTTCTTCGGGTGCTGGAGCAAGCTGGTGAGTAGTTCGACCAACAGTGCTGAGGCGATGGCTGCGACGCCCGGCCGGGTGACTGTGCACTGCTGATCCAGGGTCTGGTCTTTCATGGACTGTCCTTGTGGTTAGCAAATACTCAGCTCTATACTTCCCCGCCGAGGAGACTTACATCAGCTGCAACGACAACGTCATTGCAGAAATAGCAACCCAGTGTCTCCTCGCTGCCATCCTCTGGCGCCGCACCATGTCGCATTACCACGTACGTGTCGAACCCAAGCGCCGCATTCATGACGATCTTGTTGGAGGCCTTGCCCATCAGGGTGGGCAGCCACCTCGATTCGCGCGAGTCCATGAGGAGGAAGATGGCATCATGTGCATCTACCAACTCCTGTAGCTTGTTGAAGTCTGTCTTCACCCCCTCCTCGTCCAGGACGGCGTGGCCGAGCATTGGCACGCACAAGACATGGCCCTCAGACTCAACGCCAGGGTAAATCTCCTTTAAGACCTCAGCAGCACGGGGCGCCTTTGGCTTCCCTCCGCCAGTACAGTCATCAAACGTGAACAACGGCTGCCGCACGGGGTTCGAAAAGGATACATTGCCGTAGTCGACAAATGTAATCTTTCGCACGCCCCATCCCATCAAATTCCTCGAGACATAGCTTCCAAGTGTCCCCGCGCCGAGTAGCAGGCACTTTGTGTTTTTGATGGCGTCAAGGTCGAGTCCAGGAGCCAGCCGCCACTTCATTAGCTTCAGGTTAAGATCCACCGCCTGGTCTGCCAGCCGTGTGGGATCCATGTAGTCCGATAGATTGACCATGCGTGCTCTCAGCTTAGCCCCGCCATCTCTCTCCCAGCCTGTGACACTGGGCATCTTAGGGGCTTGTGTATCCTCGACGACGTCCGTAGACAATGGGAGAATTATACTCCGGGCCTCATGCCTCCTCGCTTGCGTGTCGCGGTAACAAAGAATTTGAACCTTGTTCAGGCGGTATCTCTGCTTGATCAAGACAAGAAGATTTCGAAGCGGCCACGATGGTGATTCGGAGTAGTTTGACGGATCCACAAAGGCAACATAGCGGTCTTCCTCGGCGACATCGTCGAAAAATCCAGTCTCAAAGTCACGGAGGGGGGCGATTTGCCATCGATAGCCGATATCTGTAGGGGGGTCGTCGGGCCCTGGTCCTGAAGTCTCATCCTCACCCCGCACTTTCTTGGCAAGGAAGAAGCCATGTTCTCCTTCGTTACTCACGGAATACCTCCAAGTCCCAACAGAGTCAACAAGCGCTGTGCTTTCTTGTGCATTCAGGTGCCCAACCGGCCCAGTTTGCTTCCAGGCGGGGTCTGAGTGGAGCGCAGGGAATGCAAACCAGTAGGTAAACTTGTACTTCTTCAGGTCGGCAAACGAGAGGATGGCGAATGACGAGAGGAGAGAGGGTACCGAGTAGATTGTGCCATCCTGGATCGCCTCCCATATCTATCAAATTTGTGAGCAGTTAGCGAAAAGGAATCGCTGGGACTACACACCTGGCGCCCAGCATCCGTGATCATGGCAGTTTAATCCGTATTTTTAAAGTCCTCGATGGTATTCACATTTTTGATGTACCCTTTGGCACGGGTCATGCCGGCCGGCACACTGCATCATCGTTAGACTCTAGACTCGACCGGCTAAGAGCCCAAAGGTGTGAACTTACTCTCTGTTTGTGAGTGCGGTCCCGAAAATCTGCATTCTTGTGCCTGATGCCTCGTCGGCTCTCCCGCGGGGCTCATACAAACCCATCACCGGGCGGGCCGAGTCATCGAGCTTGTCGGTGTCGAGCTTTGATGCAAAGAGGGCAGAATAGAATGGTAGTTCGACCTCTGACGAGAAAGGCACAAACTTGAGGGCGGCCATAGTAACCAACTAGCCAGGTGGGGAGTATCGTATTGTGGCTGGTGTGATGTAAAATTGGTTGATTGATCGTGTTTGAATGGAACTCGATTCGGGGGAATGGGAGATATCGAAATCCTGGTGACGTAGTGGGGAGCGGGAAGTACTCCAGAGCTAAATAATGGGAATGAGGGAAGGTTGATGCAAATGCAAGTCCAAGGTAGGTTGTTCACAGAGTAGTGAATTGACAAACAGAAGATATCACTAGGCAAGGAGTCGGGTATGGTTGCCTTGTTCAAGTGTGTAACGACTCAAAGCTGCTCAGGGTCTGGCCAGATTCGAAGAATGTACATCTGTACAGAAGCTAATAATCCACCTGGGATATGGAGAGCAGCAGCAGCAGGGAGGCGCGTGGTTCCTTTCGGTGCCGGTCAGCTGATTTTCTGTTAGATCCGGTGGATGGGATGGCCAAGATGTGTCATGGGATCCATCCGACAGTGTTCGTTGTTGGTGTTGTCAGCAAGGCAGCTGCGCCGCCTCCGGGTGATGGTGGGGGAGCTCCAGTCCAGCTTCCATGCTCCAGCTTGCGCTGCTGCCCCTCACTTGTTTCCTGCTAAGACCGGCAGAATGCCCCTCTGTGCCAAGCCTTGGCAATCGGCTTTCACGCGTAAATTGTCTGCAGGGACGCGTCGGGCCGCACTGCACAGCTCGGGTCCCAGGAGTCTTGTAAAGGAATTTGTGGGCAAGGGAATTCTGAAGGAAGATCGCGTCCATCTCTTGTGTGGCTATTTGTACCTAGCTTACTGAAGAGGGGCAACCACGACAAACCGACGCAACCATGTTTATTGGCGTCTGCGGCAGTAAATCCCCCTTTTTTTATCTTACCTAGGTTGTTTACGTATCCCCTTTTTGACAGCGAGTGCCAGGCATCTGCGCGGGGAAGCGTACCATCGCCCGCTACTTGGTTGACCACCATGGCTTCACCCAGCTCTCTCTCTCGACCCGTTCCAAGAACGGAGCGAACGATGGCATCGATGGGATCGCCTTCTCAACCAACAGCAGCTTGAGCGATCCCGACAGGCCACCGAATCCCCAACACACCTTCTCCGCCCCCAGCGACCTCCTGGACTTCGTCACCAAGCATTGGCGCGGCCGTTGGGTGACGACCGACATCCACACCGAAGCGGTCCTCGACCTCTATGCCCGGCGCCCCTTCTTCCTCCTCCTCAGCGTCGACGCGCCGCTCACCGTCCGCTGGCAACGCTACCAGGCCCGCCAACAGCAACAACAACAACACCTCCTCACCACCGCCACCACCACTACCGAAGCCGACCCCTCCACCCCCACCCCCCAACCCGTGACCCTCGAAAGCTTCGTCGCCCTCTCGGACGCGCACCTCTACGACGCCGCGCAGGGCGCCAACACACTCCTCTCGCGGGCCGCCGTGCGGCTGCTCAACACGTCGCAGTCCCTCGCGCACCTGTACGCGACGCTCGGCAAGCTGGACCTGCTCGACGGCGACCGCCTGCGCCCGTCCTGGGACGCCTACTTCATGTCGCTGGCGTCACTG
The DNA here is from genome assembly GCF_000143365.1 of Chaetomium globosum CBS 148.51. NCBI lineage: Eukaryota > Fungi > Ascomycota > Sordariomycetes > Sordariales > Chaetomiaceae > Chaetomium > Chaetomium globosum. The sequence goes on from NT_165976.1 coordinate 2,064,755, forward strand.
GCGGCGCAGCGCAGCAACTGCATGAAGCGGCGCGTCGGCTGCGTCGTGGTGCGCGACAAGCGCGTCATCTCCACCGGCTACAACGGCACGCCGCGCGGGCTGCGCAACTGCGGTGAGGGCGGCTGTGCGCGGTGTAATGCGGGGGAGGGGGGGTCCGGTCATGGTTTGGCGACGTGTCTGTGTATTCATGCCGAGGAGAACGCGTTGCTGGAGGCCGGCCGCGAGAGGTTGCGGGATGGGGCCGTGCTGTATTGTGATACTTGTCCGTGTTTGACGTGTAGTATCAAGATTGTGCAGGTGGGGGTGGGGGAGGTGGTGTATAATCAGGGGTATAGTATGGATGGGGAGACCGCAGCGGTGTTTAGGGAGGCTGGGGTGAGGTTGAGGCAGTTTGTGCCGGTGAGTTCTTTTTTCTTACTGCGTACTCCCTCCCCTTTCTTCCGTGTCTCGTGATGCCTTGCCTACCTAGAGACGGTTCTGTTTTACTGACGACGTGGGGATGCATAGCCTGCCAATGGGTTGATTCACCTCGAGAGACTGGAGTAATATGCCCGGATAGACTGAGTGGTGGCAAGAATCATAAAACAGGAGCTTCGCCTCCGTTCAGTTCAGACCACTCGAAGTAGTACTTATTTTTTCAAGTATTGCACCTACGAAGTAGTGCTGTCGTTATTGTTCAACTTCGCAAACGCCGAATGACAGGCGGCCGGGAATTGATTCCTTCGGCCGGTGTTTTCGGTGTTAATGAACGCGGCTGCGGCAAATTCAAAGAGTTATCGCTCACCATGTGGTTCATCAAACAGCGGTCAAGACCAGTCACGGTAATAAGAAGTGAATTCAACCAGACGCAAGTCAATCCTTACCCGGATATAGGGCCCAGACGACTTGAACGGTGAGGTTTGGTCACGATCACCGGCGCCAATGCACCCCAGACTTCACCAGCCACCTTGGCGGTGATGGCCGAGCATTGGCAAGGGTCGGCAAGCCAACCGGAACTGCTGGGCGCTTGGGGTGCGGCCAATGCGGCATTTATGGGTGTCGTGGGGGCGAACAATCCCACATCTCCACGGCACAGGCTGGCTGCTGATTCCTCATATCCCGACTCATCTCCGGCTCGGGCCTGTTCTAAGCGGAGCCGATTTATTATGGGCAAAACACGATTTTACGACGCAACCCCAAAAGATTGGGTGAAAGTTTCGGGTCAGTGAAGGTATCAAATAGTATTAGAAGAGAACAAAAAAGTTATAGTAAAATGAGCCGCCAGAGTCTCCCAGATGGCGAGATCCGGCGCGCCGTGTGAGAATACCCCGTCATCAGGATTGAGAGTTGGATAGATCCGATGAGTAGACACGACATGGCCGCGACATAATAACTCGTCCAGTTTCCGTCCCAATCCTTTCCAAATTCTCTAAACAAGCAGCCTTTCCAAGCCACCCGGGCAGTTGAATACCGGTAGGGACGAGAAGAATCATGGAGGTGCCGTTGCGGTATGTTGCTGGGTTGAGTCGTGGGGTATCGTCGCAAATCGGCTGGTCGATCCCGATCTAAACCGCGTCCCTCCTGGCTGCCAAACCACCTTTCCCCAGGAACCCTCATGCCGAGCAGGCCAGGGAACCCTTTAAATCATCTCCCCCCTCGTAAACGCCCCCCATCCACAACAAATCATTACTTCATTGCCCATCCCGGACTGGCCGGACCGTTCCTCCGTACGTCTTTCGACTCAGCGTGAACCAGGAGTGGTGGAAGAGGTGTCTATTTGTTTAGACGGTTGATTGGCGCTTCTCGCGGCGGGCCAGCATCTTCTTGTAGATGAAGAGGGCGAGAAGGCCGACGGCAACGACAAAGACGACGCAGAACACGACCATGACACCGGCGTTCTCGCGGGGCCAGTCGCTGCGCTTGGCGAGCTGGGCAAAGCTGTCGCGAGCGACGAGGGAGAGGTTGATGGCAGCCATTGTGAAAGATTTGGGTTGCTGAATATTGAACAATTAGTGATTAGAGTTCTGGATGAGTAGCATGCGTCCAATTGAACAGTTGACCAGTCTCGATTTCCCGATTTCGCCGTCAGGGATGGTTTTGGCGAGTGTTTGCCGCACGGGCATGATTTGATTCTGGGGGGCTGGGCTGGTGTGAAGGAGCTTGGACGGCAACACCATCGCCATCGGCTGTGGCACTCTTGGCGCTTGGCATCCGTCATGCTGCCGAAGCTCGGGGCGCATCGCTCGAGAATTACATAGCAGTCGCCCGAGGGATAGGATGGGATTGAGAAGGGAGCCGAGTGCGAGATGCTGTTCGGAACTGGCCAATTGATGGAAGATGATATTTGCTTACAGTTTGGTTTTGCGTATTAAGGTGTGGATGAAGAGACGCGAATTGGATGAAGCTTCGAGGACTCCGGCTTTGCAACGGTGATTAAGTCTGGGAGTCGAAGGGCGGGCGAACAACACAGGACGTTGAGAGGTTGGAGGACGACGGGCCAATTGGGGGAAATCGGGCGTGGCAGTCTCCTGTCGAGCGGAAGTGTCAAGTGAGGTTGGAAAGAGAAGGGAACCAGAGATGGAAACGGCGGATGGGAAGAAGGAAACAAAATAACTCCTGTGGGTCAATCGGCAGAAACAAGAAAGCTTGGCCACCGGAGGCACGGAGAACAGGCCATGACAGGGCTTTCTGCGCGAATTTCGAATCAGACCGCTCAAAGCCGGCCGGGCAATCAAGGTGGGGGTGCTCGGCTCGGTTGGGGAACCATGAGCTCAGCAAGGCGTTCTCCACGAACAGTGGCTCAAGTGGGCACCACTCGAGACTTTTCCCACGCAGGCACGGATTTGCAACCTGCATGTCACTCCAGCAGTCCAGCACATCCTCAATCAGTAGCTCGGTACCGAGCTTCAATGGTTCTGTGCTCCAGTAACGGGCATCCCCGCGTCTCGGTAGTGTAAGCAACAAAAATGCAGGTGGCTTGAGCTTATTATTCCCCAATTCTGGAGAACTTGACGACGATGCCGTGCTCGGCCTCGGCGGCCGGCTCTGGGGTTGAGATTGGTGATCCTGGCGCAAAGCCAGCTAGCGACAAGGAAACAAAGTGCGGGTGACCCTGTCACTGTTCGGTTGGGAGCCACCCTGTGGGGTCTTTTGCGGTTTCGAGGGAGGCCCGTGAGACGGATCGCCTCCCGCTAAAATGAAAACTCGCAACGAGAATTCGAGAACACCACCAGCCCTCGCGTTTCGCGCTTGGTTGCTCGCCGCGCCTCCAGCCGTTGCCGCGTCGGGTGGCGCACACGACAACTACTATAAACCATCAGACCATCAACCCGGCTCCTGGAAATGGCGCAGATGGCATGCAGGACATCCATCTTGTGTCACCGGCCCGTCGAAACACCACACGACTAAAAGCCGAAACTTGACCCCCGCCAGTTCGACGACGAGGCGCGGAACACTGAACGCCAGGGGCGCCCGAATCCCGTAACTGCACAGGATGATGCCATGTAAATTTTCAGCGGGTTATCAGTAAACAGCGGGCTCCATGTTATTCTGAAGCTTTATTTCCGGCACCCCACTCGTCCACCTCCTTCGTGAGGCATGCCGTGCTTCCCGACAGGGCCGATTGCCCATCCATGATAAGTGGAGCCAACCGCCGAGAGCTGGGGCGAGGCGCCGAGGCGGGAGTGCGTGGGATAGCCATTCACAGGGCTGGAGGCAGGAGGCTTGAAATTCGACCCCTGCAGGTATAGGCCTCTTTAAACATACAAGTCGATACCCTGGTTATTCGTATGTCCTGACAATGTAGGGAGAAGTCGAAAAGAAAAAAAGATTGTCCGACAGCCTGGCTTGTGGTCTTACATAATTAACTCTAGAAAGATTAACTAACTATCAGCTTGCTCGTCCAAGTTCTTTCTCCTAGCATACCACATGTCAACCAGGCTAGAGCGAACGAACAGGCGAAGTGGCAGCGTAGCGTATTACGGTAAAGTAGCAAGGTATCATCAGATTCGGTCTAGAGATATGCTTATCCTATAAACAACCATCGCACTTCGGAGACAGCACAACAGGCTCTGCCCACCCCTCAGCCGCGGCGGCCGAACGTCCTCCCCCCTCTTCTCCTGACGTCAAAAACACTACGCCTCAACAGCGATTTTCAATTGCTTAGCACGAGATGGGCCTAGGGCCAGGGGCGGTGTAGGCCTTGCCGTCGTTGTCGGGCTTGCCGGTCGAGCCGTAGATGCTGGTCAGGATGCCGGGGTCGCTGGCGCTGTAGGCACCGGGGAAGCTGACGGTGTCGGACGGCGAGAGGGAGCCGGAGCCGGAGACGTTGATCTGGGCGCAGGACTGGTAGAACTGCGCCTGTCCCTGCTTGCCGGCCGAGTGCAGGGCCAGGACCTCGACGCGGAGGAGGTATTGGCCCGACGCGACGCACTGCGGGAGGTTGAAGTACACCCAGCCGTTGTTCTTGAGCAGGTTGTCAACGCCCCAGACACGGCTGCCGGTGTCGAAGGTGTCCTCCCAGATCTTGAACCTGTCAAGCAAGGCCCGTTAGTTTCGGGTTGTGGTGGCCCTTGGGGGAAGATAACACTTACCACTTCAGACCGTTGAGGCTGGCGGAGGCGGCGTTGTCGACCTTGGCGAGATAGGCCATGACGGGGCCCTTGTGCGAACTGGCGATCGGGTTGTCCGGGTCGTTGGGGAACTGGGCGCCGCCGATGACATGCTGGTACCAGGCGCCGATCCTGTCTCCGGCCTTGACCTGGATGACAGTCTGTGATGTGGAACCCGGTTGTCCGCAGATCATGTTCTGGCTGCTGACATCCTGCACCGGGTTGTTGTTGTTGGGGGCGCGGAGGCCAGTGAGGGAACCTTGGTCGGCCCCGTTGACAGAGACCTTTTGGAAGATGGCGTGTCCCTCAACTGAGAGGGCAGCACCCAGGAGAGATACCAGCGAAAGCTTCATGGTGGCTTGCGGTCAGGGGGGAGAGTCGACTGCGGTGTGAGTGAGCTTGGGTTGCCTGCTGTGAACCCAAATATTGACGGCACTCTCCCAGTACTTATAGAGCCCAGCGGGATGGGTAAGGGGTAGGGGATGGGGGGTTACGGCGCCGGCAACGAACCCTTAGATCCGTACGTTGGTCCGAGAAGGCACCGAGTTTTGAATCCCGGGCCAGGTCAAGACGGACATGCATAGCATGCATAGTGGGCATGACGGCATCCCTGATCTTGTGAGCCACGGTGACAAATGGGCGACGGGGGGGGCAAGAGGTGCCGACCCGTGGCTTGCGGTCCGGTAGTCAAGCAGAGCGGGGCCCCGGGTTTTGAGATGGGGGGCAATATATTCAGATAAACTGGATTCTATATTGCGTCTGGGGTATGGGGGGACGGGTTGGACAACAGCAAAGCACCGTCACCGGCGCCCATCAATGCCGCCAATGCCCAGCCTCGTCACATTAGCCAGTAAATGGGATGCTCCCAGCTAGGGGCGGTTAAAACTGAGGCCAAAAACAGAACAAGGCGGAAGCTTTCCTAATTGAGCCGGCCGACGAACGGCCTCCAACCTTCCCATAGCGGTGGGAGAGAGTGTCGATCTGATGTCGAAATCCCATGCAACCGCGTGGGGCGGCGCCAAACGTGGAGAAGACGGAATCTGAGACCAACCAGATGGCTTGGGGCCGCCATGATGGACGGAAGATAAGCGAAAGAGACGTCGAAAACCCGGAACTGGGACGCCGTGATTCAACCTCTGACGAGGATCAGTTTCCTGTCAGGGTCAAATCGTGAAGCCGGCGACCATGCGAAAGCGACATCATCCAAGGGCGAGGCTGACCGGGGGATCCAAGAACACGGCCCGGACGCCGGAGTGGAACACCAGCAAGGGCAAGCAATGGCACGACGATGCGCAGCGCGCCGAACCATGGTGGTGGGACCGAGATGTCGAAGCCGGACCATTCAAATCAATGTCTGGTTGGCGATGCACCCGTCACATTAGCTCGAGAGATCCATGCTGGGTTCGAAGATCGAAGGTGTCAAGGAACCTTGGGGAAGGAATGTTCTGTCCAGGCTCGGCCAGACTGGGAGTGGAGTGTGGGATGGGAGGGGAGAGTTAACCATGGATAGATACAAGAGCCGGATAATCGAATAAACCGCACAACCCACCTTTGCTAGCCAATCAGTTTGCATCATTTGTCAGAGCAGCTGGTCTGTGCCCTTTCAAGCAGTGAACCTCTGGAAGTCGACGACGCTCAGTCGGGCCAGCAATTGCGACGCCGAAATCGATTGACGCTGCCATTGCCCGACACAGCCGCAGCCATGGCGAGTAAACTAACACCCTTCCTCATGCGGACGGCCGTTCGGTCGGCGAGCCGGGCAGCGCGGCCAATCGCACCTGCGACTCGGGCATTCTCGCTCTCGGCGAGGAAACAGAGCGATACTCTCATGGTGGTGAGTTGGTGCCCGCCTTGGGGGTATGCGCAATTGAGATCTCGAGAGCCGGAAATTAACATATAGCCCAACGAGGACAGCATCGCAACACTCCCGACAACAACCCCGACATTCCGTTCAAGTTCACCAAGCAAAATGAGGCCATCATCACCGAGGTCCTCAAGCGTTACCCCCCGCAGTACAAGAAGGCGGCTGTGATGCCGCTGCTCGACCTGGGTCAGCGCCAACATGGCTTCACCAGCATCAGCGTCATGAACGAGGTGGCCCGCATCCTCGAGATGCCGCCGATGCGTGTTTACGAGGTGGCCTCTTTCTACACCATGTACAACCGGACACCCGTGGGCAAGTTCCACGTCCAGGCCTGCACGACGGTACGCACCCCCGACTCTTTTTTGCTCAACTTGCCTGGCGCAGAGGCTGATTTATTCCTTACCTACAGACACCCTGCCAGCTCGGCGGGTGCGGCAGCGACGCCATCGTCAAGGCCATCAAGGAGCACCTCGGGATCAAGCAGGGCGAGACGACGGCGGACGGGCTCTTCACCTTCATCGAGGTCGAGTGCCTGGGCGCGTGCGTCAACGCGCCCATGATCCAGATCAACGACGACTACTACGAGGACCTGACGCCCGAGACCATCAAGTCGCTGCTGACGGCGCTCAAGGAGAGCGTGACGGACGTGGGCAAGGCCGCCAAGGTGCCCAAGCCGGGCCCGCTGAGCGGGCGGGACACGTGCGAGAACAGTGCTGGGCTGACGAATCTGACGAGCGAGCCGTGGGGGGTCGAGAAGACGCGGAGCGATTTGTAGACTTAACTAACGGCATCAGGGGCCTGATAGACGGGTGTACAAAACGAAGCCTTTAGTGTATGTTGCAAAAAGGGTGTCGCTAGTCGAACATGCAGTGATAAAAAGATCTGTAACAACGGACCGAATTCGACTAATTTTGCACTAACTCTTAGGTGAATGCAGACTGGTCGCTACCCCCTAGAAATCACCCTCGCAGAATTTCATCATCAGGTTCATCTCCAATAACAAATCAGAAAACCCCCCTCGGCCGCCAACGCCGCACATCCATATTAACCAACACATTTCTTCCACCACACATTCATAACCAGCCATAACAAGCCGCCGACCCTAGTCCAGCCAAGAAGAGGGAGCTCAATCAACCCAGTCTGAAGATCCAACCATCCCCCAGCCGCTGATTCCCCTCATTCAGCCCCCCAAACACAACAATCCCATTCTCCTCGAGCGCGCCCATGGTGGCACTCGCCACCCACCCGCGCGAACCGGGGCCCTCAGCCGAGGCATCGTCCTCGTCGTCATGCGGGGCCGTCTCGACCCTAGTCCAGGACCCCTCCCCATTCCTCCGCCCCACCACCGAAAAGGCGGTATCGGCCACGCTGGCCAGCGACATGCCCTCGGACGGCACCTGGAAGGCCCACACGTCGTCCCAGAACCGGCCGGCCGCGGCGTGGCCGGCCCCCGACGCCTCGCGCTCGCCAAACATCAGCACGAGGTACTCGCGGCCGCCGCCGACGGAGACGGCCTCGAGGGAGGCCACGCTGCGGTTGCCCGGCCAGGCAGCATCGGCGGGGTCGGCGTCGCCGTGGCGGCGGGCGTGCAGCGGGCGGGTGGCGGCGTCGACCTCCTTGTAGCCGACGTCCTCGTTGCCGAAGAAGAGCAGGCTCTTCCAGCCGGCGCGGCCGCGGGGGCAGAGCACGGCCTCCTCGCCGCCCGAGACCTGGTCGTCGAAGGTGTCGACGCCCAGCTCGAGGAAGTCGAGCTGCCCGCCGGCCTGGGCCTCGCCGTCGAACCCGCCGAACCGGTACAGCCGGCCGCCGGCGGTGCCCCCGAGCGCGAGCGCCGCCCCGCCCCGCCCCGCCCCGGGTGCGTCCGGGAACCGCTGCCACACGCGCGACCGCACGTCGAACGCCCACACGTCGGCCGCGCGCGCGGGCCCGCTGCCTTCGGCGAGGCACCCGCCGTGGATGATGAGCGTGCCGTAGCCGTCGGCGTCGGGGTCGGTGGCGCGCTCGGCCAGCACGCCGACGACGGGCCGCTGCGGGGTGCCGTGGGTGTGCTCGGCCTCGGCGGAGGTGCCGAGGGCCCAGTCGCGCCAGGCCTCAACCTTGGTGTGCGGTTGCGAGTTCGGGCGGGACGGGTGTGCGAAGGTGTCGGGCTTGGAGGTGGCGACGGCGGCGTGGTAGCTGCGGGGCGCGGGGCGCGGGATGTCGGGCAGCCCCGCGGCGGCCGGGCTCGGGTCCAGGAAGGACCAGAGCTGCGTGCGCGTGTCGAACACCCACACCCGGCCCCCTTCGTCCAGCGGCGCCATGTCTGGACCGCCGCGCCCGCCGAAGAGAAAGATGCGGTGGCCGATCACCGCCGTGGCGTGGCCGACGCGCGGTGCGGGCACGTCGGGCAGCTCCGGAGGCGAGATGGATTTGCCCTTGCCCTTGGCGTTGGCGCTGGCGCTGGCGTTCGGGCCCGGAGAGGGGGTGGTTAGTGGGACTTCAGATAGCTCCTTGTCGTCATCGGAATCTTCGTCCGAGTCCTCCTCTTCGGAATCCTCGTCGTCGTCGTCGTCCTCATCGTCTTCTTCATCTTCGTCAGACTCGGACTCGGAGGCGGATTCGGGCTTGGGCTCATTCACCGTGGGGACGGCAAGTTTCGCAGCGGGAGTTGAGGACTTGACTGGCTTGGCCTTGATAGCGTAGTAGTCAGCCTGGGCGCCGCTCGACGGCAGCGTGATGGCGTGCATGTCGTTGTCGACGGGACGGCGGGGCTCGATCTCGCCGCCGAAAATGTAGACTGTCCCGGCCACGATGTCGGCCGAATGCGACGATCGCGGAAGCGGTGGGATATCGAGTTTCTCCCAGGTTCCTTTCATGCCGCTGCTTCCACGGCTGCCCAGTGAGGGCATTGATGGCATTGAGGGCATCGAGGGCACCGCGGGCATGGAGTTGAACAGCTCCGTAGTGCGCCTCCTGAGGAGATTGAACGATTCCATGACTAGCTCGTTTCAAAACGTTCGATGCGAAGCTTTTGACCAATTTTTCACTTCCTTGCTTCCACGGTAACCAGGCGTGATGGTGGTTCAATTGCGATGCTTTGAGTACCTATGTAGAGGGGTGGCGGGTATTGGGGTAACTGTGGGGTAATTCGTTTGCTTGACTGTTTAGGACGGGAGCTCTCCCGTGTTTGGCTAAGTAGATGTTGATTCTCGACAGGCCGAGTGTTGTCGGGAGAAAGGAATGAGCGGGCATCGACAAGGGAAGAATGGTCAGCTCGAGGCCCTTGTAAGGGCATATGCAGTGAGTGGTTCGTTATGTGAGCGGGCTGTGTCGAGGCAGGGCAGCCGGGGTAGGAAAGTTCGGGCGGGGTCGTTCTGCAGCTTGTAACAAACAAAATCAGACGATCGAAACGGCTCGCGTGTCTTCTCCAAAGCCTCGACGTCATACTATACATCGCAGTGTAGAATACCCGCTTCATCGACACCATACACAATACGTCACAACCCCTTTGGTCTATTGGCCACGCAACTGGTTGATTATCCACATCAACCCTACCCCCCGAGATGCGGTCGAGTTTCAATATCCTCGTCGTTAGTAACTCATGCCGTAAAGAATCAGGCCGTATCCGTCTTGTCAACAACAACCAACATCAGACGAAACATCCACTTTTTATCCTTAGTCAACAAACCATTATTCGAAGTCAAAAAGAATGGTAGGTTGAACGAACCAGGAGACCTTTCACAAACCCCAGGGTCCAAAACAAATCATACCACTCGGCAATATACCAGTTCTATTTAACTCCACGCAGTGGGGTCGGTTCAATCCCACCAACACCGTTCTCATAAGCCTAACGGCCCTAGTATGCACTGTAGCTTTGCTTCGGAGGCATGTACGTATTCTGTGAGAGTACCGGATTACGGTTCAGTTGGCTCAGTTACCAAGCATTGATAACGACGATAATTCCGCTCGGTGTGTCCTTGTACAGCGCTACTTGAATACCTCGAATAAGAAAAAGCCAAAACGCCGTCGCCCTAGAATATCTCATGATGCCCCCTAACCCCATCCCGTTCAAAACCATGTCCCATTCCAGCCCAATCCCACACCCACAACCCTTTACATCAAAGTAAACGGCGAACTCACGCCCTCAAAAGCCACAATATTCCCGCCCAGACTCTTCGAATCCCCATAATACCGGATCCGATACACCCCCTGCTCCGCCCAGTCCTCGGGCTCCCACACAATCTCGACCTCGCTCGTGCCCAGGATCTCGTTCGTCCTCCGCCAGTGGAACACCAAAGCCCAGTCCCCATCATCCCTCACCCTCTTCCACACCGACGCCTCCTCCCCCCCCCTTCCATTATTAAGCAGACTCAGCTTCTCCACTGCGGCAAACGTGCCCTCCAGGCGCAGGTTATTTCTCGGGTTCGCGCCCACGAACACCGCGCTCACCGGCGGCTGCTGGCCCCTCCGATAAACCCTATTCACGTCGGTGACCACATCGCCAAACCCCTTGAACAGCGGCGTACCGTCCAGCACGACGGGCGAGATGAACGACAGCGACCGGTTCGAGTTGTCCGGCGGGAACAGGCCCACGTCGTCGTGCGGCGGCGGCGGCGGCGCGTCGGCGCCCAGGTAGGATAAGAACGATAGCGTCACGTTGATGTACGCCGCCAGCGTGTGCGGGCCGTATAGCGTCGACGCCCCCTCGTAGCGCTGGATGCCGTACTCTTCTTCGGTAGTGATGTAGTGCGTGTAGCTGTTCGCCGGGCCGCCTAGGACAACGACGGGGGCAGGGCTAGGGTCGGCCGATTCGGGGGTTTGACGGCGTTCGTCACGGAACAGGGTTGCTGAGGCGTCCGCTACGGTATTCTTCCATCGCCGGCCGGACATAGTGGTCGCTTCGCCGGGGCTGACGATGATGAAGAGTTGGCCGACGCGGAATGCCTGCACGTCGACGATGTTGGGCGTCCAGTCGTACGGGCTGTGCACCTCACCAACATCTAGGAGGATCGGTTTGGGGTCGTGGCACGCTCGCTGCTCAGGCGTGGCGTTCTTAAGAAGGCGCGAGACGACCTTCCAGACTGGCGACGTAGTGTTTTCGTTGCCGTCGTGCTGCGTGAAATCGAACGCGCCGGGGCCGTCCGATGTCCCGGCGGCGAACGAATACCCGAGCGCCGCCGGGCATGTGCGGGCTTCTGAGCCGTTGGGGAGGAGGAACGAGAAGCCGGACATGTCATGGAAGGTATGAAACGACTTGACCGGCCCGCCTCGCACAGTAACCGGGTTTCGCTGAAGATCGTGGTAGAGTGCCAGAGCAGGCTCGAACTGTCGTTTCCCTACCTCAAAGCATGAGCTCGCCCCGTTGTCTTGAACCCGGAAGAACGGCCCGCGGGCGTGGCATGCCTGGGATCTGCCGTCACTGCAGGTACTGTTTTCGAAGCTACACATCTCCCCTGAGCCGTCCTCACACCACGCGCCCAGGACATTCGGGCTGGTATCACCGACATTCGCTTGTGAGAAGCCAGCCACAAAGTTCTCAGCCGCCGTAGGATCCTGGCGGGCGTTCTTTTCGAACAGATAGGCGGCCACTCCTTTATTGTCACCTGCAATCAGAGTGTTGTTGCCCAGTAGCGAGGTCCCGTGGGTGGGAAACCAGGTAAGGACGCCAATGTTCTTCTTGTCCGATGCCCGTTGGAGCTTGAGCAGGGTCAGGTCTTTCTCTACGGAGCCATCGTCATCTGCGCTGACATTGTATTTGGCACGCTCCTGCTCTGGGTTGGCAAGATATGCAAATAAGCTGCGGTTTATGTTGGCCCCCTGCACCTTGGTGGTGCCAACGCTCAAGTACCCTGGCTGAAGGCTTTCGTGAGCCTTACGAATCGAGAGCAGTGCACCGTCGACAATAGCACGGTAGCCTTGGTGATCGAAGCCTTTGCTGGTAATTTGGGGAAGCAAGTAATTCAGCCAACCGGCAGGCCCGGCATGCGAGTGAGTGCCCGTCACGGCAACGTTGTGGTGGTTGTAAACGGCGTACGCCGGACCAAGCGCTTTGAGGCCGTTGATGATGCCGTATCGGACGGCCGTGTCGCCTGACTGGGTGTCCAGTACCAGGTAGACGAATCTCTCGTCGGGTTTATCGACACTGCCGACAATGAAGGCCCGCGAGTACAGTCGCTGTCGGAGACCAGTACCGACTTGCTTTGGATCCGCGTAGCCCATCAGGTTGATTTCGACCACGGGCCCGGTGATATCAGCTTTGCCAACCCCGATGAGATAGCGGTCTCCCGGAGACTGGGTTCCATCGGGCCGCTCAGCGGCGTTCAACCAGTGACCACTCCATCTCGAAGGGTCCCCGAACGGCAACGCTCTGCATACGAAAGGAGCGAGAAGGACCAAGGTCAGGATGGAGGCACACGCCAAGAAGAGTCGATGGCGGGGTATCCTTCTGTCCTCCCCAGCACATGCCTGTGGTTTCCGATGTTTCCGCACCGACTCTTGGTCTGTATGAGTCTCAGATGCTGCATCGCCCTTTTCGGGTTCCGTCGCAACAAGTAGAGGCTCTATCAGCTCTGCTTGCGCCGCCATAGTGAGGACCGTGGGCGGGATCACGGTGAATGATTCTGCTGATGATGAGGCGATAGCTTTATCCGGGCATTGTGGTTATGGATAACATAGGCCGGCGGCTGCGATAGTATCCGGAAGGATGCGGGTTAGAACGGCAGTAGCCTAGTAGGTAAGGTATTCGTACCCTCGGGGCCTCGCTCCCCTTGCAACAGCGGTTTGCCAACACGGTAAGGTGCCTTGGCAGCCGTTCCCGGCAATGGAAATTCCCCGATTTGACGAATTGTTCAGGCCCCGCTGCCAAGCACTTTGCTCGCAGGAGTGGAGACCAGGTTTTCGATCGCATACATCTTTCTGCTCCGGCCATAACGGTGCATGTTCGCGAACAGATTACTACCTGCAGAACCGCCCGATTCATAACCACCACCTCGTTATCAAAAACTTGGAATTGCACAAAGCGAACCTACTCTCTGCTCGAAGCCTAATTGGCACCTGCGATACACGAAACAAACACCAACCAAGACCAACGCCCCGATCTCACCCACCATCACCATGCCCATCGACATTGTCCATGAGTCCCTCCCATGTGAGCCCCCTCCCTCGCCCTCCTCCCACTCTCCCACACCCCAAAAGTCACCACCATACACAGGTATCTAACACATACTCCCGCGACAGACGTCGACCCAGACACCACACCTGCCGAGCGCGCCGCAGCCGAAGCCCTCATCGCGGAAGAGCGCACCCAAGTACCAGACGACCCTCACCACCTGCACCTCCCCCCGGCACCCTCACCCACCGCCTTCCTGACACCCCTCCTCACCGCCGAACTCACGCGCCTCAGCACCACCGACCCCTCCTCCCCCTCCCAATCCAAACTCACCGCCCTCGACTTCACACGGTACGAAGCCCCCGACCCGCCCTCCCCAGCCACCCTCAGCACCCTCCCCACGCCCCAGGCGCGCGCCCAACTCCTCCAAGCCACGCTCTCGCGGGCGTACGGCCTCGCACAGCTACATCGCGTCGCGACGGACGCACCTGGCGCTGCTCGAAGCGTACGGCAAGAACGCGTGGCTGGTGGGCAACGCGGCGCTGGAGGGGGAGGTGCGGGCGGCGGAGCAGGAGCTGGCGGGGGCGCGGCGCGAGGTGGACGCGACGACGCTCCGGCGGCGGGCGGCGCAGGACGCGGTGGCGGGGGAGATGGCGGCGCTAGAGGAGGCGTGGCGGAGGGGGGTGGGCAGGGTGTTGGAGACGGAGGCGGCGGTGGAGGGGTTGAGGAGGGAGGGGTTGGAGCTGAGGAGACGGTTGGCTGGTGTTGGGGGGGAGGGGGTGTGAGGTTTGAGCGGGGTTTACTTTTTTTTTTGTTGTTGTTTTTTTAAGGGAGAGGGAAAGAAGGGGGGAAGGGGTTGTAATTTCGTTGGAGAATGGGGAGATACCAGTTTTCCGACATGGACATAATAATGTACATCCCGTGGGACGGACGAGGCGCTACATTGCAACTTCACTACCTACCTCAGAACCATGGATGGCCGTGGGCCGTATCATAAATGAGGACATATGGATTGTACTTTTACTGTACATCTTAGCTATCTGATGACAGTCCATGACTAGTTTGTTGCAGAAAGGAGCTTTGGGAATTCCTAAACGCCGCCCCGACCCTCGTATGACTCTGCGAACTGGCTCTCGTTCTCTCGGATGAACATGACCACCAACCGCGCCGTTTCCATGCAGACCCAACCTACCACCTCCTTCTAAGACATCTGCAGCGGATCCATCTCCTCCACGCCCGTCTTAACACCCACGTACTTGGTCCGTCTCATGATGCCCTCGACCGGCCCCAGCAGCCGCTGGAAGGCCGACTTGCCGAGCCGCGCGACCTTGACTTCGGTCTGGCTGACGACGCTGGCGGCGCGCGGCGCATCGTTGAGCAGCGCGAGCTCGCCAAAGAAGTCGCCCTTCTTGTAGTGCTTCACCGGTGTGTCGTTTCCACTTCTATACGCGACGGCCTCGCCGGCCTCGAGCAGGTAGAATGAGTGGCCCGGGTCGCCCTCGCGAATGATGGTGTGACCCGCAGGGAATTTCTGGCTCTCGAGGGCGTCGGCAATCTTGGACCGCTCGTAGGGAGTCAGGGTCGACAGCAGCGGCACTTCCTCGAGGAAACCTTCGTACATGCGGCGGCGTGCGAAGGTCGACTCCATCAGGATCCGGCGGAAAGTGACGCGGTCGAGTGCCCACAGCATGCATTGCGGCTCGGCCGAGATGACCGTCGCGGCCTCGCGGTGCGTTGTACATCAAGGCGAGCTCGCCAAAAAGATCCGCCGGCCTCAATGGTGTAGACCTTTTGTCCCATCCCATCGGGTCCTGGATAGCAACGAACCCCTGCTATTGACATAGACGTCGAAAGAGCCCTTCTCAACCACGTAGAAGAAAATCGCCGGCGTCGCCTTAGTGTGATAACCTGCCACGAGTTAGATGGATACACTTCCTTGAAGAAACATGCGCTGAGCTCGCTCACCTTGAATTCCCTTGAGTAAGAATCGGCTTTTTTCTACCAAAAGCCCTCATGAACCTGAAGCGCTTTGCTACGTCATTGAGGTGACTAAACAGGAAGTTGCCGCTCATGGCCTGTTTCAGCCGGCCCAGCTGTTCTGACGTCTTAGGATGTACTGGGGGCGCCCAGTTGTCGTAGCTATCGCCAACCGGTTTAAGAGACTCTGCCGACACCGAGGTACGACGTCCAAAATTGTACTGGGCGGGATAGCCTTCTGACACTGGCGGGCTTCTCAACCCGGAATGTTGGGGTTCAGAAGCGGAGTCGCCTCCAAAGGGTCCTCTAAACATGTAGCCGGCCGTCTGGACAAAACTCGGTGTTGTGGGCGAAGTGACTGTGTCGTTTTCATCTTCTTCGGCTACCCTTTGCATGGCGCCCGTGTCGAGCCTGGAAGAGCCAAATGGGTTCGAATTTGCCCCAAAGGGGCTGGTGAATCCCGGACCTGACATATCGGCGGGAACTTGTCAAGATATTTGTTTCTCAACTGGCTCGAACAGCCAAAGTCCGACCACTCTTTATACTTGGTCCCGTCTGAACAAGAGACAGACAAAGCAAGGGTATGCTTGGTGTAAGTCGTGGCCAGAACCCACACACGATCGGCGATTGATTCGCGAGACGTTTCTCTAAAACCCTGGAGGCGAGACAAGTCAGAAAACGGTTCGACATAAACTGTACATCCCGGGCTGTTGGACAGCCACCAGGAGGAGGCTGAAGCAGAGGGGCGGGCAAGAAAGTGATCGTGCGCAGCCCTGTGACCTGCTAGCCGATAGATAGGTCGCTGCTCTTCCGACCTGGTTTCGACAGCCATTACACGGTAGTAATGGCAGTTGAACCTTGTCATGTCTCCAAAACGGCTCTGTCGTGGCCCGAAACCACAAATAGATGTTTTATCAAAGAGTGACCATGCCACCCACAGAGGCGATTTGAAACAGATCAGGCGAGAGGAACCTATCAAAAAATGACGAGAGACTTACTTTCTGCGTTGCCGCCTAGCACTGATGCGTGGTCGGGACAAAGACAAAGAGATATGAGTTGATTGGACGGCACTTGCTTCCGCTAGTTTCGGATGTGGTCGCAGCAAGGTGCGTCTTGTCGAGATACTGCGGGAGTCGAATGCGGCAACTATAGGAAGGGGGGGGGAACTCGTCGAAAAGCTGCAGCGACAATCCGTGGATGATAAAGGCCCAGCTATAGCTCAAACTGCGGAAATGAAGCCGAAATGGTTGATTCGCAGGGAAAGCGGTGTGGACAATGAATAAAGGCTGGTTCGGACGTGTCCGGCGCAACGAGATGAGGGTGCGAGATTAGGCCGACACTGCACTCTTCTTCCTGTTTTGCTCGTGGGCGCAAAGAGAAGATCGGCAAAAGGGCGAGAAGGCAGGGAAATAAGGCACCTGCGACGATCAACAAAGGCGGTATGACGACGGCAAGAGACCCGGGGAGATGGACAGCGGGAAGTCGATGGGGCTTTTTTTTGCGATGAGAAGGCGAGAAGATGGGAACCCAGATGGGGAGCATGAAGCTTCGAGGGAGGTTCCAGCGAGTTCATGAGTGGGGTGCTGCTTGCTTCCCGCCCTACATACAGTATGCGGGAGGTAGCTCTTGCTCTGCGCACGTTCCCTGAATGCATCATCATTGCTGTAACACGAAGCCGATCAAGGACCGTGTTCTCTGCCGCCTCGACAGCATCATAACTTGAATTCATCTTGCGTAAATCAGCTTGCATTGCTTATTTCTGCAAGATGATTGCCTGCCATGCTTAACCTCATTTTTCCATCTCTCAGCTTGCCGTCCCAGTGCGCTGTGTATCGAAGGTAGCAAAGCAAGTCCCGACTGCGAAGGGCTCTGAAAGTTTCCATCTTCAGACGCCCGCACTGTGTTTGGGCAAGGAGGCAAGCTCCAGCTTCCCCTCCTTCATCCCCTCCGCTACCTGGCCCTGGCCCATGCTTTCTCCACAACTTTGCGCTCGGCATCGCCGCTCATTTGCGTCGAATGTTTCTAGAAGACGCACAGACTCGGGAGTGGGCCGGCCCCCCTTACTCTATCTGGGCTCGTGACCTGCACACGGCCCAATCCAGCCCAAAACCAATGGTGGGGGTGTTCTGGTTGGTTTTTGTCTTGTTCGCTGACGTGCTGCCGTGCTGCCGCCAGCTTCGCCAACCTTCTCTGACGGCTTCTCTTGCAGATCTGCCGCACTCTCCTCCGGTAGGCGGCGATGGCAGAACGTGAGGGTGGGAGGACAGGCAGAGCTAGCGCTGTGTTCTGCTGCATGCCTGTTTCCGGCACCCGGGCATGCCGGAGTCAAATTTAGCTGAGGGCAAATGACACAGCAGCAGCTGGCCGTTGGGACGTTGGCCGTACGAAGTACCTTAAGGTCCGTTGACCTAGGTAATCGTGCAAAGCAAAAACCGCAAGACCTGAAAAACTGTTCGTTGGATGACATCAAAAATATTGTCGGCTGCGCCAGCAAAGGAGCTTTGCGCTCTCCATGCCCGGGCTTTGGCGGGGCCAACGAACAGGAGGCGCCTTCCATAACCCTGACCCTCGCTGGGTTTTGCTCCCGAGATCGCGCAGCGCCGCGAAGACTGCAACCGGAGGAGAACCACGTGTAAAACCCCGTGACTGTTTCGTATCTTCACTAAAACTGGTTGGCACTCAGCCTCCTTGCCAAGAAGTACACGGACCACCTTACGACGCCGAGACCGAAGGCTCCGTGTCTCGAAACGCTCCTTTTCTTCTACAACTCCCCTTTGACATCCCGGGACCCTGGGACCGACTACGACAACGACGACCAGAAATGGCCTACCATGGTGCCCCGCCGTCGCCGTGGCGCGGCCAATGATGCGGGCGACGATTCCGTATCAAAGCCGGATGCGCCCAAGAACCAACGGCCCAACTCCTCATGGCGCGGGCGGAGCATGCGGGGGGGGCAGTGCGGTAAGAAACCCAAACTCATTGTCACCATCTTCTCCATTCTAGCCGCCATTTATCTCGGCTTTGGCGCCTACCTGACATATCTGGCACATACGGTACGCCCGTCGTGGCCCCGCTCACGCGTTCGAGCGCGCAGCGAATACTAACCATCACTGCTGTTTCTAGGTCCGGGACATCCGTATCGACTACACGAACTGCAAACACGATGCCCCAAATAAGTTCTCGCCGATGCCCCCAGACTACATCACAGCGCACTTCTCGAAAACAGACAGCAATTATAATCCCTACGAAGCAGAGTGGATGAAGGAAAACCGGACAGTGCCGGTCAAAGGCTACACGGACGACCGCACCTACTGCCGTATCAAGTTCAACATCCCCGAGGAGCTAAATCCCACCATCAGCTTCTTTTACAATCTCGAGAACTTCTACCAGAACCACCGCCGTTACGTCAACTCGTTCAATGCCAAGCAGCTACTCGGCGATGCCGTTGACGGTCGCACTATCAACGACTCCACCTGCGACCCGATCGCCTATGACCCAGAGGGAAGCGGCAAGATTGTTTACCCATGTGGTCTCGTTGCCAATTCCTTCTTCAACGACACCTTCTCAAACCCAGTCCTTCTGTCCGTCCCTGGCTCGAACGCTGCGAATGAGACGTACAAGATGTCAACCAAAGGGATTGCGTGGAGCGGCATGAAGGACCTCTATGGCGACACTAAATACGACATCAACCAGATTGTCCCCCCACCGAACTGGGAACCGCGGTACAGGGGGGGCTATTCCGAGAAGAACCCCCCGCCGAATCTAAAGGAAGATGAGGCTTTTCAGAACTGGATGATGCTGGCTGCGGCGCCCAACTTCTTCAAGCTCTACCAGAGGAATGACAACGACACCTTGAAGGAGGGCCAGTACCAAGTCGATATCGAGGATAATTTCGACACGACCAAGTACAACGGCCGCAAGGCTTTCGTCATAACCACCCTCTCCACCATGGGCTCCCGCAACATCTGGCCGGGGATCATATTCCTGATCGTGGGAGGAATCTGTCTGATCCTCGACATTTGGTTCATCTTGTCGTTCTTCCTGTGGAAGCCCCGCAAGCTGGGTGACCCCTCGTACCTGTCGTGGAACCAGCCTTCCGCGCCCCAGGGACATGCGGCATCATAAGAACACGAAAACAGCTGGGGAGCAGGGAAGCAAGTAGTGGAATACTGAATGATTGGGTGCTGATTGTTTTTGTTGTTTTTGCTAGAATAGTTTGGGATGTGGATTTACACGGCGCAAGAGGGTGGCATAAGGTGTCTCTTTTTTTTTCTCCCTCCCTCCTTTCATTCCCCATCAATGTTCTCGTTCGATGTCTACCGAAATGAAACCGGCTTGTTGCCATGCTTTGAGTTGTTTGTTTGTTCCGATACATATTTGCTGAGGAGGCAATGGGCATTGGAATTCTGGGATATGGGTAATGAATCAAGCGACATCGTTTCATCGTGACCCTGCCTCATTTGCTCCTGTCACCGACTCCCAGAAAATTGGGCCTCGCTCTTTTTTTTGGGTAATTTCGTGAATTTCCGGTGTTTGAGTGTGAGTGATCGGGGGAATGGTTATATAATCTATAATTCGTCGAGTACTTTGGACATGTCGAGTTGCGCAGTATGCAGTTCAAGTCAGTAATCGAAGTACGAATGGCATCTCGATTTGCTGCGACCCACACGTATCTCTCTCCTTTCCAAGTTGTCCTCTTCCACAACAACACGGGCACTTCCCATAAATCAACAACTCCATCAAACATGAGTGAAGAAAGCCAATTAGAAACTTAGGTTATCAATTTCCACAGTCATATTCCCCATCACATGAGTCAATCCCAGGACTTCATTTGAAACTCTCACTGAAAGTCGATCAGCTGTGGTCCCAGGCCATTAACCACTTAGGCACCGGCCCCACCAAAACGCGACAAGGGGTGCCTTGACGTGAGCGTGGAACGCGATTTTTTGGCACCGGCCACCGCCCTGTGGCTCCTTGTCCAAAGGTAACTAACCTGGAAGCTCCATCGCGGTTCTTCGCTGCCGCATCGTTTCCAGCCAAAAAGGCGACAACCATTTTCTCCCTTCATCACACCCGTTGTCGGGGATAGTTCTGCCATCATCAATCGCAGCGATTTTTGCAATCGCCCACCATGGCGGACATCAAAATCGACAGCAAGGCCTTCCAGGAGCGCCTGTCGCACTTTATCGCGGCATGGAAGGCCGACAAGCGTGCCGGCGACGCGCTCTTTGCCGGCGCCTCCTCCATCGTCATCTTGATGGGCAAGGTTGACGAGGAGCCCGAATTTTACAAAAACAATGCCATGCATGTACGTCTCGCCAAGGTCATGATGATACAACCGTCGCGCAGCGCTAACTGGCCCTTAGTTCTGGCTCCTCGGCTACGAGTTCCCGACCACCCTGATGCTCTTTACACTCGACACCCTATACATCCTCACAACACAAAAGAAAGGTTCGCTTACTCCAAACGCACGCCTGTCGGAACCGACAATACTAATCTGTCGATCTCACAGCGAAGTACCTCGACCAGATCAAGGGCGGCCGTTTCCCTGTCGAAGTCCTCGTCCGAAGCAAGGACGCCGCCGAAAACGAGAAGCTTTTCGTCAAGATTACAGATGCGATCAAGGCGGCAGGCGTGAGTCAGAATCCATACTTATTCCATACCCATTACCGCTCTCCCCGAGCTGACAACAGTGGCGCTGCAGAAAAAAGTGGGTGTGCTCTCCAAGGACACCTCCAAGGGCCCATTCGTCGACGAGTGGAAGAAGGCGCTTGCCGACAACTGCAAGGATGTTGAGGAGGTCGACATTGCGCAGGCCTTGTCCGCTGGTGCCTTCTCCGTCAAGGATGAGGCAGAGTTGCGGGCCATGCGGACCTCGTCCAAGGCCTGCGTCGCCCTCCTGACCCCCTACTTCCTCGATGAGATGTCCGACATTCTCGACCAGGATAAGAAGATCAAGCACAGCGTGCTAGCCGACAAGGTTTTCAGCAAGATCGAGGACACCAAGTTCTGGAAAACCGTGGAGCTTCCTAATCGCCAAAAGATGCCTGCAGATTTTGACCCCGAGCAGCTCGATTGGATCCTAGGGCCGATGGTGCAGAGCGGGGGGAAGTTCGACCTGAAATGGCATGCTGACGCCGATGACCAACCGCTCCACCCAGGCATCATTGTCGCAGCTATGGGTTTGCGATATAAGTCCTACTGCTCGCAGATCGCCCGGACTTTCATGGTTGACCCCAACAAGTCCCAAGAAAGCAACTACAAATTCCTCCTCGCAGTCCACAACCTGATCCTAAAGGAGATTCGCGACGGTGTTGCCGTTAAAGATGTCTACAGCAAGGCTCTAGGCCTAATCAAGTCCAAGAAGCCCGAGCTTGAGAAGCATTTCCTGAAGAACGTCGGGTACGGTATCGGGCTCGAGAACAGGGACCCTACGCTGGTCATTAGCGCCAAGAACTCGAGGACGCTGCGTGACGGTATGACGCTTTGCATCACCACCGGATTCAGCGATATCCAAAACCCAGATCCTCAAGATAAGAATAGCAAGGTTTACTCGCTTGTTCTTACCGACACGATTCGTGTCACCGCTGGTGAGGTGGTCGTGTTCACCGGCGAGGCGCCCGTCGACGCGGACGCGACATCCTTCTTCTTCAAGGACGAGGAGGAGGCCCAGCCAACGCCGAAGAAGGAGAAGAGGGACTCGCGGGTGGGTGCTGTTGCCACTAAGAACATCACCAGCACACGGCTACGTTCCGAACGGAATACGGCTCCCGATGACGATGCCGACAAGCGACGCAAAAATCACCAAAAAGAGCTCGCGGCCAGGAAGCAGAAGGAGGGCTTGACCAAGTACGCCGAGTCCACTGATGACAAGAACGGTGTCGAGGTCAAGAAATTCAAGCGCTTCGAGTCGTACAAGCGAGACAACCAGTTCCCACCCAAGATTCGCGATATGGGCATCGTTATTGACCAGAAGAACGCAACCATCGTCCTTCCCGTAATGGGGCGGCCTGTCCCCTTCCATATCAACACCATCAAAAACGCCAGCAAGAGTGATGAGAATGACTGGTCGTTCCTGCGTATCAACTTCCTTTCTCCAGGCCAGGGCGTCGGCCGCAAGGATGATCAACCCTTTGAGGACGCAACAGCCCATTTCGTCAGGAGTTTGACTTTCCGGTCCATGGATGGCGATCGATATGCGGACATCGCAAATCAGATTTCGAACATGAAACGCGAGTCCGTCAAGAAGGAACAGGAGAAGAAGGACATGGAAGATGTCGTGGAGCAGGACAAGCTAGTCGAGATAAGAAGTAAGATCTCCCCAACCCCTCTCAGCTTTTTGCGGTCTTGGGATGCAATACTAACGTACCCCAGATCGACGCCCTGCCGTGCTAGATAACGTCTTCATTCGGCCGGCCATGGAAGGCAAGCGGGTACCCGGGAAAGTCGAGATACACCAGAACGGTATCCGATACCAGTCGCCCCTCAGTACCACACAACGAGTCGACGTCCTGTTTTCCAACGTCCGCCACCTCTTCTTCCAGCCATGCCAGAATGAGCTGATCGTCATCATTCACCTTCACCTCAAGGACCCAATCCTCTTCGGCAAGAAAAAGACGAAAGACGTTCAGTTCTACAGGGAGGCGACTGATATCCAGTTTGACGAGACCGGCAACCGGAAGCGCAAGTACAGATATGGCGACGAAGATGAGTTTGAGGCCGAACAAGAAGAGCGCCGCCGCCGTGCGGAGCTTGACCGTCTCTTCAAGAGCTTCGCTGAGAAGATTGCCGAGGCCGGCCGCAATGAAGGCATCGAAGTGGACATGCCACTTCGCGACCTCGGCTTCCACGGCGTACCCAACCGTAGCAACGTCTACATCCAGCCAACCACCGAGTGCCTCATCCAAATCACCGAGCCGCCGTTCATGGTTATCACGCTCGATGACATCGAGGTCGCCCATCTGGAACGTGTGCAGTTCGGTCTCAAGAACTTTGATCTCGTCTTCGTCTTTAAGGACTTTAGCAGACCGCCCGCCCACGTCAACACCATCCCTGTCGAGTCGCTCGAGGACGTGAAGGAGTTCCTCGACTCATCAGACCTCTCTTACTCAGAAGGTCCGCTCAACCTCAATTGGTCGGTTATCATGAAGACTGTCACGGCCGACCCGCACCAGTTCTTCGTCGACGGCGGCTGGGGATTCCTACAGAACGACTCGGACGATGAGGACGGCTCCGAAGAGGAGGAGGAAGAGAGCACGTTCGAGATTGACGAGAGCGAGCTTGAGGAGGCGTCCGATTCAAGCGAAGAGGGCTCGGACTATGACTCGAACGCGTCGGCTGATGCGAGCGACGAGGCCGAGATGAGCGACGAGGAGGAGGGTGAGGACTGGGATGAGCTCGAGCGGAAGGCTAAGAAGAGGGATCGTGAGAGTGCGCTCGAGGAGGAAGAACAGCGGGGAGGCAAGAAGAAGCAACGGAAGAGATGAGTTTGGAGTTGTAGGTGAGGGAGGGAGGCGGAGATGGTTCTTTGGGTTCTTGGGTCGGGCCGGGAACGGATACTTCTTGTTGGTTGGTTTTAACGTGTAAATTTACCGAGTTACTGGGTCTGCGTTGCCATTCCATTTTGGTTTGATTCCGCTAGCCACGGTGGGCAGGATTTCCGAAGGAGTCCGTGTATCTATCTCTGGGCTCAAAGCTTGTATTGCTAGCTCTTAAGGGGGGATTATCTTCACCATCGCTACTTAAGTCGGTGGTTAATGTGTGGTGGGCTGCCCCGAGCTTCTTGAGCCACGTCTGGAGCGTTGTTGGATTTCCTTAGTAATTAACCAACGGGTATTGGTTCGGAATTCAGTTTCACATTGAACTTATTTCGTGTTTTCTGGTTCCGATTTTATTGTGGTGTTGCGACTATTTAGTTGTTCTGTGCGGTTGGTGTTGCATTGAAGAGGCCCATTGTTGACGTGCCCCTCACCGGGAGAAGGGGGAATATTAAGAAAGGTAATGGGGCAAGTCTAGTTCCCCATCAGTCTCTGCCCTCATTGCGACCCGGGTGTTCGTTAATTCGTTAATACAGGTGTGAGAAGCAAAAGAGAACACTGAGACAGATGAGAAAGAATCACAACAACAAAAAAAGGCGCGAAAAATGATAAAAAAAAAAATCAAAAAGCTCACCGCCTAAACCCCCGCTCTTATTTAAAGAGCGGGAAGGTAGACGGCTACGAAAACTCCTGTTGGAGGAGGAGTTTTGCTTCGGTGGGATTCGAACCCGCACCCTTCTGGGTGTACCACTACGCGTCTACAAGTCTACGGCAGATGGTGAGTCTGCACTCCCCCCGCTTCGCCAAACTACAGGTGCGTTTTTTTTCGTTTTTTTTTTTTGCCGGGGGGAGTTGCTGTGGGGAGCGAGGTACGTGTATATTAAGGGTTAATGGCGGGTCTTAACGGGGGAAGCGAGGGAGAAGTTTAGATGGAAGACGGTAGTGGGAGATGGCGGGGGGTAAGTGGTGGAAATTGGGTACTCCATGTTGGGGAGACTGGGTTGCTAACACCGTTGAGGTACGTGAATAGTGAGGAAAGCGATGGAGTGGAAGTAATCGCCTCGTATCTTTTAGGAAGAGCAAGTGGAAAGGGGAAAAGAAGAAGCATGATCGGGGGGTATGGGACATGAGGGTTATGTTCGTGTCACCAGCGGGATTACAGAAGCAAGGTTGGCTAGAACTTGATTCAGACGAGTGTGTGGCGAGGAAGCAGTAAGGTAGGAAGAAAACTCTGTTCCATAGTGGTCAGATACTCCTTCTCTTCACCCGCCGCAGTTAACAAGAGTGAAACGAGGCCAGTTTGATGACAATACCCCGGCGTCACAAGGCAGTTGATTCACTCCCATAAGCACACGATTAAAAATTCATTCCACCATATGAGCTTGCCACCGAGAACAACAACGTCTAGTGTGTCGATAAAACCACTCCGACGAATAGCACGTGCCTGTTTCTCTTCTTATCTGGTTACCAATGTGAGAGCGGCAGGCAGTACAGGGCGCTAACGGTTGGAACGAAGACAACAGCAACCACGGCCATGCGCTGTTACCTCGACCACAGCCACACATACCAAAGGATCACAAGGGAAGAAGCAGGGTAAGGCCTCCGGGGAACCCAAGCAAGGGGAATTTGTGAGGGAGCCTAATGACCAGCGTTGGTATGCACGAGGGTCTGCTATGTGGCCAAGCCAACTGCGCAACTCATCACGCAAAGCCAACGGTAGCCTCTCATTCCGCAGACGGCAGCACCAGCTAAGCCCCGGCATCCCTCGAGCAATAATACTGGTGGTGTATCTGAGACAGACAGACAGCAGCCAGTTCAGCCGGCGTTCTTTTCCAGGCCCCTTACCGCCCCTGGCGCCGTGTGCGCTCGGTGCACCGTTCCACAAGCTTGGGGAGAGGACGGAGGCTAAAGCTTCTGCTGACCCGAGGGGATGCCACCCGGCCCGGAGAGCTGGGAAGGATCCTCGGCTCTGGAGACGAGCGTGGCCTCATCTTCACCCGGGGGGAGGGGGGAAATCCTGCGCGAGGCTTGAAGGAGAAAAAAACCGCACCGTCTCCCAGCCTAGTGTACACAGTAGAACTAACGCTTGTTCACTCGTGGCGTCTCTGGCGCATGACGAGAATAGGAAGATTGGCGCGCATCTGCCCTTCGCTCGGGAGAGGGGGCATTCGATAACACAGTGCTAAACGGAATCACCCGTCCGTCCTCAGCCACGTTGTTGCCATCGTCAAGTCCCACGTTCCCGGCCAGATGAAGCCGCTCAGATATCCGCCCATCGTAGGGGGGGGGGGGGGGAAAGGCGGCATGCACGCCAAAAAGAACCTGCAAGCATATCCCTGCC
>NT_165976.1:2091249-2092730 GCF_000143365.1 Chaetomium globosum CBS 148.51
TCCCAGCGGGGAGGAAGCTGCAGGCCATCCCCAAGATTCCCAACCCGAGGGACCCGGTGAGCGAGCTGCGGCCCCAAATGTCTCAGGCCACTGCTGCGGGACCTGCCAGTCAAGATGCCGTGCTCAGCACATGGCATCATCCCGCCCGTTTCCGTTTCCAACTTGACCGAGCAAAGCAAGCAGGAAAGCGCGCGCAAAGGAGGCAAGCAAGCACGGGATGGATGGCATGGATGGGAGGTGTTCGTGATCCATGGCCCGCACGTGCATACATACAGACATCCCTCCCCTCCCCTCCCCTCCCCTCCCCCCCTTTTCGCTTCGACGAACCGAACCGAGCCGTTCAGGCAGAGCCTCCTGGTTGCTGACGCGCCGATCTGCTGCTTGTTCGTTGCCGAATGGCACGAAGGAACCTCAAGGCGCACCAGGGACCCCACGCGAGCGTTTGGCGTTTGTGAGCTGAATCCCAAGAATCATTTTAGTACGCGATTAGAACGGTGGGGCGTTCTGAGACCATTCCCTATCCGTCCGGTCGAACATTAGCGTTCAACACGAGACGAGGGGGGGTCTTTTCCCTGGGCCGGCTCGTTGTCCCCGACGGTCGACCCCAAGTTTTCTCCCCCTCCCCCCGGCGCCCCCCGGTTCGTGAGTTAGGGGCATCCAGCATGCCGGTTCAACAAAGGGAGCGCTTCCACTAGCAGGGATATTTGTGGCCGGTACTGGGTTTTTGTCTCAGTCTGCTTTTCAGCTTCGAGTGAGATGGGAAAATCGGGCGCGATCCGTCTGCTTGGCCTGACGGACGGGAGGAACCCAGCATGCCGTGCTGACGGGGTGGTGTCGTTTTGTTTCGGCGGGAGCCGATGTGAACGTTGATCTGGATATCAAGTTGGGGAAGGCTCGTTTCTGATGCGGGAAACCGGCGACAAGCGACAGGGACAGTGATGAAACGGGAGATAGGTCCTGTCGATCCCATCAAGGACCGCACAAGTATGGAAGGCCTTGAGAACTCACGCTCTCGGAGTGTCAGCATGTCTTGCAAGACTTCTTCGACGTTCTGGAATGGCCAACAGGATGTTGGAACGGACACCTTAACAAGCATGGCGGCGCCACTATCACGTCTCGAGCATGCTGTTTCTCACTTGTTTGGATGAAAATCGTGGTGCACGTGGAATGTTAATTATTGATTCGTACAGATTCGGGGGCCGTTGACAGGTGGATCGGCAATGATGCTGCATCTGGTGTCCTGGACGTACCACGGTATCTCTGTATGTACTGCGGTACGTACAGCCAAGGCTCGGATCTGCCCGTGTTCATGTCTCTCAATCGTCTCACTCGATGTCACTTCTCGGGACGAGCAATTAACGAGAAGTTGTCAGGATGATAACTGCTGTGGCTGGTCGGGAGGTTCTTGTTGGTGCGACTGGCTGGCCATGCATGATGGCTTGCGCTCGGTGTTGAGAATAAAACACCTCTCAGGCTTGGAC
>NT_165976.1:2093155-2108673 GCF_000143365.1 Chaetomium globosum CBS 148.51
TAGTGAGACAAGACTTGCCCGCTTGTATAAAATGGCGCTGCTAACAGGACCCTGATGTGGAGTCCTCGCAACGCTAATTTAAGTGTCGCCGGCTTTCTGGGATTCTTGCGGACCATGACAAGATCTCTCGATTTCCGTCTTGGCCATGATGGGGGCGCGATCCCATGGGTCGATGGACTGAAGACGGGGCGCCACTTGTATGTATGAAAATTCACGCCAGCAACCAACATTGGTGCTCTTCATTTCGCCTCCTTCCTCAGCCCTCGGCCGGGAGGCCAAAGACGGAAATGGGAACTGGTCACACCTGAGTTCCCAACTTCCCTCGTTCTCATCAGTCGGTCTCGGACCGCTTGTGCACAGCAAGGCATCGACCACGAGGCACAACCAGGGTGATCAAGCCTACCGGGCACGGTTCGCAGATGTCAAGACCTCTCGTGGCCAATGACAGAGCTGCAGGTGAGACCATTCTCGAGGCAGACTGCAGCCCAGAAGTCCCACGCTGTCTTTCCCGTGGTCGGAAAAAGTCCCCGGCGAGGACCCCCCCCAGAGGAACCTTGGGTGCTGTCCAACGACAAATGGGTGACAATTTAGGTGATTCACCCGATGGGCGTTGGGCGAGCACTCGCTTACCTTCGCACAACATTGACTAATGTATGAAAATCTCCGACTGACATTTGTGGCGTGCAAGTGCTCGGAACATAACTAACCAGCATCGGGGCTTCAACTGCGGAATGAGTTCGTGTAACTACCCTGGAGTGTGAAGGGCAGCACGGGTCGTAAACAGCGCATCGACTGGTTGGATTTCGTGGCATTCTTCCGCAAAGGTTTGGATGCGCAGCGTGTGGCACTCGTAATCACAACCGTCCAGTTGCTAGCCGCCGTAACCATTTGTGTCAAGCCAGGCGCCGCCAGTGTACCGACGCCAAGGGAACCTGAGGTCAGACTGCTCGCTGATCGGTTTTCCCCCGAGCGACCTCGGGCAACAACGGGGCGGGGCGGGGGATCTAAAGTTCCTTCCGATCAGGCGATCGGAAATCGGAGGCGTGTCTGTGGGGTAGGGGCGAAGAGATCAAGTGGGAAGCAAGATGCGGCGCTCGCCTTGTTCGTCCGACGCGCATCTCGTGTTCAGGCTGAAATATAAGGACCGATGGTGCCCAAGATTACGTTGGGAAACACGATAGCGCCGGGGGCAGGATCTTTACAAAAAGTGGGAGCACATATGCTTGGTTCCAATGTTGGCGCTTGTTCCGGAAGGCTGAAGACTGCGCCATCTGTCAAAATGCCCATCGAGATCGGATCGCAACAGGGGTGGGTGGCTGGTTGGTTGCTTGGCCCCGTGTCTACAAGAGTTATCACTGCCCTCTGTGAAAGAGCTTCGCGAACCGGCGTTCTCTACGCATCCGGCGGTGGCGCGAGCGGAAAACTGGACTTTCGAATCTTCCAGGAGAGGCACAGTTGAGATCGTCGGGTAGTTATCGGTGAACAGACAAGAGGTTCCCGAAAGGGGTGGTGGGCAAGTAATTTAGCTGTCTGGTGTATAATCGCTCACTCAGACGACGATATTGTTTGAGCCATGCTGGGGCAACTAACGAGCCCGTGTCTGGGACGGCTTGTTGGGGGGCTGGGGGCCTCGTCATGGGTCGGATATGGGGGTGGTGGTGGCCCTCAAGCGCTTGCAGTCCTGTTGGTGTCGTCGAGCTGACAGAATGCCCTGGCTGTTCGATCGGCTCAGACAATGCCACATGGCAGAACATCCGGGCACACAGGACCCATTTCGCCTGTGACTGTGACGAGAGAGTTGTCCGAGTGGTAGGTGGTGACGGCATCTCGTCATGCGGGCAATGGACAGGAGGAGGAGGGATCAGATAAATTGCTGGTTTGTTGGACGCAGGAGCAGGCACGATGCAACCCCATCGGCGACTGTATCTGACATGGCCCATCATGCTGCGGGCCAATCTGACGTTTGCCAGCCGATGCATGGGACAAAGACGAACAACCCCGGGGGGAGTGGGGCTCGGGGGGGGAGCCAGTGAGCGAACGTTGGCCGGGAGGGAGCGGGCCCATGGGCAAGAATCCCACACCGTGTTGAAGGCCGGGCTGGACGTTAGCGTCTGTCATGCTGGCATTCGATTGCACAGGACGCAGTGATAGCGCAGGAGCGACATCGGTAGCGGACCCGCTCGGATGAACCCAGCGGGAGGGTTGTGAGATGTGATTTCCTGCAGTCATCGCCTGATCCTGGGACGCGGCTGTGTGCCCCGGGGCCAATGGCAGGGCTGGCCACGTTCTGCCCCCCCTTGCCCAAGGCTGTCTTTGCCCATTCAGGAACCATTCCCGATCGCAGGGGCCCATCCCGCGGTCCCGTAGAATGGGCAGGATGCGATCGCCCGAGTCGCCCCCATGTGGTTTTGTGGTTTTTTGGTTCGGTGGTGATGAGGCGCCCGTTATGACCAACGAATGTCTCGTCCTGCGACAGGCTGATCGGCCAGGTTTTGATTGCCGACATGCTCTCGGCGGATTTGGGTCTCTCTCCCGCGAGTTCACCCACCGCCCACACAGGCGAGGTGTGGGATGTTGGAACGGTGCGGGATTCCATCATCCTTCGGACCGGGGTCCATCTCCGTCATGTGGTGTCGTGCTGTGCACATCGCATGCACAGTACCGGTACATGTAATGTGTACGAAGTACTTTGTATCAACATCATGCAAGGCCAGCCGCGCGGGCAGCTCTTGAAGACGCCTTCTTGGGGCCAGATAACTAAGCCATCATCCGCACTCCAGCCGAGCCTGTGTGTTTCGAAGAGGTTGCCTAACAAAGAACCCGTGCTTCGTACTAATCGGGGTATCCGTGGAATGTTATGTGTGAGAATGGGATTTCGAGTCTCCACATCCCATGTTCCAGCGTTCCGTTCCCAGGACATGGGATGTGTTGCCCCCCGTCCCTCCCTCCGTCCCCCCCTAGCTCGAAGCCGGGTGTTCTCCCGTTGAAGTCAGCTCTGTCACAATAGAAGTGGGCCGAGGTCAAAGCTTCATAGCACTCGAGGAAACAGCGGGACATGGGCTCGAGATGAGATGGTGCGGCTTCGGCCAGCCATACTCGTACACAGTAAGTTCCCTTGGAACTGAGGGAAATGGCAGGAAATTCTTTTGTCCCGAGTTTGGCGAGCCTCGATTTTTGACAGGCGCGCACAACGGCGAACGAGATCGTCTCCCGAACCCGTGTGTGCCAGACAAGAGTATTTTTAGCATCGGCGGTTCGCGGTTCGGGCGTGCGTGGTGTGGTGGGGTGCGTCGCACGTGTCGAACAATGCGGGTCAGGCCATCGAAGCTCTCATCTCCGAAATGACGATGGTCCCAAGATCTCGCGAGCTGATAAACGAGTTTCCCAATTTGGTGGGCATCTCGCCCGGGAATCGCCATGAGCTATTCATCCGGACCGGGTGTTTGGATTGCGGAGTCGGGTGTGGCTTGGTGTGGGAGTTAGTTATTTGTCTTCCCATGTGACGCCTGGCTCTTTTGTGGGTTTTCTCCAGGCTATCGAAAACAACAGCGAACGCCAATGATGGAATAGCGCTTGTATCCCGTAGTTAGTGAGTAATAAAACAACTAATTATTTGCTCGCCACCTCTGCTGAGTGTCGCTCGCTCGGGATATGCCGACTCTGGACTTCAATGCCGACGGGCGTTCCATCCAGTGCTGATCTGAGACTCGCCGGTAATGACGAGTTTCGTTTCCTGGCGTCCATTTCGTGTGTTTCATGCTTTTGGGCAGAACGGTGCAGCAGTGCAGCGGTGCAGCGGTAATGCCAGGGTACCTAGGCTGCCCTGGTTCCGTGCATTTTATCTGGAGTGATCCCATTGGCTGACCTTGGAGTGGAGTATCCCTCGGTCGTCCTGCAGCCTGTTGGTTCTTTGGGTCTCCCATCCGGCAACAATGCCCAGCATGCCTCTCGGATCTGCCTTCACATTATGAGGCCCCGATGCAACCGTTCGATTAGCGAGGAAAGCCAACCCCCAAACCTTGGCCGCGCCGAGGCTAGCGCGCGACACCTCCCACCACGCCGTGTCATCGACCAAAATTGGCTCCGCCCTTTTATCTCGTGACCCTTGCCGTGGGAACAACCGTCTCGCGGGGACACCGCAAGATCCGATCGAGCCAGCCTCGCGTGCCTCGTTCGCCCAATGACTCTCGCCTGCACCACACAGCACGTCCGTTCCGACTGCCACGCTGCCCAAAACATGTTGCGTTTGGAAACGTCGCACACGCGGCGCTTGTTCCAAGCCTCGAAGTTCCCGGCATTTGGGAAAGTTCCACACCCGTCTCGAGACAGTACGCCGTCGGTTCAAAATTCCTGCCAAAAGGTTCGAATTGCAACTGCCGCGCCATCCGTTCGCTGATGGCGAGGATCCATGGCTGGATGGCTACCCCCCCCGGACAGCAGATCGCTCACATTCCCACCAGTTTCCGTGTGGGTCGACCGTTATTTCTTCGGGGTCCCGCTTGACCGCCGACCGCCGAAACGGGTAGCATCTCTTTGCTTTTCTCCAACTTAATCGAGCGCCCCGGTCAGTGTGTTATTCGTAACTGTCCGTATCGTGGCACTGTGCTTGGAGGGATGGATAGAGAAGGCAATCATCCATATTGTCTTGGCGGATGAGACATTTCGTTCTAGAAAACGCAACGAGTCAAATCCTACCAATGCACCGACTCGGTATGCTGGGCAATTCAGCGCCCGCGCAGTATTGTCAAAAAGGATGTCCCCGGTTCTTGTCTCCCAAGGAAAACAAGCCTTTCCTTTGACAATGCTGCCCGTCCTGAAAGCACTCAAACCTCCCGTGTTGCTCAAAGCCACCGCAAATGATTCCCTCTTGCTTACGGAAGTCCTCCGTTCGATGCCTGGAGCTGGCGTTTCCTTGGCTTGGGCAAGTTATTGGGTGCCCGAAGCACAGTGCAATGCACGCGGATCGGACGATCGAGAAGCGACGGCGAGATCTGACATGCATGTGGGGAGCGGCAGAAGACGACGAAGACCTTCAAGATGGTAGACTCGGCAGTTGCCTCGTTGGTCCTAATAAAATGGCATCCAGGAGAACAAAACCAGGCGGTGGCGGCGGTCTTTGGGGTTTCGGCGGCAAAAAGTTGCGACTGTTACGTGCCTGTGCACGATGCATTCCAGGCTCGCGAAGCTTCGAGGGCTCCCAACCTCAAGAACTTTATCGAGAACGAAGCTGTATCCCTATATCATTCGATCGAGCCTCGGGGCAGCGAGTGCGGCAATCCCATTCCTCCTGCAGGTCACCCGTCTCCTGGCACCTCGCACTCACCATCGGCTGGCTGACTGGGATTGGGGTTTTCGTCAGCCGGAAAACATCGAGATCACCCGGGCTGGTGGTACCCCAACTTGCAAACCACCCCCCAGCGAGCGTCTTGGCCCGGTGAGATTTTGTGCCTCCTTGACCCCCTTTCCTTTCCCGTCCCAAGACGGGCCCCCACCCACGCGCCAATCTCATCAGGGCAATCTGGGTTGCATTTTCCTGGCATCTCTTCCAAATGCCCGGCTCCAGGTTCCTTGGTACGCCTTGCCCAATGCCCGAACACACGGTCGAATACGGTACAATACGGCCCAGCCGCATGTTCCCACGGATTACACGCCTTTTCTGCAAGCTCCCCATCTGCACAAGATTGACTGTGTGCCTAGCGCTTTGCTGGCTGCACTGCCCAAGTTCATCTAGGACCCCGGTAACTAACGTTAGGCTTGCCTAAAGGATGGAATGAGACACGAGGCTGGCGATGGAGGCCGCATGAATCCCGTAATGCGTGCGCACTGGGGCATGGACAACTTAGCACAACCCTCCGACCGCCGCTCCTCACCTTCAGTTCCCGGACACGATGCCCTGCGCATGGCCCTCCATACGAGTATAACTACTGGACAGTACACACATGTACAGCATCTCGCCGATGCCCCTGCAGCCCCGATCGTCCGCTTCTTCTGCCTTCCTCGCTGGCAGATCTCCGTCCTGAAATTTGACAAGGACTTTGCTGGACTCGATGTTTGTCTACACCCAGTACCTACATTATAGGGCAAAGTTTTATAGTTACAGTTTGGGAGGGGCTAATGGCCTCCTTTTCCCATTTCCTTTTGGTTCGGCAATCCTTTGCGGCAGACCTTCACCGATAACTACCTAGGTAATCAGTGAACCAAGGGGCGCTGCTCGGGAGAGACCCGGGGCGTGCGTGTACTTACATTCAGTACAGTGGAGTATACTAGTGTACGAATTGACAAGAGATGTCCACGATACCCAAACAAACCTAAACAACGGAGCGAACTGGCTGGCACGAAATGTAAGGCTTGGCGTGTTTGGCCCTGTTCCCCACTCCACATCACATTGCGGCAGAAACAAGACGGGGAGACTTGCTGGGGTGGTCCCGGTCGAGGTACCTGGTCAGACTCCGCGAGACAAGCGAATGGGGGGGAACGGCACGTTCCCACAAACCATTTCCACGGGAGCCCGGGCGGATCCACTCTCTGATCTCGATCGCCCCTCACCCTTATCCACACAGTGCCCATGGCGCGAGTGGACCCCGAACGACCGACTTGCAGCCCCCCCTTGCACGGCGAGACGGCCAGGTCAAATCAGCTCCTGACAGAAACAGGAAACACACAAAACCGCAGCACCCGCCACCGCCTTGTCGGATTCCCTCTCGGTCTGCACCCTTACCTATTCTGCCCATTCACAACTTGCTGGCTTCTCAAGAGTGCATTGCAGTTTGAGCATTCCCTGGCTTCTCGACAACGAACAATAGAAAGAAAAGAAAGAAAAGAAAAAGAAAAAGAATAATAAAAGACAAGACAAGACGAGACAAGACAAGGAAAGCAAGCGAGCTTGGAACTAGGATTTGGCCATTTGCCCCCGTCGTCACGATCGAACGATATTGCTCTCGCCTCTCGCCTCTTCGATCTATCCGCTTCTACGCGCTCGCATGGTCACGGCATCCGGGAGTGGTCAAGCTGTAGGAGGACACCGTTGACGGAATACACAAGAGACCCGCTATGGAAGCGGGTGGGCCGGGACAGAGGCAAAGGTTTGTATATTTCTGAGTCAAGAACATTGCTTGTTTCCACGTATCCCCGGACCCTAACTCTGTCGGCCGTTTTGTAGTGGGATTCCAACTTCCAACGGCGCTGAGCAGTACGACCAACGACCAAAGGAACGCATCGAGACATCATATAGGGACGGACCGACCATGGCGACCGCGCCGCTAGTTAGCACAAACACTCCCTACCAACACCAACACCACAACTCGTTCAGCTCCAGCTATCATTACTCGGCCCCTACCACCGGCATGCCCGGCATGATCTCGCCGGTCGAGCCCCGGAGGCCCTCGGAGGGGTCTGAGCAAGGCCATTCTCACCGGCAATCCTTGCCTTCCATCTCGGAAGTATTCTCGGAGAGGAAATCGCTCGGGTACGCTCCGCCGCCGCCATCCGCCTCGATACACCAAGCCCCCGGCCTGCCATCGCCTTTCACATCGGCCCCGCCACCGAGGCCGTTTTCAGACATGACGAGCACAGATAAGAACCCGTCGCCTAGGGCGTTACACCCGACGTCAACGTTTCCGCGCTCCGATACCCTCCCCGCGTTTTCCGATCCCGGCCGACACGGGCTAGCGAGTCGGCCTGTGCCACCTCCGCTGAACACCTTCCCCGGACAGCAACCGTCCCCTCCGGTCAAGCTGGAGCAACTCGAAGCGGAGCAAAGGCAGGCTGAAACGCAATCCCTCAGCGCCGGCCATCGGCCGCCGCCGCCGCCACACCTCCCGGGTTTGTATGCGGAGACAGGACGGCTTCCACCCGGGCAATTGCCCTTGTCGGCATCGGCATATCCCATCTCCCCAAGGCATTCCGGCCCCCCGCTTCCGTCGCCGTATGACGCACAGCGGCCACCTGCCTACGGGGAGGAAGCCGATTACGCGCACCACCGCCCGTCTGATTACAAGGCGAACTTCGACAAGCACTTTCAAGTAAACGGGTATCAGGATGCCCTGCAAGCAGTACGTTTTTTGATTCGAGTCACACCAAGGAAGAAGGAGCGTAACGACTAACATGTCATGTTGTAGATAATGCGGTCTTGCCGCACAGGCTACAATTTTGCCGAGGCGTACGTGGCCGCAGCGCAGGAACAGCAGGGTTCGCAGCCAATTCCGTCGAGGATGCCCACAGAAAATGAAGTAGGCGAGCTTCTGAACAACCTCGTTTTCGCTCTCAAAAAGCTTGAAGACGTACGGGACATGGTCCAGCAGAATCGCATTCAGAACGAGCGCACACGAGACAGCAGCGGCCGCAGCCCAGACGACGAGGACGTTTCAATGTACGGCGACGGCATGAAGCCGCCGTATGCGATGCATGAGGTCAAGAAACGGCGCGGTGTAAGTTTTGCCCTACCTCAAGCCTCGTCTCCCCAAGCGAACGGCGCAGGACGCTAACACGTTGCTTCACAGCGCGCCGCCCCTCCCGGCCGGTGCCACAGCTGTAACCGGGTCGACACGCCAGAATGGCGGCGCGGCCCCGACGGCGCGAGGACGCTTTGCAACGCCTGCGGCCTTCACTATGCGAAACTGGAACGTAAGCGACAGCTCGACCAAAGATCGCTACGGCCAAAACCCACGGATGAACGAAAATAACCTGCATTCGGGATCGGAACCATCACAACAGCGCATGCTCTGTCCCCACCCAGTCACCGATTGAATCAGCCGGGGCTGGGGCAGGAGTGGTTTCGTTCCCCAAGGCAGGCACCGTACTTTTTGTCTTCGGATTGATATCACTTCCCTCTCTTCTATTTCGGAATACCCAGGTCTAGACAGCCTAGATCATTCTTGCATTGGATCATCGCCTGGCTCAGAGAGAGGAGCGAAATCTTTATTCTTTTTTATCTGTCACCTATTTTGTATATACCCCATACCCGCCTTTTCTCAGACTTTTTTGTTACCTGGTTATTCGGGGGCTGGCACAGGTTTCGGGAACCCAGGAGTTACCACTTTATCTTTGCTATTTCTACGGAGTGTATGCTGGCTTGGGTCCTTCTCCCCCCCTCCGGACGGTTGTGTGGCGGGAGTGTGTTCTTTAGGGGAATCGTGTGAATAGAGGAAGTGGGCGAACAGGGGGAGGGGGTTTGGGTCAGAGGGGGGCAATTGGGAGGAAGGGCAAAAGGCATTGGGCGAGGCGATATATATGGTAGCGGATAGGCGTACAGAGAGAGCGCAGTGGAATGGGACTGCCAGCTTTTCCCGTCGACAAATACTACATTCTAGTGCACAAGCACCTCTTGATTATCCTCTCGGTGATGGTAAACGCACGGGTAAACTTAGAGACGCAAAGACGCGAAACGGCAAACGCCAAGGTTTCTCGTCACGTACCCATCGCCGACCTCCAGTCCGCCTCGCACTGTCGCACTGTACCGTTCCTGAATGCTCTTTTACTCCTGACCATCCCATACCTGCCTATACTTGCCATCCTGTCCCGTCCCAGACTCAGCACATCTCATTCCAGCCATTTCGAGGGGTATCACATACACAGCCACCATGTCAAGAAAAAAAGAAGAAGCATCCGCCACCCAGCCAGCCAGCCAGCCGGCCGGCCATCGCCCGTTGCATCCCCCCCCCTCCCTGCGCGTTGCGTGTTGCGTGTGCAAGATTCGATAAACCCACGCCGGAACCCGTCTGCAAAGGCAATGCCCCTGGTTTGGCTAATCTATCTATGTATGTACATACATACATGCCTGTGCAGGTTCCCACTCCCCCATCCACCACCAGCCCGTAGCCGACCGCAGAGCGGGCCGTGGTCTTGTCCCGTGGCCCCGTGGCCCGGCTGGGGAGCGTGCCGGGGGTGGTTTCGGGTCGGGGAATACATACGTATAGATATGCTTGCATACATACATACATACACACATATGAATAGATGGGTGGGGTTATGAGAATGGATGGGTTGTGTGTGGGGGAAGTGGGTTGATGCGGTGGTCAGGGTGGGAATAGAATTGTGCTGTGATGTAATAAACACTTTCCCTTCCCCACCCCGAAGGGAAAGGGGAAATAAAGGGATGGGGGAATCGAGAGAGGAATTGATGACCGGTGTCTATCTCTCGTCTATAATCTGCCCGGCCAGATCGAGTCCCCCCCCCCAAGCTACCGTGCGAGCAAAATAGAGTTTTATGTCTCTGTCACCAACCGACCGAAACATGTTAAAAGCAAGCTGCCGTCTCTCCTCGCCGGGCCGCCCCACGGCTACGCCGAGCGTTGATGGCCCATGAAGATAGGTCTCGATGCGAAGGAAAGCAAGTAGTCAACTGTCTTGCGTAACTGGCTGCGGCGGGAGGGAAGAGGAAGGTGGAAGCGAGGGGGGCGGCGTGGCACAAAAGTTGCTCGCTTGCGAAGGGCGCGGGGGAGGGAAGGGGTTTTGGTTACCAGTTAGTTAGTTCCTGTGTCTGCAATCGAGGAGAGACAAAATGGCCCCCCAAGTTACGAGACACGGCGGACTTGCCGCGCCCGAAGTGAGAGGTGATATTCTCGGCTAGACCCTTGAACATCACATCGGGCCACAGATAGTCAGGGGAGGAGGGTGTTGCTTATCTGATCTGATCTTCTCCCAGGCACGCATCGATACAGATTTCAGGGCGATCCCTCCTCGCTCACAGACGACGTGCCGTGTCTGTGGCTGTACTCGGCTGCAATTGCCCAGATTGGAACGCTGCCTTGAAGAATGCAATGCGATGACCGTCCTCCAGTTTCCGTTCCGAAGCTGAGTTGGCGCATACAGGGAAACGCACACACATGCATTGGGTGCTGGTACTGCGGCTGCGGTTAGCCATTGCATCCCTTCCCTCGGCCTTCGATGACAGGGCCTCTGCTCTTGAGTTGAGAAGAATACTCGAGAATGAAAGTGCCGGAGAGGAGACGAGGCCGTCACACGCTTGGCGCGGCTAAGGTCCATGATTTTGACGCCGTGGAACGTTGCCGGCTCCTGAGGTCCACGGTCCAGTCCAGCTGGCGAGAGAGGAGAGGGTATTACGGCCTTTGTCGTAGGCTTGTGAAACGGCCAGATGCGCCTTCATCGCGAAATGTAGATTTGTTCATCACGGTGCGAGTAGGGCTGCATACTCTCTTAGGATTGCGCCTGGAAGAAGCCAAACTCAAGTCTGTCACTCACAATTTACGAAACGCCGACCTCACCTAAAAAAAAAAAAAAAAAAAAAAAAAGTGGTAAGGGATCTTGGGTAGCATTTCCTTCTAGGGAGCCAGGCCAAGTTCCGCTTAAGGAAAAGAAAAGAGTTGATAGAACTTTGAGTTAGGCTCTGATCTCCGACAAGTCAGTTTTCATTTTTCGGAAGAGAGGACGTGATATTCGTTCAGGTTAGCCCAAGACCTTTCACATGCATGTCCATAAATCATGGGGGAAATGTCTCTATTCTCCGCGAAGCCGTTTCCGCATTCGGCTCGTCGGCCGTGTCCTGGCGGCTAGGATGGTCGGCAGTCCTGAAGGGGTAGTTAGCCGAGCTGCGAGCTCAGAATATCTACCTAGGTCGGCAAGGAGCAGCAGTCACGGTGCAGCTGTTAGTGGCCAGCACCGTCCCGCAGCATGCCCAAAGCGGCCGCCGATGTTGCTGCCTCCAACAGTCACAGCGCCACAATGAGAAGAGAAACCGAGTAGTGACAGCCAGGTGACAGCCCGGCAAAGCCATGGTTTATGGATTTCTAATATTGGTTTCTATTTGCGAATTAGATTTCCGCATATTTATACATCGACATCAGCTCAGCAGGGAAGTAAAAAAAGAATGTGAAAACGGACGGGGGATGTGATAACGTTTGAAGTCCGACGACAACGAGCCGGACAGAGGCCCGTTTCAGACTAGAACGCCATGGCAAGCACATAGGCCCAGGTCGAGACGCGGCGCAGGCTTGTTGGGCAGTGTCCAATTCCTAACTAGCTGTGGTCAGTGAGTCGGTCATAGCTTGGGCAGCAAGCGGAAGCGCAGTCCAATAGCGCGAATTTGAGAGGCACGCCACGAAGGGGTAAAAAATGCGAGGTCGGTCCATGGGACGGTCGGGCATGGTGTTTGTGCACAACTTTTCCGGGGGTGGCCTCGAGGAGACGGGCCGCCAGCATTAAAAGTGCAAGCGTCGGCGAGGACATGGTGACACGAAGCAAGCCGCTGGATCGGGAGGCTGCAGCAACCAGCCCATCCCGCTCTTGAGATGCCAGGCAGGGGAGGGATGGGTCCGGTATCGCGAGTGCGGGGAGTTTCCAAGTTTGAACGGAAAAAGCATCAAGTCCTCCTCAGGCAGTTGCAAATAACGCTCTTTCCGCTCTTTCCCCTGCGGACCTTCCACGGCGCCCGCGGCGGCCCGGGAATCCGAAAAATCAAGCAAACACGCAGGGCCACGACAAAAACACGAGGCCGTTGGGCGCCGGATCTGGTCCTCGGAAGGTTAATCTCGCGTGGTATGGCCGGATCGAAGGGATGGATCGAGATCTTGTGCAAACATTTCTAGGTAGCCAGGTAGGCTGCTGGCCCGGCCCCGCCGTGCTTGCGCAAGTCAACGTGAAGCGCACTGTGTTGAAGGCCTGTGGCAGCGTTTTTCGTGAACTGTATGAAGGCAATTACGCTGTACGCAGTGTTGGACCCTTAAAGTGCAAACATCGATCTCACAACAGACCGCACAGTGCTACCCCGAAATATCGACACTGGCCGGATCAGCTCCCGTCTCGAGATGTCGCGATTTCCGGAGGAGGGGTCGCAAACTGCCAATCAATTGATCGGATCAGATAACTAACAAACTCACTGACTCTGCCGGCAGGTTGGCAGTTGCCTCCGTCTGATGCGCAGGGCCCCCAAACAAATACATCCTCAATCTCCGAAAAACAACTCACCTTGGACCGTGCCAACACCCATTCGAGCTATTTATGTTTTATGGAGGAAGGCGGCAGGGAAACAGGCTCCAGCCAGCGACAGGGAGACAGGGAAGCAGGCTCGAGGCGGCAGGGTAGCACGATCTTGCCCATCGCAACGAGATTAGCGAGCGCGATTAACCATCCGAAGCCAAGCAACCCCACTGACGTCACCTGCCATGAGCTCAGCACGCGACGGGCTCGGCGGCAAGCGCGCCCAAAACCGCCAGCCGGCAGATGGTGATCATCCAATACAACACTCAAT
This sequence comes from Chaetomium globosum CBS 148.51, assembly GCF_000143365.1. Taxonomy (NCBI): domain Eukaryota; kingdom Fungi; phylum Ascomycota; class Sordariomycetes; order Sordariales; family Chaetomiaceae; genus Chaetomium; species Chaetomium globosum. Next base: position 2,106,360 of record NT_165976.1, read on the forward strand.
TGGCTCGGCCAGAATTAAGGCAACCACGCCTGCGCACTTCGCCAATGCAATGCATGTCTCTGCCTTCCTCTTGCCTCCCGTCCTCGGGGTCTACACAGTAAGTGCCAAGGGATTCAGGGTGCTTGGGGTTCTGCGACGCGCACTGGGTAGCCCGGGCAGAGACCCCAAATCGGGAAATCACCAACATGCAAGATCGGCCAACAGGCTCGCAGCGTTGCAGTTTCCTAAGGACGGCTCAGAACAGGCGGAGTGGCAGAGTATGAAAAAGCAAAAAAAAAAAAAAAAAAAAACGAAAAAAGAAAAAGAAACGGTAGCTCCCAACACAGTGCGTATCATCCTCAGAAAGGGCCAGTCTCACAGCGAGTGCGCCAAAGCAACTCCAGCCCCAAGACGACGACGGTACGAAGAGTAAAACCAACCAATGACATTTCTCGGGTGCAACTCCGCGGGCTGATAATTGTCGCACGCACCTGCGGTAATAGTTGCGCCACCAACTCTCCGCCGCTCGGGGACGTTGTTCTAGAAAAACCATCGTTTGATGGCCATCTGATGCCCGACGGGTAGACTCTAGACCCCGAGACCCGGTGGCAGTTCCTTTGTGATACAATCTCAAATCTTAGTCCGACCCCCGTCTCAGACAAGCAAATGGAACTTTCAAGCCCGCTCGCGGCCAATCTCTACCGCCTAGGATCCTAGGGCATCCTAGGGATCCTAGGGATCCTAGGCGTTTGGTCGGGTACGGCATCGACCGACTGGACCCCTTGCCTCGCATTGTCTGACCTGGTCCCCAAGAGCCCGGGTGACTGCAGATTGACAGACGAGGATCCTGTCGATGCCGATGCCGGCGTAAATGATGCATTGTTTGGACTTGTGATATCGTGGATCGTGGCTTGTTCAGGTGCCCGAGCACGCGCTGTTTGCCGCGTCACGGTTAGTGATCCGCCGAGGACAACCCTCCCCGGGAGTCCGACGAGAGATCCGACCAGGAGGCTCTTTCGAAACCACCAAACGAGCCTGCGGTACGAAGTAAGACGGGTGCACACCCGGGATCAGGCCACTTCAGGGAAGGCAAGAAGACACGAAGACAGCACTCGGTAAAGCAACCGCTCGACAATTGGCTGGCCGGGTTGTCTACTGCAAACAATGCGACCCGGCCATGTGTAACAGCACACACGAGAGGCACACGGCATATGTGTGTCTGATGCCGAGCTCCGTTTCGAACGGGCGAGGGGAGGGCGAGACGAAGAGCCTCGGGCAAACCTTGCTGGAAGGCGTCGAACCGAGGGAGTGAAGCAACTCCGGGGGCCAGTTACCTAGTTGAGTGCGTATAGGGAAGGGGGGAGTTAACAAAGACGGAGAGAGAGGGAAACAACTCTCACATGAGGTACATACACACAGGAAACAGAAATCCAGAACCACCCGCCCCCCATCACCATTAAAAAAAAAAAAAAAAAAAAAAAAAAAAAAAAAAAAAAAAAAAAAAAGAAGAAGCAAGCCTCACCCACACACGCACAACCCCCCACAGCACCCATCACATCACGTCACCTCCCTCCCACAACCCCGCACCCACCCAGACAATACCCAGCCCAGGGTAGCTAGCTGGGCAAGGTGCGATGTAAGCAAGCAAAGCAAGCAAGGGGGGAGCACAGCACACCCGGAAACCAGCCTCACCCTCACCCTCACCCCTCACGCTCAACCCCCCCCAATCTAAACTGCGACGTGGCCATCCCTCAAGCCAGCCATCCACCCCCAAGCCCACGCAGACGCAGACGCAGACGCAGCCGGCCGCCTCGGCCGGCCCCTCTTCCTCTCCAGCTTCTCTTGTGTGTGTATGTTGTGTGTGTGTGACGGTAATGGGAGGGGTGGGTGTGTGTGTGTGTGTGTCTCAGCTTCGTTGGGTTGGTGCGGGTATCCCGAGTGAGTGTAATGTAATGTAAGCTCTTGGGCTGGGCAGCACAAGTCGGATTACCCTTTTACACTTCTTTATCCATACATACATACATACATACATACATACATACATACATACATACATACCATGCCTGTCCCGTGCGTGCATGTGGAGGGTGGTTGCGATTGCGGTTGCCACACATAGATTGGGATCGATCTTGCATGAGGGATTGAGATCAGAAGGTGGTTAAGGGGTAGAGGGTGGCACCCTCCAGAGGGGGATCGGACCAGGTGCCCATGAGGTAGTAAAAAATGGGATCGGTTCCCTTTGGGCAGATAATCCATGTCGGAATCCTTACGTCAACGACCCGTATAGAGATTAGTTCCAGCCTACATCCCCAGCCCAAGCTCATAAATCCACATC
>NT_165976.1:2108788-2130788 GCF_000143365.1 Chaetomium globosum CBS 148.51
CGTCATGGCGGGAAACGTGACGAAGGAGCTGGAACACAGCGTTTGGTAGTTGACAAGAAGGATGCTTACTCCGCCAAAGGCAGGGCGATGCGTTTTCATTATGTGACCATGAGATGGAAAAGCAAAGTCTATGCAGGAGCTGCTGCTAGCGCGAACAAAACAATAGACAACGATGAAAAAAGGCAAGATGAAATCAGAATGCCGCCCCGTGGCAACCAACAGAAACAAAACGCAGCGCAGGCTCGCAGTAGGCCGCCCAAATCGCTCTATACATCACCACATCCCAGCCCAGCTGCCCCCACGTATCCTTGACCCCATACCCAGCATCACCACCCACCATGCCACCTCCCTCACCCCCTCACCCCAGCCAGATACCCAAAAGTCCTCACCTCAACCCCCCCAAAAGCCCCTCCAGCCCCGGCACGCCCACCACCGCGGCCAACCCCTTCCCCTCCTCCGCCTCGCACCGCCCGACCTCAATAACCGCAGCAATCAGATCCTTGGTAATCTGATCCCCCACCACACTATCCTGCTTATACTCGGGGTGCTTCGCCACAAACTCCCTGATCCAGGTGGCGGCAGTGATCAGCTCGCCGCTGGCACGCTTCCGGATCAGGCTCAGGTACGTAGCCAGGTGGCAGCGGGTGGCGACATCGACGTTGACCGAGTCGAGGTAGCTCTCGACGAGGGGGATCAGGCCGGGGAAGTCGTCCTCCTCGTCGTCGTCACTGGCATGGCCGTCGTCGGCCGGTCTGGCTGGGTTGGCGGCGGCGTAGGCGGTGCCGTTGATGATTTCATTGATGCTCATGAGGCGGTACTCGTCCTCGACGGGCCCCGTGGGGGTGGGCGGGCGGCTGATGGTGCTCGGGGTGGAGGCGCCGGAGCCGGAGCTGCGGGCGGTGCGGGCGGGCGGGAACAGGTTGCGGCGGAAGTAGAACTTGCGCGAGAGCACGGCGTCGCGGGCGTGGGCCGTCTCCATGTTCTCGTCGACCTTCTTGATGGGGATGTAGAAGTTGAGGTTGTAGCTGAGGATGACGCGCGTGACGAGCACCATGAAGACGGAGAAGGCGGCGTTCTCGAAGTCGGTGATCTGGATCTCCATGGGCCGGAACTCGACGCGCCACCCGATGCTGTTATCGGCCGGTGGCGGCTTGAAGCGCATGTGCTGCCAGTTGGTGCTCTGGATGTTCTCGAAGTGGTCCGTCTTGTTCATGTCGAGCTCCTTCAAGTCTTCCGAAAAGATGACAATGGGATCGCGGATGAAGAGGTGGGCAAAGTGCGTGGCGAGCCGGTCATCCATGCCACCGTCGAGGAGCTGCTGCTTGATGTTCTCGTCAATGACGAGGTCTGGGTCAAAATACTCGGGCCGCAGCCGCGAGTCCTCGGAGATGTACGTCGAGTTGGAGGCGTATCGCGACTTGGGTATCCGCCAGCGGTCGTTCGCGAGGGGCTGCCCCCTTGGTTAGCACGTATTCGATGACCTGGGGACATTACACTAGGTTACTCACCGCCTCTCCCATCTCTCCGGGAGTCCGGTCATCGACGGCGTTGCCAATCTGGTTCCACCTGACATCCGTGTCGGCGAGGAAACCCTTATAGATGGGCGTTGCGGCCGTCAGGGCAAGCATGATGGGCCCGAGCGGGCTGAGTTGGTCGTACATCTGCCTTCCCTCGGTCAGGTTCTTCGCCTGGAACGTAATCTGCAAGCAGCAGCTTCCCATGCCAAATGCCATGGCATCCATGTGAATGAAGTTGTCGGGCGCAGCGCCGTTGCGGACATCGTCGTCCTCGGGCCACTGATGAAGGTCGAAGTTGACGGTTGGGTCGCGCCACGGCCAGGGGGTCTGCTCGTCTCTGAAAACCGGCACATTCACCTGCACCTTCCGCCCACGACGAGAGCGGATGTTGGCTGCGAGCGTGGGGAACCGAATATGAGGGTTTGCGATCTCGTCCGGGACAAACTGAGACCTCAGTTTAGACCCTGAGACCGGGTAGAAGGGGTTAGTGAAGACCCCTGGGCTGCCTAGCCTTGGGAAGGTCGTCAATGTGATGGGGTATTCGTCCGGGAGCATGTGGTCTTTGGCGATACGCCTCCTGTGGTACCGATTAGGCCAGGCCGTACGGTGTCGGGGTGACTAGGTAGCCATACCTCAGCTTCATGTCCGGCTCGACCTCCAAGAGCTCCTTGAATTCTATTCCCCAGGGTTTCCCGGGAGTGGCCTCGAGCATGAACCTCCCAAACTCGGGGTGGAACACCGGAAGTGGCTGGTTGGCCCTAGAACACAGGTGAGTCCTGTGGTCTCCTGGTGGTTACTGTGTAGTCTTACTGTGGACCGGAGCCATTGGGAGCATTGCCCTCCTGAGAGAGTCCCTTGTCGCTGGCCAAGGCCTCAAGGATGCTTGCTTGTCTCAGGGACAGCAGAACTCTAGGGTCATGTTGGGAGTAAGTTACAACCAAGTACTCGACCTATGCAAGAAAAAGGGACGTTAGAAGGTGATCCAGATACTGCGGGTTGGAACAGGCTTACCTCATCACCCCAGAGCATAGCATCCCGCTCCTTGCCCTTGGCTTTGTTCCATATTTCTAGCAGTTGCTATGCCATAGATGGTCAGCCATGTCCCAGAGCATCGCCGGCAGATGTGAGGTCAAGATAAGGTTAAAGTCAGGGATCTCCCTCACCTTGATTCCCCAGGATCTGACCAAATCGGCCTCCTTTTTGGCAGCTGGCCAATCCAGAGCCGTTCCCAGAGCCCTTCACGCCAGGTATCAGTATGGCGTGATTGCCCAAGAGATGGTGCCATCTTGCGGAGACGGGTTGTCCGCGCCCGCGAAGACGGAGGAGGAGGAAGAATACGTACAAGAGACCCATTGTTTCTCACAAGCCCTCTGCCCCGGATAGGCTTCACGGGTCGTGTCTGCTTGTTTACGGGCCCAAAGATAGGCTAGATGTGCCGCGTGAGATGATATTGCCGATGCCCCTTTCGGCGACGGTGGAAAAACACGGCCCAGTCGAGGATATGCGAGCGTCCCAAGGCGTCAACTCTCGGAACACCTGCGGCAAGCTTGAGAGCCAATGGCTGGCCGAGTAGCGGTAGAAAATAGCCAATTATGACAACTAGACTGAAGATCTCGGTTGAAATGCCTGCCGGTGGCACCGAAGCTGAGTCTACCACGAAGAATGATATCTGTTGTTGGATTGGGGGGTAGTGAGAGCAGATCGTTCGTTGGTGAGTTGATGATTTGATGATGGGACCTCCCTCGACTTCCGGTCTAGCCTGCTTCTCTTCCCACGCTCGTTCTCTTCACCCTCGCTCACACCAGCTCTCACACGGGCAATGGATGAGCCAATTCGTCTGGGGTTGCACCCCACGCTGGCAGCCTCGCAGCTGCAGGGATTCTTGGCGTGCAGGCACGAATCAGATATTATGAGGCCGTCGAAAAGGTAGTTGGCGCGAAGGCGTCATCCAGAGCACGCAATCGTTCTATGCCTGGACTGGGCCAGCTGTTTACGGCGGGGCTCAAAGAAAGCCACAGGTCCCAAAGGGTTGGCGAGCGGGATGTGTGCGTGCGAGAGGGTGGGTGTGGGTGCCGCTAACGAAGGTAGTAAAGTATATAGCCGAGCAACCTGGCAGCCTGGTTCAAAGGATGTTGGCTTGGCTGACTTGGTTGGCGGGGAAGGCGATACTTTTTTTCAAAAGTGGAAATCCCGGGTATAAGTGGGAAATATGTTGGTGTACGCTTGCTATTTCGTTGTTTCAGTTGTTGGGATGGAATCATATAACTCCCCTCAGGACTGTGGGGATGAAGGTAGCACCTGGATGGAGGTGAGTGATTCGAAATGCCGCGGGGTTTAGTAATGCTCCTCTTTCCCTCTCTCACGAGGCAGATTCGAAAAGGGCCTGTAAATTTTCAATTTTCGCAACCGAACGGAAGTCACCTCCCCCAAACGGAGAATGGGTTCCGGTCGCGGGGATCAAGTGAGGCCGACGGGGAGTTTTTTCTTCAGTGCTACCACCGTTGTTAAGCTTCACTTTGTGGAGCCAAGAGTCTCGGCCCTCGGGAGTGCCGTTCTCCCCCAGAAATCGACAGGGCATTGCTGCCGCGTAAGGGCAAAATTTCCATCTCGCCCTTGCGGGTACAGGGAGACCTAGGCGGGACGAGAGGGGGATCCTGACAGCGTGAGCGTGGGTCTTACGGGTCTTCAATGCTCGTTGATTAGAAATCCACTCTCTTGACCCTCGACATGCCACAGAAAACGTGCCCCTTCGGCTTGTACGAGCCGTGATAGCGCGGCGCTTCAACAATTGTGCTGTGTTGCATCCTGCAGCTGACATGCAGAGGGCGCGCGATGTATGATTTAATGCGACGAGATGCGGGCTCTTTATGCGGCATATCCCTCACTCCAACGGCGAGGTTGCGTCTTCGACATGTGCTGCGTGCCCCGCTCAGGAACGAGGGGCAACACCAACTTTTTGGTTGCACTGGGACCGATAAGATAAATTTGGGAAGAGCCATTGCATCTAAGTACCCTAACCCTGGGTTTATGATGGTCAGCCAAACAACAGTCTTGGCTGTCTTTTTCTCTCCGAGACACACCAGGGACCCCGAGAAGCATTTGTAATGGTCTTGAGAGGAATTAAGAAAGGTGCCAACTCATCCATACTATTACATACAGGGTACTTTGTACTAACTAACTCGTCTACAACTCAGGCATGGCAGGGTATAACACCAACGCCGCAATATGCTCCCACATTTCTCCCCCTCTCCTCTTCAACTTCTCAAAAGACCCAACCAAACGCCTTTCCATGCATTTGTATGCATCTGTATGTCATGCATGTGACAAATCCTCTAACAACCCAACCAAGTAAAGGAAAGAAAAGGAGAAAAAAAAACACAAAACGAAGAGGGAGGTATGCTGTGCGTTTTCTCCCAGGAACGAGAATAATAACAAGAAGGAAAAAAAAAACGGAACAAAACGGAAGGAGATCAAAAAACGGTATGTGTCAGCAACCATGGAAACCCCAACCACCTCAAACCCAACCCAACCCCATCCCCCCCCCTCACCTCACCTAACATCCAAATACAGATCCTCCCCCCTGCGCGTCGGCGTCAGCTCCGGCATCCACCCCGGCGTAACCGGCGGCGGCGGCCCGTAACCTTCCTCATGCACCACATCCTCCCTCATCCACCCCTTCTTCCCTGCTGCTGCTGCCCCCTGCCGCCGCTCACCACCACCACCACCACCACCACCACCCCTGGCACTAGCACTGGCACTCTTACCAACCAGCGTCAACGCCGCCGCCTTGTCCGCGCCGCGCCGCTTTGCGAGAAGCTGTGAGCCCTGCATGGGCACGGATGCAGATGTAGATGTGGATGGCTGGGTTCCTGGGGCTGCGCGCTGGTGTTGGTATTGCTGCTGCTGTTGCAGCGAGGGCTGGGGCCGTGGTGGTTGGATGTGTGGTTGTGGGGTGGCGGCTGGGGTGGGTAGCTGTTGTTCTGGGCGCGGGCAGATTTGTGATTGCGGTTGTTGTTGTTGCTGTTGTGGTGTGCCGTAGCGCCGGGTGTTGTTCTCGCCGGGGAGTTCGTAGGGCGGTGTTGGTGGGGGTGGTTGGTGTTGGGGGTGCTGTTGGGGGTGGTAGGAAGGGCGTTGTGGTTGTTGTTGTTGTCGGGCTCGTGAGGGCTGGGGTTGGGATTGGTTCCAGTAGGATGCTGGGTTGGCGATCTGCCGCTGGTGTTGCCAGTATTGGGCTTCGGCCATGGAGGAGGCCGGGCCTGGGCGCACCTCGGGCGACCCGGTTCGGAGTTGCCCCGGGTTGCGGTGCGCGGTGGAGGTGGGTCTCAGGTTTGGTGCATTCCATGGCTTCACAGGCCCGTTGCTCGACTGAGGCATGGCTGGGTTGCTAGTCTTGGACTTTGGCACGGATCCCGCGCCATGGGAGCTGGGTTGCCCGGCCGGGTGCCAAACGTTGTATCGATGCGCTGAAGGGAGCAGGTCGGATTCCGCTGCCTTCTTCGGCGGCGGGGACATCTGTGTCCTGTCGTGTCTGGGTATCCTGGGGTATTTGACAGGTGACTTCCCGGGGGAGATCGGAGTCTGGGGAGACTCGGCCACCGGCGACAGGTCCGCCTGGGCTTCGTTTTCATTCACGTCCTCTTCCATCGCCGACTCGATCGATGTCGCCGAGTCTTGCGATATCCGACGGCTAACTCTCTTGGTGGCCGAACGCCGCTTGTTCCCCACGCCGGTCAAGTCCCTGCTCTCACGCATTATCGTGAAGTAGGCATCTGCTGACCGGCCCCCGGTCTGCGACGATTCGCTTATAATGGTCTCCGCGGTCTGGGATAGTCTTGCGGACATGCTGGGGCTCGTCAGCTGTGGCTCCCGGCGTCTATCTTGAAACGCAATCGGAGAACCCAGCCTTCCGTTCCCTGGCTTCCGAGGAAGCCTAAGCGGCGAGACCAGAGCCTCCGGCGAGAACCCACCATAGGCGTCTTTGGCCCTCTCAGCCCTTGTTTTGTGGTCCGGGCTTGGTAGCTCAACCCCGGCGGGTGCTGCGGAAGTCTCCTGGGTAGTTGGCCTTGGAGGTTCCGGCACTCCTCGAGAGGTCTCGGCTGCCGGATTCCGTTGTGATGTGTTACGGAGGATCCAGTTGCCCCCCTTGTCGGCAAAGTAGAATGTTGTTGCTGATAGGGGATCTGATGTTGGCGGGCGCCAGATGGCGGTTCCAGGCGCAACATCGGCCTCTCCATCCTCAGCAAACTCGGTCACCACGCTGTCCCTGGAGCTGGCCGGCACCCGGGGAGTTTGCTCCGGCCGTTTTGGTATGGCGAGCGTCAAGGTCGGTTTTGGTGGACTGCGTTCTGCCACTGGTACTTTAGGTCCGGGCGCAGGGCTCAAAACAAACTTTGGCACGCTTTGCTGACTTCGCTGGGCCGGAGTGGGTGTGGGTGCGGGCGCTGGTACCGGCGTGGGAGCTGGTACCGGTGTTGCAGAGACTGACGCTGGCTTTACGGGAGGAGTAGGCGGGCGAGAAGCAGCAAGCACGGAGGCCAGAGCTGGTGAAGGCCGCGCCAACACTCCGCCCCGAGCGGTGAGCGGCGAGATGGCCAGGCCGACGCCTCCCTGCTGCATACCCGGCCGCACACTCGGCTGCCATCGCGGGTCTGCTGGGTTTCGCGCCACTCGGACCTGAGGCAGCGGGCTTGAGATGTCAAAGCCCGTAGGAGCACTGCCGGGGCGTCCGCTCTTCCCGAAGCTCATCGAGTCCCTCATCCTCGAGAACCCAGCCTCCAAATCACCGAACCTCTTCTTTCGGATGCATCTGGCGAGTAGCACGAGCAAAATCCCAAACACCACGACAGCGGCGCATCCGAGCGCGATGCCGGCAATCTGCGCGCTGGTGAATTTCGGCTGATCCTGTGAGGCCGCCGCGCTTGTGTCGGCGGTGGGCGTAGTGGATGCCGAGGTTGTTGGCGTTGTTGCCGTAGCCGTAGTCGAGCTCGACTCCTCTCCCGGTGGGAGGCTGGCGGTCGAGGTGGGAGTGGCCGTTGGCGTGACCGCTGGTTCCGTGCTTGTCGCCGTCTGAATTTCCGTCGGTACGAGCAACGGCCCTTTTCCTGACGGTGCGACCACGAGAGTGGCCACGATAGTCGAGTGCGTCTTGGGTTCCGCGCGCGACACACCTACACACATGTTATAGGCCGTAGACGTCGCGTCGGCTATTGATTGTCAGCGCGGGGCTCAGGTCCAGGGGTCCCTTTTTCTTTCTTGATTTACTTACCGATCCCATCCTGTCCCTGGCAAGCGCCGAACCTGCTCTCTCCAACCAGGCACGACGCCGCCCCTTCCCCGATGGTGTATCCAGAGTTCCCCCGCTGCCGGCACAGGCATTGCAAAGCAGGTGAGTTGCCGCAGACGTCGCCGTCGAAGTTTGCTGATATGAAGGACTCGAAGCACTTCTGGGCGCAGGCCGGGACGAAGTTCAGGATCTCGGGTGAGATATTGGCTGTTTGGGCGGTAGCAACGGCGAAAAGTGTCGTCCATATCGCGAGGCATAGTAAGGACAGCCGGAATGCCATCCTCCCGAGCAACATCTGATAAAGGATGTCAGTCGTCAAGCTCAGGGGGCGTGCCGTTGCTCCCTTGTAGCAGTGTTTGTTCGCCGCACCTCGAAGTGGAGTTCAGTCCATCTGCACTCAAGAGTCTTGAGGATGTTGAGCCACAATAGGGTCCCTCAATGGGCCGGATAATGAGGGGGTGATAGAATAGATGGTAGGTTCTGAAAACAACAGAGGCCAAGGCGGGAGGCCTTCTGGTAGAGACCGTGGGTGGCCTCGGCGGCCGAGGAGGCAGAAAGGGCAGCGAAGCGGCCGACCTATTTGGGCCCTAGAGTTTAAACATTAAAGAGAGATGACCAGCATCTCTCACCGGAGCGGTATGAGTCTACTGAAGCGAGGGCGGCCGCAATGGCAGAAACGGGTGAGGAAAGATGGGTGAGTCGCGTTGACTTCGACAGCAACACCACCAAACAATTACACGGATCGTATCCAAGACAAGGGGGACCAACTCCCAAGAAAACGTGAAACAAGAGAAAAATGCTACACCACAAAGTTCAAGCAAGGAAAAAAGATGTGACGAGGGAAAGAATTGGAGGGGTGGCCGTTGATGACGGCCATGCAGTTCTTTTTCTCTGTTGCCGCCGTCTTCGACCACCGGTGGCTCGCCCTGCGCTTAATGACACAAGCTCTCCCATCGGCAACCATACACATCACGGTGCAGTACAACGAGCATGCCCACCGCCCCTCTCCCCAGCCGCGGAGCCCGCATTGCCGACGAACCGCGCCCGATGCGTCATTCCCACTGCTGGACGCAAGGTACAAGCCCCAAAGCTGCGCTGGCAGACCGGCAGACTGGCAGAACGGGCGAAAAAGGCGCGACAGACCCCAGAGGTGAGAATCAGAACATCGGCAGCGATCCCCATCAGCCATGCGCAACACATCCCAGGGCAGGCTCGGCCATTGGTCGGAAGGGTTGATTTCGTCTGAAGGGTGGCTCAGATTGGCTCGATTTGGGTGGGAGAGCGTGGCGGTTCAACTGCACGAGGGGACCATCAGCGGTTCTAAAGATGGGTCCTTGCAGGAGCAGCAACAGCAGCAGAGCAACTTTGTGGATTTGCATGCAGACGAATGGCTGTGGAGAGTTCAGGCGCTGGGAGAAAAAGCAGGTGCGCGCTTGGTCGGCGCTTAAATGCCTTACGAGATCCAGGTTGGTCATTGGGTGCTGAGGAAAGAGACCAATTAGGGTAGTCATGTGGAGGGCTTGGCGCCATAACCAATCGCATGCGAAGGCTGAGGTCTCGCCAAGCGATCGGGGTTGGGGCAATCTTAGGCCGAGATTCGAATTCGAAGTTTTGAACAGAGTGATTTTAAGTCTTCATTATCGGTGAACCAGCTAATGATCGCTTGTTGACGGCAGATTAAGCATTTGTCTATGTGCAGCCGAAGGTGACTATATGTAGGTGTTGTTATGCCTCCAACTCCAGACATCGAGAAGCTGATGTTGTGCCTCGAGGTCGCCGTAGGGCTGAAGCGGCCGATCAGCGGGGAAGATACTGGAGCCGCGGGTCTGGCAAGCGAGCAGTCCAGGCAAGCGCCCAGGGGGTCATCACTCTGTCAACCGAAACAAACATGCACTCCGACTTTTGTGTGATACACCGGAGTGCATACGAAGCCGAATCCGGCGCCAAATATAGAGCCTCTAGTTGCCCATGACGTCTTCTTACAATAGTTATCTTGCCCTAACGCAAGACAAGAATCCTTTTGCTCTTTTGGTATCTCATGTCCCTAGCTGCATTACAAACCATGATGGATCTCGCTCGTTCTTGCAACAAACTCTTCATAATCATATGGGCAATGTCATCTTGCCACCCATCATCCTATGAGCCGTCATTTAATTGCTGACGATATCCCCGCCGGAAATGGACGTCGTTAAGTTGCAATCTTGTATACTGCCACGCAAAGCTCATGCCCGTCCCCTCTCGCAGGAAGTATCCTTATTTGTCGCCCGCATTGGGCACATAGTCAGGGCGCGCCCGGCTCGACTTGATGACCTCCTGCACCTTCGTTTCCGTCGCATCCCAATCATCCGGGGCTAGCTGGACTAGGTCGAGGCCGTAATGGTCGGCAATCTTGGATAGCGCGTCGTAGCTCTTGCGGTCATAGACGAAGCTAATACTGACACCAACACGCCCGAAGCGCCCGGTGCGGCCAATACGGTGGAGGTACGTCTCCATATCGGGCTCCTTGTCTCCGGGTCCTTTCATCGGGATATCGTAGTTGATCACCATGGACACGCTGGACACGTCGATGCCGCGCGCCAGGACGTTGGTGGTGATGAGCACCTTGGAACGGCCTGACCGGAAATCGTCGAGAAGGGCGTCTCGGTTCTGGCCCTCGTGCGCACCGTGGAGTGCCGAAACCTTGTGCCCGTCTGCCTCCATGCGCCGCTGGATCTCGCTGGCGCTCTCGCGCGTCTGTGACAAAACCGTGAGGAAGGTAGACTCTCAAATATGAGGTAGCATAGACGTACCCTGACAAAGATGACCGACGAGCCAATCGTCATGAGGCCGTAAAGCTTGCAGAGAATGTCGTACTTCTTGCTCTCGTCCGGGCAATCCATATACATTTGGGAGATACCCTTGACTGTGAGATCCGTGTGACGAAGTTTGATCTCGTGGGCGTTGGTAGCATACTTCCGTGCAAAGATCATAACTTTTTCCGGAAACGTAGCCGAGAACAGAAGAGTCTGGATATCCTTCGGGAGCATCCTACCTTGAGTTAGTACACACGAAATTACGATTGAAATTTCAAGCACGTACCCCTTAACTCGGACGCACTGGTCGCCCATACCCTGCTGGTCCAGCATGTTGTCGGCCTCATCGATAACCATGATCTTCAACTGAGACACGTCGAATTGGCGGCGGCGAATCAGGTCCATGACGGTGCCCGGAGTTCCCACCACGACATTCGCCCGGACACCCGTCTCGCGCGAGATGGAGCCGGGAATGGCAGCCTCGACGTTCAGGTTCTCGCAGAACTGGCCGATTGTCTGGATGACGCTTTGAATCTGGCGCGCGAGCTCTCTGCTGGGTGCTAGTAACAGCGCCTGGGGCTGTGTAGGCTTGGTTAGATCGACGCGGGAGAGAACCGTGAGAACGAAGGCGGCCGTTTTGCCGGTGCCCGATTGCGACTGGGCGATCATGTTGCGGGGCGGATTGCTAAGCATGAGCGGCAGCGCCTTCTCCTGGATCTTCGAGGGCTTCTTGAAGTTCATGGCCAGCAGACCGTCATTGATCGACTTGGCAAGGCCGAGCTCTTCGAAGGAGGCGACGCCAGAATAAAGCAGGCTTTCATCGTCAGCTTGAAGGCCGCTCAATTTGACCTCGACATCATATGTCGTTTCAACCAGGCCTTTGTTGACGCCATCATCTACCGGCTCTTCGGTACCATTGCCCTCACCCGTGGTGGCGGTGGGAGCGGGGGCAACCGCATCGACGGGTTCGTCGCTGGGTTTCGTGATGCGGCTCGCCAGGTCCGCCATGATTACGATCGCAGTCGTCGGAAGAAGGTTGGACAAGGTAACGCAAATCGAGTTAAGTAGTCAAGGAGGCAGGCGCAGAGAGGAATCTTTGATGTTAGTCGCCGAGTAGGTAGCAGCTTCCGAAGGGTTGAAAGCAGTAGTGGGTCGGTCGAACTCGCAAAGCGAGCCGAGTCAATCATCGATACACTTACCTCCACAGCCAGTTTATGTGCTAACAGTAATGCGCGATGTATTTCGAAAAGTGGTGAAGGACCAAAGTCGGGAGGTTTTCCTCAGTCCCTTTGTGTTCGCATTTGGGAGAGGTAGAAGCTGGAGCTCAAACAAGTCGAGCAGGCGCAACTCTTGGCAATGGTGGGGCTTGGAGGTGGCGGGGGTACTTTTTTGTGCATGCCTGACGAAACAGGCTGCAAGGAGCTGGGAACCGACTTGGGACGGGATGATACGGTAAAGTCTTAAGTATTCGTAACGACGTGAGTCAAGACAACCGTTAAAACCAGGACAATCGCCATGCAAAGGCATTGAACTGTTGAGACTGGGGACGTCATTACGGGATTTATTTTACCTTTATTCCCAAAAGCTAAAACTCTATTGCGTATTTTGTGCCGATCTTCCCAGTTAGCGATACAGAGAGCTGGCTGCGAATATTCTCCGTCCTCACGATTCTTTCGTTGATTCCCGGTTCCTGGTATCGTGACACGCGTTGGGTACGGGCCTTGGCGACGTTGCAACGCCCGGGGTGGGCTCTAAGCCACCTCCCCAATTGGAGGGGCCGCATGTGTCCGCCATGCTCCTTCACCGGGCCGTGTCCCTAAATCCCCCGCAAATCGCAGACCCATCATCGCACCCCCCGGAGGCAGCCGTTTTGTATGATTACGTCCCTGTTTCTACTTTTCATGACCAGAGCCGGGGCTTCAAAATTTTGGGAAGCGCAAGGGAACCATGGCTGAGGTGGACGTCGCCCCAACGTTGGGCTCAGAGCTAAAGGTTCGGCCCCAGTTTCCAAACGGGATACCCGCGGGGGTTCCATGCGCTGACACGGATGGTGGTAGGATGGGTTCAAACCCGCGAGCGCCTGGGTCGCCGGGGGGATCGCCTGGCTCGATGATATCCAGTCCTTTTACCGCGAACGAAGTGTGATCGAAAAGGAGTACAGCGCCAAGCTCAATGCCCTAGCCAAGAAGTACTTCGAGAAGAAGACGCGGAAGTCGGCGAGCCTGAGTGTCGGCGACACCCCGACCATGACCCCCGGCTCGCTGGAAAGGTACGGTTCCTGGAATACCCAACAGACCTTATCCAGCCCAGAGGCTTACGTTGCGCACCCAGCGCATCCCTCACGACGTGGACAACGCACCTTACAACGTTAGAAGCACGGGCCGACGAACACGAACGCTACGGAAATGACTTGGTCGGTAGGGTGGCGGAACCCCTGAAGCAGATGTCGGTGCGATTCGAGGAGTTGCGCAAACGCCACGCCGAGTATGCCGAGAAGCTGGAAAGAGAACGGGATGCTTCATACGCCGACCTCCGAAAGATGAAAGGAAAATACGATGCTGTTTGCCAGGAGGTAGAGAGCAAGCGCAAGAAGACCGAATCCTCGTTCGACAAGGCCAAAGCGCAGAGCAGCTTTCAGCAGCAATTGCTCGACATGAACAATGTCAAAAACACTTACCTAATCTCCATCAATGTAACCAACAAGCAGAAGGAAAAGTACTACTACGAGTACTTACCCGAGGTCATGGACAGCCTTCAAGATCTCTCAGAATTTCGGACGGTCAAGCTGAACGGGCTCTGGACCCTAGCCTCCCAGCTTGAGGCCAACATGCTTCAACAGAGCTCAGGCCAAGTCGACCGCCTGGGCCAGGAGATCATACGAAACCAGCCGCACCTGGACTCGATGATGTATATACGGCATAACATGGGCGGCTTCCAAGAACCCCCAGACAAGGAATTCGAGCCGAGCCCGGTGTGGCACGACGATGGCGTCATGGTGGTCGACGAGGCAGCCAAGGTGTACCTGCGCAACCTGCTCAACAAGTCGAAGGGTCAACTAGGGGAACTGCGACGCGAGGCAGACAAGAAGAGGCGGGAAGTGGAGGGCTTAAGGCGGGTGAAGCAGAGGGTACGGGACGGGGCGGAGCAAAAAGATGAGGTGGCCGTGGTATCGCAGTTATTCGCGATGCAAGAAGACCTCCACCAGGTGGACCGGAAGCGTATCACGGTGGAAGTGGAAACATCAACCATCACGTCGGCGGTGGGTGATGTGACGCTGGGTGCGAAAAACCACAACTTCAAGTCACAGACATTCAAGATTCCAACGAATTGCGACCTCTGCGGCGAGAGGATATGGGGGCTGTCAGCGAAGGGCTTCGACTGCCGTGACTGCGGCTATACATGCCACAGCAAGTGCGAGATGAAGGTCCCGGCGGAGTGTCCAGGTGAGCAGTCAAAGGAGGAGCGCAAGAAGCTCAAGCAGGAGCGGCAGGAAGCCGCAAACTCGCTGCTCAAAGCCACCGGTGGGCCACCGGAGCATGTGGCCGAACTACCCACACTTGGCCGTTCCGACACGGTGACCTCCGGCACATCGGGCTACGCAGCAAGTTCACAACGGTCCATGACCGGGCCCTTGTCACCAGCTGAGGAAGTGCCCCCGGAAGTGCCGACGGCCACCCGGCCGACAAGCACCGGCCCCCCGCCCGCCGCTAGGAAGAATCGGGTCATTGCGCCGCCTCCGGCTGCCTACATCAGCGAGCTTCCGGGTAGCACCCCGAACGGCTCGTCGCATGGGTCGGAGCAGAGAGCCAAGATGCTGTACAGTTTCGATGCCGGGGGCGCGGGCGAGCTGAGCGTTCCCCGAGGGGCGCGAGCTTGTGATACTAGAACCAGACAGTAAGTGACCTCCCGCTCTTTCATAAATAAAGCACCCAATCAACCACCGCTAACCCTCCTCTTCCACAGCCGGCTCCGGCTGGGGTCCGAGTCCGGGCAGGCTATAAGGAAGGTCTGGTCCCGGCCAGCTACATCGAGCCGATCGCGGCCTCGGCGGCGCCTCCGCCGGCGGCCATCGCGCCGCAGCACACGGGGCAGTCGTCGTACTCCAACAGCGGCTCGTCGATAGGGACGGCCGGCAAGAAGAAGGGTCCCGCGGTGGCGCCTAGGCGAGGCGCCAAAAAACTCAAGTATGTCGAGGCACTGTACGAGTACGCCGCGCAGAGCGACGCCGAGCACAGCATGGCCGAGGGCGAGCGGTTCGTCCTGATCAAGGAGGACTCCGGCGATGGTTGGGCTGAGGTGGAGAAGGGGGGCGTCACCAAGAGCGTGCCCGCGAATTATGTGCAGGTGGTTTGATTCCGCACGTCTGGGGGGAGGGGGTGTGGCGGGTGGTAGGGTGGGGCAAGGTAAGAAACACGGGTCTGATCGGGCTTGGGCTAGCGGGGATTACCTAAGTAGAAGGGCTGGCTGGCATTTGGGAGGTCGAGAAGCATGCATGAAACGCAGCGATCGACTGCCTTGAGGGGAGAGTGTTAGACATACTGCAGGGCGTAAATATCAAGCTTGTCTTGGGGCAACCCAGTTGGCATTCGTTTCGGGAGTGGTATGCTGCGCCGCGGTTGGAACTGGGATGTCCTGATAATGGGAGGAAAAGAGGGGGTATGGGATATTGTCGACTCGTCCTGTCTCCAGCACGAGGGGAGAATGGCGTCGATAGTAATTTCTGCCCCTGAATATCGGTTTTGATCGTTTGTTTGTTTGTGTGTTGCCCAGTACCGCGTAGTCACACCCTGAAGGTAACGCAGGTCCTAGCAATGCGAACGCCAGGATGCATTGCAATGTGTATGATGATATCTGATCCGTCTCAGCGTATTAATATCCAAATGAAGAGCCGGAGCAACTTAAAAACATCAACTTCAACAACAGACGAGGTACTATCGGACGGGATAGATCCAGGGAAGGATCTGCTCGACTGTGGACCAACCCGGAGGTAAGGTATCCAATGCGGGTGGGTAGCTGCTGCCATGCTCTCTTTCCCATCTCGCCCATGATGGAGAACGGTAAACAGGTAACCGGTTTCTTGCTGGCTCGTCCTCTGGAGAAGCAGGGATGGTCCCTCCATCCTGCTCTGGTCTGCCACAGTGCCACACTGCGTCGAGTCTTTCAGGTTGATCAACTTCTTCCCGCAATCTCTCTCACGTTTCACGTCTCCTGCCTACCTTCCTTTTAAACCGTCACCATCATCTAGTTCACGCTCTTCTCTTCATCAACCGCAATCTAACATCGAAGTTGAAAACCTTCGTCTCCCAAAGCTTCAACAATTGTCTTGGCGTTGAACTTGGCATTGAACTTGGCGATCGATCCTCCCGCGCCACGATGCAACCTCTCGCCTTTTTATCCGTCTTGGGAGCCACTTTCGTTTGGCCTGTGGCAGCAAAACCGACAGAGACGCTGCCAGAGCCTCCCAGCAAGCGGGCGACATTGCCGACCGTCACTGTATCGGGAAATGGTATGGGATTTCTAACGGGAATTTAGACCGATGCAGAGGACCGTTACTGACACGGCGCGCACCAGCATTCTGGCAAGGCGACACTCGCTTCTATGTCCGGGGCGTAGACTACCAACCAGGAGGCTCATCGGCCATGCAAGACCCCCTGGCTGATACCGATATTTGTCTGCGTGATATCGCCCAATTCAAGGAACTGGGAATCAACACTATTCGCGTCTACACTACCGACAACTCGGCCAACCACGACGAGTGCATGAAGGCGTTGGCCGACGCTGGCATCTACGTTGTCATTGACGCTAACAACCCGCTTTACTCGATCAACCGCCTCGATCCTGCTCCGTCGTACAACACCAAGTATCTTCAGAGCATCTTCGCGTCCGTTGACGAGTTCATCAAGTACGACAACACCTTGGCGTTCTTCTCTGGCAATGAAGTTATCAACGAAAATGTCAAGAGCACGAAAGCCGCCCGTTATGTCAAAGCTGTTACTCGTGATATGCGTGCCTACATCAAAAGCCGCGGCTACCGCGCCGTGCCGGTGGGCTATTCGGCCGCAGACGTCTCTCAGAACCGCATGCAGCTTGCCCACTACATGAATTGTGGCACCGAAGACGAGAGGAGCGATTTCTTCGCTTTTGTGAGTATCTTGAGAGGGATGAAGCCTCCATGATCCGGGCCCTAACGCATACAGAACGACTATTCTTGGTGCAACACCAACTTCGAACAATCCGGTTGGGACCAAAAGGTCAAGAACTTCACGGACTACGGCATCGCCATCTTGTGAGCCTTCTCCCATCCACCAGCTTGCATTATCGCTAACCACATACTTGGTATAGCCTCTCCGAATACGGCTGCACAACCAACGGCCGCGACTTTGGTGAGATTGCAGCGCTTATGAGTGACAAGATGACGCACGTCTACTCCGGCGGGCTGATGTACGAGTACGCACTCGAGGCCAACGGCTTCGGAATCGCCAAGATCCCGAGCCCCAAGGCCAAACAGATCGAGAAGAAGGAGGGCTTCGACAAGTTTGCCAAGGCCCTCAAGCAAAACCCGGCACCCAAGGGTGACGGCGGCTTCACTTCGACCACGCGGGCCGTTGCGTGCCCGACCAAGGACGCAAACTGGCTGGTGGATAGCACGCTGCTACCTGCCATTCCCGAGGGTGCGAAGAAGGTATGGCCATTTTCATACATTCCTCTCTGAGGGTTTGTTAGTTCCTTGTCGCTAACAAGTGCCGCAGCTCATGTCAGACGGCGCCGGCACCGGGCCGGGCTTGAAGGGGGATGGCTCGCAGAACGCTGGCGAAGGAACGAGCACTGGTGATGCCACGCCTGGCTCAGGCACTGTCACCGCCACTGGCAGGCCGAACAATAGCGACAATGCGGCGGGTATGAACGCTCCGCCTGTGGAGAAGACACCGTTAGTTATCGCCGGGTTGGTGATGGCGTTGAGTCTTGGTGGGACCCTACTCTTGTAAGGGTGGCAGTAAGGGGTCTTCATATCGAGATCTGGGAAATTTATTTTCGTACTGTTTTTGATGGCCTGGAGGCCAGGGCATAGTTCCATAAGGTGATGCAGTAAAGTTAAAGAATGGGGGGATTTATTTATTCGGGGTAGGGGGGATCTTTTATGGACTAGGCTTAGTTGGGTTGGCCCCCAAGAGCGTCTACTTAAAAATACTCGGGATCTATCAGTCAAAATGTTCAGCTCCAAGATGGCAAGTGGTGTGTAATTCATGGTAGAGTTCATAGCCCGGAAGGGCCCTCAACGGCCGCTCATCCCATCTCTCTATTCATACCACAACCATCCTAAGACCAATCGCACACGTCCGCAATAATCATTCGCCCAACTCTCCACCCCACACCAGATCCACCTCATCGAAGCCCGCCCACCGCCACGCAGTGCCCATCGATATTAGCCACCACATTGCTCTCCTCCTCTTTCCCCGCCTCCTCCTCCTCCCCCTCAGCCCCCCTCTGCAACCGCACCACCCGCAGCGGGAATGGCCACGGTAATTCGGCACTACAATCTCGCTCCGGCTCGCCGCGTCGCACGCGATGTGGCCCGGGAACGCGTGCACGTCCGCCACCACCTGCGTCGCCCCCGTCGCCGCCGCCGCCCCGCACACCCCGCGCCCGAACGCGATCGTCTGGCACGCTACTTTGCCTTGGAAGGGGCCCAGGATCAGTTGCGGGCGGGAGGGGGGGGAGAGGGGGTTGAGGGTGTAGAAACCTGTTGGGTTTTGGGTTAATTTGGGGTTTGGGGGAGGGGGTGGTGAGGGGTGTTTGTTTTAGTAGGGGGGGGACTGACCGGCCCAGTTTACTTCGTTGCTTGGGGAGGGCAGGGATTGGTAGGCGTGCCAGAGGAGGGAGGCGACGTTGGAGAGGTTGCTGTGGTAGGAGGGGGTGATGTTAGTGTTGATCGGGGAGGATCTCAGGAGACTGCTCACCAAACCTGCAGAGTAGAGTGTTTAGTAATGGTGAACACCAATGATGCGGTAAGATGAGGAATAAGGCCCCAGAAGTAACAGCAGGTTCTAAAACGAGCTTATGGGGGTTCAATCTACGTACCCAATTCCGCTGCTCATAAAATAGACCTTCCGCTTGCATTAGGACCTGCTGGTAAGCCTCCTCCTTGGTGACCCCCTGGGCAAAATTCGATGCGTCTGCGTGGACCTATAAAGGCATGTCAGAGGCTTATCAATTATTATACGTGGAAAACACCAAGCTTGAAGTACGGACCATGTTTATAGAATGTATGAGTCGAGTTTGGGGATTTGGGATTCGGCTGTGAGTGTCCACTAAGATAGGTGTTGGAAGGGGATCACGAGGCCAACTAAGTGGGTATGACCGTTTAGTCTCTAATCTAGAATGTCTAGCTTGGTCCGATGTGATGTGAGTCTGGTGTTGTTGAGTGAGGCGTCAATAACGAGCATAGAAAATGTGAAATGGAAAATGTGAGAAGAGTGGAGATCTCACGATTGCGCCATTCTTGGGTCTCCATTTACGCTCACCCCGAAATACCTACCATCACAAATCCAAGGCAAGAAAGCAGTGCCATTATTCCCATTTCTATACCACCCAACCCTGCCTATTCAGGAGTTCTAGATTCTAAGGTATACTAACGAACGGGGTATACAACATAAAACAAACATGACATATTTACCAGCCCCTGAATCGGCTATTTCCTAGCCATGAACGCCAATGTCCAATATCACCCCTGACCATACCCCATTCCAAATCCCAAAACATTAAAAGAAAAGAAAAAGGAAAATAAAATCATGCGTAATTCCTCCCTGCTCCAACCGCCCCAGCTCTACCCGCGGTAAACGCGCAATGGCTAGCATCGAACCCACTCCCTTCCCTCACAACCCCCCACATGACCGGCTTCCTCTCCAGCCCCTTCTCCCTCGCCAGCGGATGACACCTCGCACTGATCACAGCACTACACGACCCAGCCGGCAACACCATCGGATTCCCCAGCATCTCCCCATTGACCAGCCCCGCCGGCGGCGCACGACGCAGCCCCAACGCCAGCACGCCAAGCGCGAGCACCACCAGCGCAGCAAGCAGCACCAACAACCCCACCCCACTCAACCCAAGACCAACCAGCCACCGAACCCCCCGCACCATCGCCGTCATCACTATCAGCGGGCAGCGCGTTCCGCGAAACGGGCACATCAACAAGGCGCACAGCAACAGCAAAACAGCTCTGGCGCAGCACGAAGGCCAAACCAGCAAAGAAGGCCATGAGCAGACCGGAGAGGGCGCGCGGGAGGGTGAGGTGGAGGGACGTAGACTGGGCGCCGACGGCGCGGGCCGAGGACGCCGACACGCGCAGGGGCCGGGCGGGCCCCGTGGCGAAGAGCGAGGATTCGTGCGACAGGTGGTAGGTGGTCAGGAGGGCGTTGGTGGTGAGGTAGAGGAAGGCGAGGAGGAGTTGCGGGAGGCTGGCGAGGACGGCGGCGGCGGCGGCGGGGGTGGCAGGTGGGAGGGACAGGAGGGCGTGCGCGGAGGTGGTGCCGAAGGGCGTGAGTTGGTTAGAGGGAGAGAGGGAGGTGGAGTAGCCGATCCCTGCGGCGGTGAGGCTGGTGCAGATGACCCAGAGGAGAAAGGCGCCCATCCAGCGGGGGAGGGAGACGCTGCGGAACCAGTAGTGGGTTTGGGGGACCCAGTATTTGGCTGCTTCGAGTGGCCAGCGGCCGCGCCAGATGTCGGTTTTGGAGAGGAGACAGGCTCCTTGCGTGGTTGGGTCGGGGTCTTCGAGGAAGGAGGCGATGGCGTCGCCGAGGGTGGCCAGTGGGCGGAAAGATGATGGGCGCTTGAAGAGGAGGGCGGCTGTGGCCACGAGGGCAATCGAGTTAAGGAGGGCCACGGTGCCGAGTAGGGGTGCGTTTAGGTTAACTTCGCAAGTCGGAGCGGGCGCGGGTTGGGCTAGGCAATAGAGGATAGAGGATCTCTCGGGGGCCAGGCCGCTGATGGGGTTCGTGACAATCCCGCCTGATTTCTGGGTGAGAGAGAGGGTATCGAGGTTTGAGACTAGGAGCACAGCGGAGTACTCCGTTTCGAAAGCTCCGCTGAACTGATCGATGCAAGTCGGGGTGGGAAGGCGGATAAGCTCGCCTCGGACCGCCTGCTGTTGAATGGCCAAGAGGTCGGGACGACTGAAGCCGGTGCTGTCATTCGAAATGTCGCTACTGAAAGCCGCGCCCCTGAGAAGCGCCTCGCTGACGATGGCGGCCTTGTAGTCGGGCGCCGTCTGCGAAACAAAGATTACAGCATTATACCTAGCTTTTCGGTTAGCCTTCCGGGTGCATATTCTTCAGCAAAACAACTCACATTATTTGCGTAAAGACCGCCGTCGCTAGAAGCACAACGGCTAGCAACGCGCGGCCACCCTCGATACGCCGAAGATTCCGCAACGACGGGATCCCAATATCCAACCCAACCCCCCCTCTGGTGCACCGCCTCTACTTCCTCCCTCGTCGGGCTGCTGAGGACCTGGAAAGCGTAGTTCGCGCCCCCGACCAAAACCACCACAAACACATTAACCACAGCATGCAGCCCCCAATCCACCGCCGCCGCGCTGCCACAACTCCCCTCGAAAACAGCCGACCCCCCAGCTCCCGCATTCACCCCGGATATCGCCACGACCAAACACACAAACCCCGTAATCAGTATCACCAACGTCGCCAACACAATCATCGCAACTCCCGCTCGCCACCCGCCTCCCCTCCAAGCCCTCCACCCCCCTCTCCCATCCCCTCCACCAACCCCACCGCCCCCAACATCACCCTTCTCCCCCACCCCCCTCACGCCCTCCCCAAGAAAAAACCGCTGCTCCTCCCCCACCCCAACCGGCACCCCCTCCCGACTATCCACCCGCCCCAGCTCCGCCCCAACCCACCCCAACCCATCTCCCGACCCAGACCTCGGCCTCGGCCCCGACCCAACCTCAAACCCTCCACCGCCCCCACCACCACCACTAACAGCACTCACATCACTAACCCCACTAACACCACTCACCCCACTCACCGCACTAACGAGAAACCCCTCAAAAAAATCCGCCACCTTCGACCGATGCAATGCACTCCGCCGTTTCGGGACCACCAGCTCGACGCCATGGTGTTGTGGGGTAGCCGTGCGGCTGGGGAGGTCATACAGCGCTGCCGCGGCTGCGGCGGCGGCGGCGGCGGCTGCTGGTGTTGTTGTTGTTGTTGTTGTTGTTGGTGGTGGTGGTGGTGGGGTTGGTGCGGGGGGAAGATTGACACAATGGGGCTTCAGATGCCATCAGATGAACATAGCAGTTCCCAGACAAACAACACAATAGTAAAAGAGAATTAATCTACCCAACGTCTCCCTTCGGAAAAAAGGAAAACATGTAAAAGTGGCTAACAATA
>NT_165976.1:2130995-2137647 GCF_000143365.1 Chaetomium globosum CBS 148.51
GGATATGGGTCGGGGGAGGTCGCTGTCGGTTGTTATGATGCTTTGGAAGGGCCACTGGGCGGATTGGCGGCCGTGGCGGAGGCGTTCGGTGGAAAAGGAACGCGAGTCTCTTACTCTGGTGAGAGTGTCAACGTTGGTTAGCAGTTCGTCGTCGAGTGCTTGACGTGGGTGTCGTCTGAAGAAGGGAACTGCGCCGTACGCACCTTGCGACTTGGGTTACCTCGCCGTTCTCGTCCCACGTGTAGCGGTATGTCGACGGGCCGTGGTCTCGCGGGGGTATTACCGTTTCCATGGCGGAGGCCGAGATGGGGGTATCGTGCGCTGGGGACACATAGGAGGACACCAGTACTGACTGGGCGTTGCTTGTTTAAGAAAGCCTCTTGGGCGAGCAGGGGAAATAAATTATTCTTCGCAAACCTGAGTTTAAGGTTTCCGAGTTCCGTGGAGTCTCGAAGGAATCCCGCATGGCTGGGCGGCGAGGGTGTAGGCAGGGGTAAGGGTGGAGGGATCGGTCTTATACGGATGGGCCGTGGTTTTTCCCAACCCAGCCATCGAAGGATCTCTCGTACAGATTAGGTACATACATGTTGGGGATTGTGCGGTCCCGGACTGCAGGCCACTCAGTAAGTGCACGGTATGGGGCGATCGCTGCCCCGCCATGGTGCGTGATTCCAGCGGCCAGATGTGAGACCCAAGCTACCAACATGGAGAACTTTCTCTCCGAATTTCTACTTCGGCATTGGACGCCACATTGTGACCTGGTGAAGGTGAGCTCGCATCCCGACTGGGAAGTTGCTAAATTAACACGGCGTGTCCTGACAGTGCCGCAGCCGTGCATGGAGATGAGCTGGTCATGATCACGGTCGAAGGGTCTCGGTTCCGAGATTTCATCAAGTTGCTCAAGAAACAACGAGAATCAGAACGTCTTGTCTGAAGCATGGGAGGCTCGATCACCCGGGTCGATGAAGCGTCCCCCCTACGAGTCCCCAAATAGACCCGCGTTGCATATGTCTTGCAGCGGAAAGGGCTCTTCCAACCGCCATCTGCACGCCGTGCCCGGGGAATGCAACCGCGGCTGGTAACGGTACTGATTGACTGCCGGTGATCAAGTCACAACAACCAATCGGTTCTCAGGAAAGAAACACCCAGCCTGACATGGAGAGGCTCTGGGGTCGTAGTGTACTGTGTATGTTTCGAGCTTTGACCTCTTGCTATTGACTGCAAACAACCAATTGCAAGGTTGAAGCTGAGAGGCGATTTGAGTTGGGAATCGTTCCTGCCGTGCGGATGGTGCTGGCGATCGAACCTCGAGGGGTTTGTGATGGTTGCCTAGGGAAATGCTGGAGGCGAGACCACGAGATCGTCGCTTGTTGGTTCATTCATTATGCTGTGGAGGAGGAGGATTTGGGCAAAATTGGGAGGTTAGGAAAACCCACAATTAATTAACGATGTATTTGGACTAATTCTCATTTTAGGTTAAGCGCCCAGCCGCTTTTTGACACCCCACGACCTACACAGTATTCTCCTGGGCTTCACGCTGGTTTCCAAGCATCAGACCGTGAATACGCATCCTGCGCGCCAACTCTGGACGAGGGGCAGGGGGGCGATGTTGGAGTCGCGCCGGGCTTCTTTCGTTTAAATCCAAAATCTGACAGTGTCAACGCAGAGGGCACGAGGAGAATGAAGTCCATAGAAACACCTCTTGACGAGATAGCTGTTCTTCACCGGGAAAATGACGGAATGTCGTGCTATTAGACTTTAGTTTTGCCCCGTTTACGAGGCCTTTGGTCACGTCTGCGCCGAAAGTACGAGGAGAAATACCACACTCGATTACGGTTCATCTCAGCAAGCCCTGTGCCCCCATGCTGGTGATGGGCGCTGTGGCCCGTTGCATCCAAGAGGCCGGGAACTCGGTGCGAGCCGGAGCCGAATCCGAAAATCACCGGATATATCTTGCCTGCTGTGCCGCCGCTTTTGGCTGTCACCTGGTGGCTCTGACAAGGCTGGGAAGCTAAGGCGCCAAGGCGGCAGTGGTGGGCTGACCGCAACGCCAGCCATCAATAACTAAGACATGTTGCCTCACGAAGGATAACTGCGGTTGGCATCGTTTTGGGTTGGGTCAGATCTGATGTTGGCTCGTTCCGCGCATGATGTTTGTTTTGCCAGCCCGTTTTAACGGCCGGGGCGTGGCAAAACTGCAAGTCGGTGGATTATGCGCCGTACACACTGTGGTTCTAGAGACGACGAAGTGAGAGGGGACCGTTGCTTTTGTGAAGTTGGTGGTGGCGTGTCTTTTTTATCACTGCCATGGATGTTGGTGAAGTGGAAGAAACTCTCAGGTCGTTGTTGGATCAAGCCAGAAGTCCAGCTGCTCCAAGCCACCATAACCCTAACCCCCAAACTTTTCGCCCTGGCTCTTCTCACCACCACATCTTGGCGCGGCTTGTCCCGCATCACAAGCTCCACGTCGGTCAATTCAACCCACGTTCGATCACAGCACGCAGCGCATCCAGCACACACCCACCAATCCAGCCCAACACCACCCCTCCGACTGCCACCACAAACAACAATCCCCCCGCCCTCACAACGTCCAACAACACCAATCCCCCACCATGGACCCCTACTCCGCCGAAGGCGAACTGATCAACATCCACAACCACTTCCACCAAGGCCAATACCAGGAAGTGATCACCTTCGACACGAGCACCCTCTCACCCGAGAACGCTCTCCCGGCGCGGGTGCTGCAGCTGCGGGCGCGCGTTGCGCTGGGGGAGGCCGCGGAAGCCCTCGCCGACGTCAAGGGCGCCGCCGAGCCCGAGCTGCAGGCCGTGGGCGCCCTCGCCCAGTTCGCCCTGGGCAAGGTCGACGCCGCCGTTGCGGCCGCCGAGCGTCTCGCCGCGGAGAGCGCCGAGAACACGACCGTGCAGGTCCTGGGCGGGACCGTGCTGCAGGCGGCGGGGAAGAGCGAGGAGGCGTTGGCGCTGTTGGGACAGCATCAAGGGAGCTGTGGGTTTTCTTCTTTCTTTTTCCCTTTCCTTGGTTGGGGTTGGGCTGTGAGGGGGGGTTGGTTGTACAACGAAAGCTAACGCGGTTGTTGTGGGATAGTGGACGCCGTTGCGCTTATTGTGCAGATTCACCTGAACAATAACAGGAATGATCTCGCCGTCAAGGAGGTCGCTGCTGCCCGGCGGTGGGCGCAGGATAGCCTGCTGGTGAACCTCGCCGAGTCGTGGGTTGGCTTGAGGCTGGTGGGTTATAACCGGATACTTTTCCCGTATATGATTTTGGGTGCTGACCATTCGGGTGTTTCCTAGGGCGGCGAGAAATACCAACAAGCGTTTTACGTTTTCGAAGAACTGGCACAGGCGCCCGCGACATCATCAGTACGGACCTTGGTCTCACAGGCTGTTGCCGAACTGCACCTTGGGCGCACTGAGGAGGCGCAGGCTGCGCTAGACCAGGCGTTGACGAAGGAACCCGAGCACGCCGAGGCCATTGCCAACCTGTTGGTTCTGAGCGTAATTACTGGGAAGAGTGCCGAGGAAGCGATAAGGTACGTCCCCCACCGAAGAGGTTATCAGCCAGCCGATGTCTAACAAGGTCTAGCTCTCTCCAAAAGGCCAATGCTGAGCACCCACTCTTGGTGGACTTGGCTGAGAAGAGCGAGCTGTTTGATAAAGCCGCTACAAAGTACAAGGCCAAGGCGGCGGCATAGATGTGTTTTATGATCATTTACGATTAATGATATCCACCAAAAATACAGAATAGGTTGGGGATAGACAAGCCAAGCCGCGGCGGAGGACTTGCACCTCGTTAAGCTTAAGCGCAGCTATATATCTGGGTTAATTTGGGTTGGCTGGCTGATATATTGCTTCTTGGGGTCCCCAAATATTTGCCTACGGAATGAAGGATGGACCCTTGACTGTGGATGAACACTTGGTTCTATCCCCAACACGTTTCAAGACACAAAGGTTCGCCAAGGCATGTTAACCATGATATCCCAAGATATTCCGAATTGTCTATTCCCTGGCACTTTTCCTCATTCCTTCGGACCAAACCAAGAGCGACATCAGTTTGCAAGCGATTCGTACAATTTCATTCTGTGGATAGCCAGCGGTTACCGAGTCTTGGTGGTGCAGTGAGAGTTTGGCTTGAGGGGTACCAGCCGGGCCATACACCCACGATGGGCAACCGTCTGGGTAACAATCTAGAAACAGCTGGTTAACATGGAACTTTGTCCCGTCCTAAGAACCTCAATCGGCTTGCGCATCCCAAAGAACCCCGCTACGCTTCCACACGGCAGGTCCGGAAGCAGCAACACCTCGCGTGATCACGTCACCCAAGACACACGCTCCACCGACCGTTGTCACGATGGGGGAACCAGGTTGTGGCATTTCAACGGCGGTCCACCATAGTGGAACACCTAAGGGGTCGAGGGCGGAGGCGAAATTCGACTATTCAATAGCCTGTAACCGCGGTAGCAAGACGGGAAGCGGACGGGTAGCCCCTTTTCTTGCCCCCGGGTTAGTTCGTCGCAAAGTCCCAATCAGGGTCAAGCGTCGTCGTTCATGTTCAACATGTCTGTCGCGACAAGACGATTGTGACATGTTGAGGCCTCCAGAACAAGTGGATAGTTACTGTGCCGCTTATCCGCGGACGGACCTAAGCGCTGAAGCTGCCGAGGACAAGAGAGCAACTCCATTGATCGAATAACTCCAGGCGATGATGCGCCACAAATGACACTGTTGCGGACCAACCACAGAACTTCAACAACCACTGCGGCTTCAGTTGTGGGTGAGCTGACATGTTGAGTCTCGGAGCTGACGATCGGTGGGCCAAGCATTCACCAATTCAAGTATCGACTGCGTCATCGGTTCATGCATCTGGAAAAGGAGGACAAGAAAGTTTAAAAGGATGGCTTTGTTAATAATTCGAAGTTGACTCGAAACGGCTCGAGGGCTTCCATGGAGATGGATGGAACCGGGATCGCCCATGCTTCCCGTTTTTATGTGGACCACGAATCATTCAAGGTACGAATACACTCCTTTCCTTACCTCGTTACGGTAAGTCAAGGTCATGAATATTTCGCATCGCCTTCCAATTGTGGTCTTGGCCTGGAGTCCGCGCGACTTTAAAAAAACAACTGTCGATGGGGGCCATGTTTTTGAGGCGCACTTCCGATGGAGGATGTTGGGTCTCGAGAAGCGGCTTTGTGCAACCACATAATACGTGCTGACCTGTTCCAGGTCCATCTCGTCGGGTCAAAGGTGACCGTAAAAGCGCGCATATTGGACATGTAGTTTAGCTGATGTAGTAGTATACATGCATGTATTTCGTACAACTTCTCGATTCCGGCCAACTCGGAGGTGGACGCTTATCGTTCTCTATGGTTGTTCCGTGGCGATGCGTTCATCCCGCATCAAATGCCCGCTCTCAACCATCCATCTCCGAGTTTCCTGCGAGGAGCTCCCTACCAAGCTAGCGTCAGCCGCCCCCATTAGTGCGGCGGCGTGTCACCCACCGCTTCTCGAGACGATCGGAATCGGCGGGGTGTTTCTAGCTACCATTATGGATGGTGCGCGTGTGGCACATGTTGATGCGCTTTGAGAATTTGTTTACTTAGTTACCCTTCGGATGCGTGGCACAAACTGTCTCCTTTTCTCTCCGACCGTCAGATTTTTGCTTGGCCAGCCCGCCCCTGAAACCAAGCCGAATCTCGCCTAGAAGTCCCCTAGACCGCGAACAGGCAACTTCAATCACTTTGGTCGAGTGTGCATTTGATGAGCTGCCACCCAGCTGAGGTCGCCTGTGCGGTAACTAATGACACTGTAATTCTTCCCCTTTTGGTGAGGTAATTCGTCCAATATTAGCGAATCCCAGAGACAGCGGCGTCTGCCGATCCCTGTCCCCTGGCCCCACTGCCTTTTCCCTCTCTTCTGTACGCTGCTGGGCTGCCGGGTACATATGTAAACCCAGGGCTGTGTTTCCGCGGCCGCTGGGGATGACGTCCTCGTTTCCTCGGCCCCAGCATCGCTACCCAGTTGCCTGACGTGTCCCAGAGACCCGTCAACCACTTCAAAGACCCCGACAACCCCGACGATTCCGATTTTGCCGATTTGTGTGGAGAAAACCCCCGCGTTCTGGAGCGAATCGCTGCTTGCCGCTGGCTTGGAGCTGCGGTGTTGCTGCCTCTGCAACAGCCCAGTGCCACGGCGAATGCAAGCAAGCACCCGACACGGGGCACCTAAAACTTGAATCTGATCCCGCCATATCTTACATACAAAGTATCACATTAGATACCCCCATAACCCATACCGTACTCCGTACCGCCACCGACTCGAAACTTGGAAACTGCCCCTGGCTGCAGGCTGGGTGGTAGCACCGGGATCGCATAAACTCCGTGTCGACCCTGCGCTCGCCATGGTTCGCATCATTTCCTAATCGCTCTGAAGCCCGGGCTTCTCCCATAGCCCGAACACCAATTCAACCTCCAACAGCCGTACCACGAGCTCAATGGGTACGAAATGAGACGCGGTGAAGCCTCCGATGGCGCCAAGACACAGCCTCCGTTTAAACCGGGTCTTTTTGCGGGTACGGACCGGCCGCTTCTATTTTTGCCTCTAAATGAAAACAATGGAAACACGAAAGTCGA
>NT_165976.1:2137747-2168096 GCF_000143365.1 Chaetomium globosum CBS 148.51
GCCATCTGCAGCTCCGAAACAAGCTCGCGGCTAACTGCTGTTCCGCCATTATTAGTACCTCGTCTTGACTCTTGGCGAAGCGAAGCACATCACCCACACCGAGTCCAAAACCCTCAACCCGGAGTGGAACGAACAATGCGAGCTACCCGTCGCCGGCGTCCAGAGCCTCTTGTTGGACGTGTGTGCCTGGGATAAGGATCGCTTCGGGAAGGACTATCTCGGCGAGTTCGACCTTGCACTGGAAGAGATCTTCGCCGACGAGA
Source organism: Chaetomium globosum CBS 148.51 (assembly GCF_000143365.1). Taxonomy (NCBI): domain Eukaryota; kingdom Fungi; phylum Ascomycota; class Sordariomycetes; order Sordariales; family Chaetomiaceae; genus Chaetomium; species Chaetomium globosum. The sequence goes on from NT_165976.1 coordinate 2,138,011, forward strand.
AGACAGAGCAGATGCCCAAGTGGTACCCCCTGAAGAGCAAGCGGCCCGGAAAGAAGACCAGCATTGTTTCAGGGGAGGTCTTGCTACAATTTACCCTCTTTGACAGCACCAATCCACAGGCCACCGACGAACAAACCTTCGAGAAGTTTACCGCGCTGGTCAAATCAGCCCCGGGCGCCGACACGTCACGAAACCCTACACCATCGCGAACCCCGGTTCTTGCCCCAACCAAACAGGGCAAGGCCCCCTCACCCTCCCCGCCCCTCGGTGAAAGGCGGGCGGAGGAACACGAGGAGGAGGACGAGTACGATGTTTACGAGGACGAGACGCCAGAAGATGAAGACCCAACCAAGCCGGAGGCGGCGGAGAAGAGGCGGAGAAAACTGCGGATTCGGGGCCTGAAGCGCAAGAAGAGGGACAACCCCTACGAGTTCATCAACGGCGGCAGTGATGTGGTTGGCATCATCTTCCTCGAGATCGGCAAGATTACCGACCTGCCGCCCGAGTCCAACCTGACCAAGACCAGCTTCGACATGGACCCGTTCGTTGTTGCCTCGCTGGGCAAGAAGACTTACAGAACGAAGACAATCCGACACAACTTGAACCCCGTTTTCAACGAGAAGATGATTTTCCAAGTTCTTGGCCACGAGCAACTCTACAGCTTCTCGTTCACCGTCATTGACCGCGACAAGTACTCGGGCAACGACTTCATTGCGTCGGTGAACTTCCCGGTGAAGGACCTCATCGACAAGGCCCCAAAAGCGGATTCGGAGACCGGGCTGTACAACTTGAAGGATGTGCCTGACTTCTCAGCTCCGGCGCAGCGTCCTCGTTTCATGAGACTGGGGTTATCGCGCACCCCTTCGACTCAGAGCCTGAGCAAGCTCACCAGGCCCGGTCTGTCCAAGAACCCGTCCACCGCGACGGCCGCGAGTGTCGGGTCGCCTGTGCCTACCCCTGCCCCAAGCCCTGGTGCTTCCCAGGTCCTTGGTGACGGCTTTCCAGAATCTCCCCAGCCTGCGGTTGCCAACACCGGGCTCCTTCACCCAGGAGATAATGCCGTTGCCGCTGCTGCCTCTACCCTTGGAGAAACGACGCCGCCCGACGGTGAGGATCCGGAGTTCATCCCATACACACTTCCGCTCAAGATGAAGAACCAAGAAAAGTGGGAAGACAAGCACAACCCACAAATGTTCATCCGTGCCAAGTATATGCCTTATCCAGCGCTTCGTCAACAGTTCTGGAGGGCAATGCTGAAGCAGTACGACACCGACGAGAGCGGCCTCATCAGCAAGGTTGAGCTGTCGACCATGCTCGACACCCTGGGCTCGACATTGCGTGAGTCCACCATCGATAGCTTTTTCCAACGTTTCCCTCATAAGGCGGGCGGTAACGATGATGCGGAGGACTTGACCATGGACGAGGCAGTCATCTGCCTCGAGGACCAATTGCAAGCCAAGTCGCGACCACAGGGTGTGGCGGAGCGGGTGAAGAACATGCTTCCGGATGCCGACAAGGTCAAGAATCTGCTTGTTCCCACGCATTCGGGAACTGACACGCCGGCTGAGGGTCTCGAGACGCCATCCGAGTCGCAAACTACCGACACGTCGACGATCTCTGTCCCAGAACTGAGCACGCCTGGCGAGGAGGGTGATGCGCTTGATCGGGACGACTTAAATATCAACACGAGTGAGGAACACGTTGTTGAGATTCGGGAGTGTCCCATCTGCCACCAGCCGCGCCTAAACAAGCGCAAAGACGCCGACATCATCACGCATATTGCAACTTGCGCGAGCCAGGACTGGCGCCAGGTCAACAACCTGATGATGGGCGGGTTCGTCACTTCCAGCCAGGCGCAGCGCAAATGGTACTCCAAGGTCATCACCAAGATCTCGTATGGAGGCTATAAGTTGGGGGCCAACTCGGCCAATATCCTGGTCCAGGACCGTATAACGGGCCAGATCAACGAGGAGAAGATGAGCGTATACGTGCGCCTTGGCATCCGACTCCTGTACAAGGGCCTGAAATCGAACAGCATGGAGAAGAAGAGGAGTAAGTACACCGCATTGTTGAACAAGGGCCGAGCCAACTGAACTAACACGGATAGTCCGCAAACTCCTCAAGAGCCTCAGCATCAAGCAGGGCAAAAAGTACGACGACCCAGCGTCCAAGGCCGAGATCCCCAAGTTCATCGCCTTCCACGGCCTCGATCTCTCCGAGGTACTGCTCCCGCTCAACGAGTTCAAGAGCTTCAACGAGTTTTTCTACAGGGCGCTCAAGCCCACCGCGCGCCCCTGCTCGGCGCCCAACAACCCGCGCATCATCGTGTCGCCCGCCGACTGCCGCTCCGTCGTGTTTAACCGCATCGAGACGGCCACCAAGGTTTGGGTCAAGGGCCGCGAGTTCAGCATCAAGCGGCTCCTCGGCGACGCATACCCCGAAGACGTAGGCCGCTACGAGACCGGCGGCGCCCTGGGCGTGTTCCGCCTCGCGCCGCAGGACTACCACCGCTTCCACATCCCCGTCGACGGCATCATGCGCGAACCCAAGACGATCGCCGGCGAGTACTACACGGTCAACCCCATGGCCATCCGCTCCGCGCTGGACGTGTACGGCGAGAACGTGCGCATCATCGTGCCCATCGACACGGCCGAGTTTGGCCGCGTCATGGTCATCTGCGTCGGCGCCATGATGGTCGGCAGCACCGTCATCACGCGTAGCGAGGGCGAGGAGGTCCGCCGCGGCGAGGAGCTGGGCTACTTCAAATTTGGCGGGAGCACGCTCGTGCTGCTGTTTGAAAGCGGCAAGATGGTCTTTGACGACGACTTGGTGGACAACTCGAACACGGCGCTGGAGACATTGGTAAGCCATCCCCCCCACCAAATCACTACCCCTATCCCGCCGCCCACCTAAAAAGAAAACGAAAAAAAAAAAAAAAAAAAAAACATAACAAACCCACTAACCACACCCCCTTTTCACAGATCCGCGTCGGCATGTCCGTCGGCCACGCCCCCGACGAGCCCATGTGGACGCCCGACATGCGCAAGGACGAGAACCAGATCACGGCCGCCGACAAGGCCGAGGCTAAGCGCCGCATCCAGGGCCAGGTCGCCGAGGAGTCGCCCGACGACAGCGCCAGCGCTAGTGGGGTGGAGGCGGAGGCTGCAGAGGGCGGCGCCGACGGGGATGGAGGGGTCTCGGTAAGGGTGCCGCCCGTGGCGTCGCTTGCTGGGTGAGCGGTGGTGGTGGTGGTATTCGTGGTTATCGGTCTGGACGGCGGAGGGGTATATAAGTGGTGGCGGTGGTGTTGTCCCCTGCTGTTATCGTAGCGTTGGCTTGATGCGAGACTGCCGGCCGTCGTTGCTGTTGGCTGATAGACTGGCTGGCTGGCGGGCGGGCGAACTGGCTGGGCGTGGCTTTTTCTCCCCTGATGAATTGGGTTTATTAGCAGTGCATATATATTTGTTGGGCATTGAACAAAAAGAAGTTTACTCGGGGGGGAATATACACAGAGGATACAGGTTTTGCTGTGGCGGCTGGACTGGGCTGTTTTGTCTGTGTGTATGCCTTTTCCATTCATGTTATTTCATGTTAGGTATAGACTATCACCTGGAGTGTGAGCGGGTAGAATTTAACAGGGACTAAGTCTATTTGTGTATACCAACTTCCTTCGACTCAGTTACGGTCCGTCCCATTGTAGGACACTTACTATTAACAAGGCCTTTGGTCAATTATATTGTAATTGGTCTCTGAGACAGGGATGTCTTTGAAAGTGCCCGAAGAGACAGTCTCGTCGAGAGTCTCTTTTCCCAATGTCCCTTGGCTGCGACACGGCGGATATTGCTTGGCTCGAAATAGCGGGGGCAAATCTCGTTCAATGTTAGCCTTCCAGATCAACCACCATGTGTTATGCATCGGTTATATGTGACATTGAAGTTGGGTGTGGCCGAAAATAGGGCATGTCCTCGGGTAGGCTGCGAATCAACGTCATCAAAGACTGGAGGCGAGGCCAGAATATATTTATTGCATGTATTATGCGCATGAAACCCCGCGCAGTGAACAGCTTAAACCTAGCCCTTAGTTCGGCAACCTCCCCTCCCTATCACAGCATGGACAGAGTCATCATCATCGGCACCGGTGTGTTCGGCCTATCAACGGCCGACCACATCCATCAGAAATGGCCCTCTGCACAACTCTCCATCGTTTCCCGGCCTTCTACCCTCGCCCCGAGCGACGACATCTCAAAGATAGTCCGTGTTGATTACAGCAACGCAGAGCGAATGACAGAAGCAGTCGCGGCTCAGAAGCAGTGGAACAGTGACACCAAGTTTTCCAAGTACCAACGCAGCATCGGCCGCGTAGTGATTTACGAACAAGATGACGCAGCTACAGTCCAGAAGATCAACGAGGTTCGTGAGGAGCTTGGGTTGTCGCGCCGAGAACCCGGCGACAGGACGCTGATGAAGGACACATTCGGGACGGCGGCGGCTCCGGAATCCTTGACGTACATCTCAGCTCCGGACGACAGCATCGTCGACTGGGAACCGTGCATATCTGTCGCGAGGGCGCGAGCCAAGGACGCTTGTGTAAACAGCGGTGGAACCTTCTACGAAAGTGGTGTTACTAGGCTCGTCCAAGACGGAAATCGAATTACTTCACTTATGCTTGAAAACGGGGAGGCGGTCGAGGCCGGGGACGCGCAGATTGTCCTGGCTGTCGGCCCATGGTTTGCTCAGGTCCTTGACGCATCTGACATCCCCCTCCCCCCGGCAGGGAGGATCCCCATGGCTACCGGCTTGTTCTCTTACAACGTCCAGCTGAATGAGGAGCAGACCAAGTTTTTCAGGGGCAAGCCGATGGTATCTCATAGGGGGAAAGGTCGGTGTTTCTCCGCTCGTCCATTCTTTCCGCTTGCTGATTAGGTACTTTCAACAACTTTAGTTGACTTTCTCCCTCCATCTCGAGGTTGCGTCGGTAAGCTCACGTGGGTAGAGCCTTTCACCAACTTGCGTGGCTCTCCTCTCTCACGTGTCGAGGATCTTTCCAAAAGTGCTCTTGCGAAGCACCACATGCAGAAGACGATCGAATGGGCCAGGGAGTTTCTACCGGCCCTTAAGGGAGCACACATCAGCTCTATCACATCATATTGGTTAGTACCCAGACCCTAGTTGACGGGGTTACGCATCGCGAACTGAAGCCCCGTCACTGTACGAACAGGGACGGCGTCACGGCAACGCAGGACCCTCTCATTGCCAAACACCCCCAGTTCCCCAATCTCATCTGTGTTGCTGGGGGATCCTATAACCGCGCCAAAGACCTCCCGACCATTGGCAGCACCGTCGTCGATGTTCTCAGCGGTCGGGACGTTCCGGACCGGTATAGCTGGGAGCCGGAGCGGGAGTACTCTCACCGCGATCACTCCCATCTTGTCGCCAGAGGCGACTTCGGCGCCATGGAGACGGAAGCGCAAGATATGATGGATCCAGCTGCAGGTAATTTGTTTTTAGGCGTAATATAGGTTTGTGGTGGGTGGTCCGGTCCTTGAGACGATTCGTTTTGTTAGCTGGAAAATGTAGTTTCTCTTGACTGCCGAGCTGCTGAGACTCAAGACGAGGACCAACTGTCCAAGCAACCTCCAAGAATCTCAAGGGATGGCCGAGAATGGCGAGGGAAAGAAAAATTGGAAAAATATCCGTCATTCGGAAAGGGGCGAAGTAAACATGAAGGACAAAAGGGTATCAATTCACTACCAAGCGCCGCCGTGATGCTATCCCAATTGTGTCCGCCGCCGGCTAACCCACTCACTTGCTTTGCATGTATGTAGGCATCGGCAAGTGGGTGCGGCAAGGGAACAAAAAAAGAAAAGAGAGCCCAGAAAGAAGACCCCAAAGTCAAAAGAAGAGCCCCATCCCACATGCCATCCCAAAAGTTTCCTAAGCCACAGCCCCGCCCCCATGTTCGGGCGGATGCAACCACCACGTTGGCCATTGTAAATACACCGATTGGCCGATGGCATCGAACGCGAAAGCGAGATCAATGTCGCGTGTGCCTATGTTGTGCGTCGCTGGAGAGCTATGTTGGGGGTTGCAATGACGACAGATGATGGAATTGTGGGTGCGGATGGTGTTTTTTAGGAGATGGTGGTGATGACAAAGCCCAGTGGACTCCCGAAACTCCAAGCCGCTTAACTCCGGGACTGGCCGTTGCCAGATGCCTTCAAAAAAAAAAGAGAGATAAAATGTTGGTAGGGTTGGTGAGGGTGAGGGTGTGGTGTTGGCGTGAAACGCCCGACCGAGCCTCGCGCCTTGTTTTGATGGCGGTGAGTGTTGTGTGTTGTTTGTCGGGCGTCATGTAATCGACCTTCATCCACTTTGCATTCTGAGGCTCCCGCAATTGTGTGGGTGAGTGGCTTGCAAACACCCATCCATATCAATCCCATCCATCCATCCACCGGCAAAAGGTTTCCGTCTCAGATCATGGCAGGTCGTGAAACAGTCGAGGAGCCTAGCGGGACCCCCACTGCCAATTGGACCCGGACGGCTTCCGTGTCAACGGCGGTGGGAAGGACTCGCTGCGATCGCTGTCCATGGAGCGCTTCTCGGCAGGCGATGACGGGCGGTGAGGGTATGCCGAAGCGGAATTGGCACTGGTATTGTTGGTGAAGGCGGTGGAAGTTGTCGGGGGGCTCAGGTCTGGCGAGGTCTGGCGGGCCTGGCGCCAAGAAGAATAGATCTGCTTGCACAGGTGGGCAGACATGGTGTATGTCGGCGACATGATGGCGGTTTGTTTGAGGTTTATCCTTGGAGGAATAAACAAAGGTAATTTGGAAAATGGCGAAGAATGGACTGGGAAAGAAGCTTGACTGAGCTTCCTTGGCGGCGTAAATTATTGATTGCACGACACAGTTTGTTAGTGAATGAATCAACAGCTGTGAGCTGACTGTCTCGGTCTGATTGCTGTTGGGAGATTGCGTAGAAAAGGAGTGCGCGAGGAAGAAAACCAATAACTGGTTAACCAGGGCACAAAAGAGTTCGGGTGTCACAGAAGTGGGAAGAAGCAGATTTTAAATCATGACTTGTTCATTAACAACCTAACAAAACACACCTCTTAGGTCACCTTCCCACCAACAGGCGCTGTTCCACACCACCCTGTGACCATCTGCACTGACACGACTGACCGAGCAATGAGCAATCCTGGCTGCCGTCCGCCTTACAACAGAACATCCCGCCTGGAACCTGAATATACCAACCAATCAGAAACAATGTATTACCAACAATGTGGCTTTGCAATTTAGTGTGGCTTGTTGTTCTGGGCCGATTTCCAGGGACCCAGCAGCAAGGCTCGTGCGTTTGACGCCAAAAATCGACCCATGTGGTGCCCCGAAACCACCCTCCTTCCTGCAGTGACAACAGCGGGTAAATCACGATTTCTTGTCCCGGGTCGCGTGCTTGCGAGGCAGTCATTCAGGAACACTACTTCCTATTCGTATAGTTGCCTATTCTGAGATTGCCATGTTTACCTCATGGAAATATCCAGGTAAATGAGGGTAGGGCTGGAATCACAAACACAGCACTGACCGCCTCATCTCACCTTACCCAAGGTACCCAGGTAGGTACCCAAGTACCATATGCATCGACTCAACACTTCCATTGTTTGGATTGGTGTTTTTGGCCCAGTTAGGTTCGAACACGGGAACTGTGGCATTATTACCTAATCTGGCTCAAACAGCTCGGTACCTCGCTTGGTTGCGTGCCGAGTGCGGCTCTTCTGTATATCTCCCCGCAAATCGCTTGGGGGCCGAAACCTGAACCTCACCTCACAAACACGGCGGTACGGGCATATTTACTCCCCCCTGTTATCGACTGAAGGATAGGGCCAGCGACGTCTCAGCTCTTCCTGTCGGGTAGCGGTGGTTAGGGTGGACCTTATTTCCCTCCTCCGAGACCTGATGGAAGCATATTAACCAAGTTACGATGGGGCAATAGCAGGTACTTGACAATCAAATGCATGAAGCCGGAGCTGATTGTCAGATACATCTCTATATATTAATCATTACGAATACTTCGTCCATGTCAGTTATTTATAACTTCTAGACATACCCTCCCCGTTGATATGTTCAATCTTCTTTATACACCACCACGCTATGCTATCAATCTCTCATCGCGACCCGATATTCCCGAGGCCGGCAGCGAACTCGTCCCAGAGAAAACCTTGGCTCTGTTTCTCCCCCCCATCCTTTCACCCCCTCTCCGCTCTTGGCGGCGCACGGCGCGAGGCCTGGAGCATTGGCTCCGAAGCTTCTGTGCAGCTCGTCCGTGGTCGTAGTCTGACAAAATGTTGTTCTTCCACTCAGACGCAATGCCTGTAAGCGAGACAGAAAGCCAGACATCACCGCGCGGCGAGGCCTCTGGTGTAGGACCCGACGCCCCAAAGGCGGTGTAGTGATATGAAGCAGCTCAATCAACCATCCAGCCGGTCTGCCTCTTCAGTCGTACGTCAATCTGGAATCGGTCTCGTAGCCCTTCTCAGTCGGCCTGATCTCCTTGATGGGATGCAGGATCATGGACGGGAGACACGGGCGGCCGTGCTCGGCTTCCCACTCGCTGCCGCCGATTCCGGTATCCTCGTAGCCGACCCAGTTGTTGTACAGCCGCTGCGGGGGATAGGCGCGGAAGTACCAGGTGGCGCCCATGTACCGCCCCTCTTGTCCCCACGCCATGGAGCTGCCGAAGCTGCCGCTCTGTCCCTTGGGCCCACCGTTGAACCACTTGGCAAGCTGAGAACCCTTCCACGCACGGTCGAAAAAGACAGGCATTGGGGCGTACACCCCCTTGAAGCCGTGGAGAAGCGCTGCCGTCGGGGCCACCATCTCGGAAGTGACGTGGTTGCCTCGTAGGTCCTCGTAGTGCATGGCATCGATGAGCCGTCTCGAGAGCCTGGACTGTGTGATGATGGTGGCGCGGCGAGGAAGCCTCCCCCAGGGGAATGAATCCGAGCGATAGCCCCAGACCGAGTTACGCATGACCCAACCGCTGTTGACTGGGTTGAACATGGGAGAAAGCTCGATCAAATCTGCCTCCTCACCCACGCCCCACGTGTAATCATCGTCCTGGGGGTTGGCGACGGGGGGTGCGGGGCCGAGGGGGCTGACGACTGGAACCTTGGGCGCGCCCCAAACCGTCTCGGTGCCGACAGTCCGCTCCACCGAGGCGCGGAACTGTGTGTCAAAGTTGCCGTGGAAGGAGGGAATGTAAAACCGCTCGTTGCGCTCCCAGAGCCCCTTCCGTGGTTGCTTCCGACCAAAGTCGGCCAGTTTGGAGAGGACATCGTAGTTGTGCCCAATGATGCGGGAGTCCATTTCCCAGTTCCAGACGAACTCGAATTCTCGGAATTCTTGCATGAACATCTGGACCGGCAGGAACTGCCCGTGGTGCACCTTGCGGGCCTTGGTGGTCAGGTTGGTGTACATGCTGTTGACAGCGGGTTCGTTCCAGAGGACCGACATGCTCCTGAACTCGGCAGGGACGTGCTCCTCGAGTGCCTTGTTGTACGCATCGTCGGTCCAGATCTGGCGGTGTTCGTCCTTGATGTGCACAAACAAGAAAACCTCGAATTCGCCGCCGGTCCGGAGGTTCAATTCGGTGACGAGCGACCGAATGACCTCCTTGTCGTTGTCGGTGTATTCCTTCCCAGAGAAGCTGCGGAGGAGCAGCGCAGTCCTCGGCTCCAACTTGTGCGTCGCGTTAGACGGCCGCTTGGAATTGACGACCGGCTTGTCCGACCTCCGCTGAGAACCCCGCTTGCGCCAGAACCGCCTAACAGTGTGCATGATGTGCTCGTTTTCGGTATCCTCATTGCTGCCGGCGTCTCGCTTCGAATCGGTGGAGCCGCTCCCATCCGTGGCGACGTATTCGTTTTCCGGGCCATCCGGGGCAAAGCGAGCGCGATTCCTCTCGAGGCAGCGATCCTGGAGGTCGCCCCAGTTGACATTCTCCCAATTTATCTCTGCGCCGTCAGCCGTCACCACCGGTGACATCCCATACTGCCCCATCCGGGTCTCCCGCTCGAAGCACAAATTCCGGTCGAGCCCTAGGACGTTGTAGCTTCCAAAGCCGGGGTTGGGGAAGTTCTGCGGGCGGCCCTTGAACACGCGGATATCTTCAACCTCCCTCCCCGTCGCACCGATGCACGGCACATAGGTCGCGTGGTGCGCTTTCCACTCGGGGCTGTTGTAGTTCGGATATGGGTTAAATGTGACAGGCTGAGCCTTGCTGAAGGTGACCGTCGTGTTAGAGTCTGGGTTGAGTTGCTCCTCTTGCGAGGGCTTTCTCGTTTCTTGATCGACAAGAGACTCGAGGGTATTCCCGTAGATGGCCTTGTAGCCGGGTCGACTAAACCGTCATGTTAGTACTATCACCATTCGCGCGGCATACGTGACTCGTACTTCTTGAGCTGATGGTACTCCTTTTCAAACGTTGCCCTTTGTGCTTGCAGTTCCTTAAGACGGCGTTCGCCTTGAGATTTGTTAGCTGTCATTCGAAAGCTGGTTCAGGGAAACCCATGGTTACCTACCGGGAACCCGCTCGAGGAAGTGGTTGCTCTCCAGGAACGCTGGACTCTGATTCAACTGGCCATTGTGACGCAACAACCCCAATAGGCACAGCACGAAAAGAACAAGGACCGCCGGCAGCACGGTTTTTGGCCGGGACAAGACCCGACGGGCCTGTGTCTTCACCGCCGCCGCTTTCACAAGCATCGTCAAGATAAGAGGTCTAATAAGAGGAACAGAAGGCGACCGGAAGGGAATACAACCGGTAGTCACAAAAGTCCGAAGTGAAATCCGAAGTGAAGGTCGCTCTTAAACAGGCATGACCCAAAGTTTGTTACACAATAACTAATGCCAGACGGCTTGCTGTTGAAACTTGGGAGTAAGATGAGAGCGAGGGGACAGTAAACTGCAGGGCCTGCCGAATGGTGCTGAAACGAATGATTGCACCAGAGAAGGGAAAAGTCGGTGACCTGATCGAAGACGGGGGGCGTCCAGAATGGAGGAACGAGAGGCTGGTGATAACGGTCGACCAGGTTTCCGTGTCAAACGAACGATAGCGACTGTCGGTGGGTGTGAAGAGTGGGAAAAAGAGTTGAAACGGTTTTGGGCTTGGAAGTCCAGTGTTAATTAGATAGGCTCGGTAGGCAAATTCTTGATAAACCAGGGCCAGGCGTGGGTGGCGGGCATCAGGGGCGGGCAGGGGGGGTCGGTCTCCCGCAGTGGGGTGGAAGCCCGAAAATGTTGCTTCAAACGGTGCCGGTGACAAGGTTCAAGGTCGGGGATGGAGGGGAGCGAGATGAGACAAGGGGAACAAAACAGAACAACCAACGGCATTTCCCATTTGCAGAGCTTGTCAACAAGCGGCCGACCAAGGAGTGGCAGCACTGGCAACGACCTCGTCTGCTCGTTACAAGGGTCACACACTTTCTTCCCAGCACCTCCAACAACAAGCGAAAGACGGCCTCTCCACGTAAGCACCCTTGTTGATCATAGCGAGTCCCTGAGATTTCTCGACCCATGATTGGGATGGAGCCTCAGGGAGCCAAACGCCAGCTGCAGAAAGAGGATTTCGGGTGGGCCCGTCGCTGCAAAACCCCTTGTTGCAGGGAAGGGGCGGCTGAAGATCTTAGTCGAGTACAGATCTTTGCGTACCGGGCTGTGTTGGGCGATCGCCATTCAACTCCCGCTATAACGTCATTTGCATGTCGCACCATCAGCGATCGACGGCAACCTACTTCTTCAAGAATTTTCAAGTCGAGACGTGCTTCCGACCCCCGTCGCGGGTTTTCCGACAGTGGTGATAACAAACGGCCTCATGGTTGCAGCTATTCCGAGCCATCTTCCCATCCCCCACTGGCATTGAAAACACCAACACTTCACTTATGAAGAATAGTGGGCCCAGAACCGGTTCTTTCCTAAAGCGGGTTGACGCCACCACCCTCGAAGGGACGTCTCCCCCTGACAAGCTAGAGAAGGGGGCAGGCCTAGAATCTTGGCCCCAGTCTGCGCCAAGCGTGGGAGGATCGAAAAGCTCGGAGGGAGTACCGAACCGGCAGTGGAAATTCACTTCTCGATTGTTCGGCCGGTCCACTGGTGAAGTTTCCATTTCGGCCAGGGCAACACGTGTTTCAAAGAATCGGAATTCCTTCCTGTGTTACAGAGTACGTACATATATGTATAATTAATGAGACCCTTGATGTCAGAACATTCTCCGAAGGAGCGCGCATGTGTTATCAAGGCTCAGTGTTTTCGGGATGAGCGAATTTAATGAAGGGGTTGCGGAAGAGGGAACTGATCGTGCAGTCGAATTTCACCGCTGACCGCTCCGAACCTTGTCCAACGCGCCGCCATGGTTAACCTGGCCAAGGCCAGGGGAGGGCGCCATGTCCAGGGAGCTCACCGACTGGCCTTAACCGCCCTCCTCTTTCTCCATCGGTGTAAGCGCCCTTTCCATTCAGCCAGCAGCGTTCTCAAGCCGGCTTGTTGGAGGAGGTTCGGATTTCGCACACCAATCCCGAGCTTATTTTCGAGCCCTGCAATCAGAGAGCCGATGCACAGGTAGCGGGGGTGTTGCGCCGCCGAAACAAGAAAGACGGAGAAGATGAATGAGCGGACTTGGAAAAAAAAAAAGGCAAGCTGACCCGAAGAAACATGGGTCGAAATAAGCGTTTCTGCGGGAGGAAGTGAGATCTGCCGGGATTCTAGAACTGGGTAACTCCAGACTGAACCATCAGCGGCGCATGTGTAACCATTCGCATCCTGCTTCTTGCCGATGATACATAGATTAAAACGTTCGGGGGATTTTCGACAAGTCGAGGTCCGAGCCCGTTTTTATATATGAAAACACCGATGCATCAGTTTGTACGAAGTACGCAGCAGAGCCTCGATGTTCCAAGGTGGAACGAAACAAAAGATGTCTCGTGCTCGAGGCTGAGACTGTCTCGTCACAAGCTGGCCACACCGACCTGAATGTTTGCGGTAATTGTTTTTCAGTTCACACTAGCGTTGTCAAATCAACCAACGCTGGTCATGCGTATCATGGTGGAGAGTATCTTTCATTTTTTGGTGGCCTCGCAGTAAGTATTAAGCACTATTGTTTATATACATAATTTACTGTTCCTCGTTACACCAACATCACTCTGTTTCCACGTGTGTGACAGTGGCTGCGTTTCTGTCCGCTTCACCACAGTCCGTCTCCAAGTCTCGCGTATGCCATGCACGCAACCAGGTGGCTGCTGCTGCGCGCCGGGATCGACCCGTTGGCACAACGTGACAGAAGGCTTCCAGATAGCGTGACGACGCTGTCTCAGACCGTTTGGAACAGGTCCGATCCCCGAGGCGTTACACAGCTGAACGCCAGAAACTCAGACTCTGTCAGGCGCTGCTCTGTAATCCCACCCATAGCCCGCTTGTAATGACCGGGGCCTCCCAAGAATCCCGCATGCTGGACAAGTGCTTTCCGGTCCCCTTTTCCAATCTCCCAATTACCAGACCATAAAGACAAAGTAAAGTGCAAATATGCTAGACCGAATCCAGTGGGTATATGAAGCGAAGTGGTGATCGGGGTATCGAAAATAAAAAGAAAGAATAGGAGCCTCAATCCATGAGTGCTCGGGCCAAATGTGAATATTAGATGGCGGCATCGAGCCGTTTCGTGCGCGTTGACGCGTATTTGGCGCATTACCGCGGAGCCGTCGTCGAGTGGGCATAGTCCGCAGATGGATGACGTTGTTCGGTCAATGTATCGCCTGCTCACATCATTCCCAACCTCGTCATCCTCTTTTCCATCTTCGGTTTCTGTCCCATCGGCCCCAACCTGCTGGGGTTGTAGCCGCCGCCCATGCCACCTCTCGGTCCACCGGGCAAACCCATATGCGGAGGCCGGAACCCCATCCCACCACCCCTGCCACCTCTACCACCCCTGCCACCCCGACCGCCCATCCCACCCCTGCCCCCTATACTACCTGGAGCATCACCCGGTCCACCGCCGGCGAGCCTCCATGCGTCGTCTCCACAATAAGCTTTCCCATTCACCTCAAAGTATCCATCCCTCAATGCCATCCCGCACTCGCCACACTTGAAACATCCAACGTGGTGCTTCACCGAGGACTCGTCCTCGAGGTACTGGCCCTCGATACCCCTGCCACAGCTTCCGCAGAGGCTGCCGTTGAGCTTATGGTAGTGGAGCTCACAGTATGGCCTGTCTTCAAGTACGTAGAAGGTGGACGAGGAGAAGGGCTTCTGGCAGGTCGAGCAGACAAAGCACGGTTTGTGGTACCGGCCTGTCAGACGACCATCCGCGCTCGATATGGACTTGCCCTTGATCGGGAGACCACAGGCTTTACAATCGCCGCGCGCTGAGGTGGGAGTTGGCTCACGGGAGCGAGAGCGAGAACGTGGGCGTGAGGGCTTCGGTGCTTCTTGTTGTGGTGGTTGTTGTGATTGTTGTTGTTGCTGTTGTTGTTGCCGTTTCCACGGCGGTTGGAATTGTACTGGGGTTGGTAGTTCAGGATATGCCTCCGAAGGGCGTCTCTCGCTAATCTGCTCGTCCCCGTCGGGTGAGGCGGCCCATCCTGGAGAGGGGAAGCCAGGTGTGCTGGGGGAGAGGATGATGTCATTGGGTATTTGGACTGTCAGGTTGTCTCGGAGTGGTCTGTCCGGCATCGGCGACGGCAAGGGAGCCCTGTCTTGACCAACGCGCGGGTTTTGGATTGCAGGGTCGATACGCGGGTCATACCCTCGGTCTCCTGAGCGGGGCGGCCGCGCGCTCAAAGGCGAGGGGCGGCCCCCAGTCCCCCCCGACGGGATCATCAGGGGCGCTGGCATTGGTGGCTTTGGTTTTATGTCAGTCATGGAAGATTGGATATCCGTCATCAAGTTATCGAGACTTGATGTATCAGAGGGGCTCTTCCCCGACCGAGAGCCTAGAGACCTTGGCGGGCTTGTTCGCGAGCTGGCCTGGCTCGTTTGACTCGCCTGACTGGGCCGGCGTTCCGGCTGACTGCTGTCTTCCGAAGAGTTGGTTGATGACGTTGATTCCGACGGGTTGTGGTACGGGTTCCCAATCCCAAACTCCTCGGCCAGATTGATGGTTGGTACGACAGGGGTCGTCGGCCGAATCGCGCTGGTTCGTGGTGGCGGTGGCCGAGAGGTATCCGGCCCTCTGCTCGGTCTCCTGGGGCTCGTAATCGGAGACCGTCCGTCAGGTGCGCCCGGAGAATCCAGCGGGGGTTGCAGTCGATCCGGCCGCAATGCTGCGGAAGACAGCGGAGCGGTCGGCGTGCGAGGGGGTGGGGCGAAGCGCTCGCTGGGTCGGGGAAACGTCTCGGATCTATTCGGCGTCGTGGGCAGGTCAAGGCCGTTTTCCGACGCTTTCGGGGGCGGGCCAAAACCCCCATATCCTTTTTGTGGCTTTGGCAGTCTTCCGCTCCCGGAGCTGCTGCTAGCATTAGAGGCCGAGGTGCCGGGACGCTCGTCGGCGCCTCCAGGTGCACCAAGACCGGCTGCTGAAGGTCGGCGGGCTTGGCCGAAGGGGCTAGCCGTGCTGTCCAACAAATCCGGCTCCTGTTTTTTTGGAACGTATGCCCGGAAGCCCGAGTCCTCGAAGGTAGTACTGCCCCCAAATCCTCCATATCCACCCGGTCGCATCGACTGTGGCGGAGAGTTGTCCGCAATTTCTGGCGTAAAGTATTCATCGGTTTTGCCGGTCTCTGACTGCCCAATTGGGGTTTGCGGCGATATGCTATTCTCTTGGCTGATGGGTGTAAGCTGAGTTTGGCCCATATATGAGCGATCTAGTCCACTGTCAGCAAGATTCAGCAGGCCGGGCTTGGGGTAACGCGTACTAGCCGCCGAAGTGTCCACCTGGGGAGGCGGCCGGGGTTGTTGCTTCTGGGCTAATGGGTTGCTGAAAGCTGGCATCAGTCTCCCGAATAGGGAGGCCGCAGGCAATGGGGGCGTGGCTAAAGGCGATGTTAGTCGGGGCCGGGGGGGGGAGAGGATGGGGTTGTTGTCATCATACGTTCCACCGGTGAACCAGACCCAGTGCAGAGATGCTCTCCCATCAGGGATATTTCCACCTGTTCGTTGCATGACGAACATTTAACTGTCGGCATGAAGCGCGACTCCCTCCCTACTGTTGCCATTCTCAAGTGTACTCGGCGATTCGCGATGGGAGGTGCAAGCACTTGGGGTGCGAAATCGGGAAGCGGATGCGAAGTTCCGAAGATGACCTGCCCCCCGGGTCTCCTGCGCCGCCCTGTCCTGCCGCCGGGGAGCGTGTGTTGTTGTCCTCGGGCCGGCCCTCCTCCAAACCGGGGGCAAGCGGCGGAATAAGTGGTTACTGGTCTTCTTGTTGTGCCGGTTCAGGGTCTAG
Source organism: Chaetomium globosum CBS 148.51 (assembly GCF_000143365.1). Classification (NCBI taxonomy): domain Eukaryota; kingdom Fungi; phylum Ascomycota; class Sordariomycetes; order Sordariales; family Chaetomiaceae; genus Chaetomium; species Chaetomium globosum. Next base: position 2,154,435 of record NT_165976.1, read on the forward strand.
CACCCAAAACAAGCAAAGGCGGATGTTGATGGCAACGATTACTTGGAGTAACCGCTCAGACAGTGGATTCTACCAGAAGGAGGAGAGGATCCCACGGTGTGCCGGGACCGATCTGGTTTTACACGAACAGGGCCCCGACAATGAGAGAGTCTAGACCTGCCAAGCCGGGCTGTGCGTGATTCTCAACCGGCTGCACAAAATAAACGAGTTGTGGGGAGGGGAGGACGGGCAAGTGGTGTTGTTGCGGATCGTGTCTCGAAAGTGGAGGGTGAAGTTGGCCGTCGGGGTGCAGATGCAAGATGCAAGTGTTTCCCAAAAGGATGATGAGTTGGATGAAGAGCCACGGGCGAAAGGCCAGCCCGTTACCTCGTACACCGACCCTGGCCCCGGGCCTCTGTAAATCGCTGCAGGGACGATGATGGGGGTTCGGTGGCCGCACAAGGGTCTCGTGCCGAGACCCCCCGCTTTGGAGGAAGGAGCCGGGGATTTGATGTGCACAGATGGAGCGAGGATCAAAGCCTGACCAGGGTCCTGGCCCCCCTGACAGCCAAACGTCGCCGTCTTGGTGCATCTGCACGCTGCCGAATCTCCTTCCCCCAGTGCAACCAGGCAAAAGCGAGCAGATGGCCCGCGCGTCCTTGCATGAGTCTAGTCCCGATCTGTGAATGGGCGCCGTGACAGCTCCCCAGATGGCAATCGCAACTTGTCGCCATGAGCGGTGAGGAGGCGAACAGCAAGAAGCACAACGCTGCACCTGACTGCTCGGGGGCGGGTGAATGGCGACGTCGGCTCTCGAACTGGCAATAACCCTGAACAGGCCATGGAAGCTCGACTCTCCGGCCCTTTGGTCGTCATTTCGGCGGTTTCCTCGTCGTCGCAATGCCCACGTTCGGCAAATTTGGCCTCATCATGCAACGCGATGGAAGAAACCACACGTCGCTCTCCCTGTCGCCAGAGGCTTGTCGCAATCTTTTGGGGCTCCACATCGCTATCGATCAACGCCCACCTGTTGGAGCGCCAACAGCAGAGAAGGAGAGTCTCGGCTGCTGGAGCGGGTACCTTGCAGTAGCACTCGCCTCATTCACCTGATTCGCCTCATCCAATGGCTGAGAGGGGGAACTGGCACGACTTTGGTGGCCAACCCCCAAAATGGGGATGTTATCGTCGTTCCAGCATCTCCACGAGACGGGATCGTGACCGCCACCGCGTCTCAGATTTGGAGTTGTCATGCCGTTGACGGCCAACGGATTCTATTCTCTCTCGTATATCTCAAACAAACTGGCGGCAAGAGCCTCGCGAAGGTTATCATCACATCGACCCCAGTGTCCCCAAATTACGAGGCAGGTTGTTACACCCGTTTTGTTTTCCTTCGTCCTCGCTTTCAGTGACCAAGATACTTGGAACGCTGTTCCTTTGGGTTGTTTCCGGATCCGTCATCTGATTGGTACCGAGCGGCACGCCAGCAAATCGCTGCATTTCCAGCTGCTCACAAGGCTCGTCGACGTTGCACATTCTTCGGCCGTGTGGTGTTGGTGTTTAAGATTGCCCCCCGACGCATCCAATGATCGTGCTGGGATGACCTGCTGCCCTGCCAAGCCCATTACCATGCCAGGGCCCCTGTCATCTTGGGCCTGGAGAAATGCGGCCGGCCGCCGAACACCCTTGTGGCTGATTGACTTCCAGAACTTCGAAAGTCCTTCGTCATCATCTCGCTCACGTCAACCAACCACGCCTTCGGCGAATGGAAGAACCGCTCGGCCAAGTGCCGGGCTGATTGCGCAAGATCGAGATAATCGAGCGATGGGCTGGGAGCCCGTCGTTGCGGTTCCACTCAGCTGAGCTTACAATCTCGTCCCGGGCACCTACGAGGTATGCGGGTGACCACCTGGCGCGGCCATTGGCCGAGACCTTTTCCCCTCACCATCTCCAAGTACGAAGACGCAGCGGTAAATCTGGGTTGTCGCCCGGCCTTTTTTGAGGCCAGCTTCTTGTGTCAGGCTGAACGTCAGCGGCTGATCAAGGGGTCATCAAATTGCCGCCGCTTGGCCAAGCCCCATACATTCCACACGCTGATATCAGCCGCGATTCCCAACTTCATTCGTTAGCAAGAGGTCAGAGTAATTCCGTGTCCATTTGGACAATGCTTGACCGGACCGGACGGCGGAAATGTGCCAATGCTGCATCCGGATACCACCCATCTGCAACCCCACACCCAACCGAACCACTCGTCCCCACGGGTAATTCATGCCTCGCGTCCGGGTGCGCTGGTGAAACGAAGACCAACGAGACCGCAAGGTTGCCCCTCTATCACGCAGCTTGGCCAGGCTGTCATCAGGAACCTGCACGTCAATCTCCGCAGCGTTGGTGACTGCCTCGCAGAGGTCTTGTTGCCAGGCATCTCGCATCTATCATGAAATGATACGAGGTCGCTCTCAGCCTAGGATGGCACTCCAAGAGCGAAAAAAAGCCTAACTCTAAGCGCGGATAGTAAAATGTCGGCCACAGCTCGACTGTGGGAACCAAACCAGAAATTGAATCAACTCGTTTCCCTTCTCATTTCCTCGCTTTCTTCAGTTCGATCCCTTGTACCTGATCCCTTTTGATTGATTTATTCCTTGGGGCCCGGCTAAACTTTCTTTGGGTGAGATGGTGAGTACTAGGAAGGCTTGCAGTGCCCGAGAACTGAAGCCCTTCGTTTGTGATATGCCACCAAGAGGACTGATGATCGAGTTTTAAGTAATCACATACCAAAACCTTGGACTTTGTTTTAGCCAACGGTCAACCATCAACGTGCTGATAACGTAAGTTTCAAATGGAAGGCGAGGGAAACATTTTGCGGCCAAGGGCTTGGTCCGAATCCGCCATGCTTTGCCATTTTCACGCATGAAAGCTGCCAAATGAGAGCTTTGGCTGCAGCGCTCACCGCCTGTTATTGAGTTTGGCCAACGTGTCTATTCTGCAATCGCAAGGTGGTGTTGGATCGGCCAAGCACCAACGACAATGCGGCCTTCACTCCTCAGAGGTAGGTTCTTCCCGAAACTCAGACGATTTTCGTGCCTTGAGCCATGGATGCTGCATGGGGTCGACGAATCCGGGGCGGCTCAACCGTGGCTCCGGCGTCGGCAAAGCGGCATGAGCCAACGCACGCAAAAATTTGAGGACAAGATACGGGAAGCTGCGAAGACCAAGGCTCATGTTCTTTGCCGAGTCCCGATTTCTGAAGAACAGAGAGGTGCCGCGTCTGTTTGCTGGCACGTTGACATCTCTATGAGGAGATGATCAGCACAATCTAAGATCATTTCGACCTTTTTCCGCGCTGGGCGCGGGCGGGACAAGAGCGGTGCCGCGGGAGAAGTGAGAGAGCGGCTCCGCCATCGGGAAACCCAACTCTCCCGTCCCGGAGACGGCCGGTCCTCGCGTGACGGACTGGCTCCGGCAGCATCGGACCACCAATCAACGATCTCAAAGCTCGCTTCCTCGCCCCGCCCCACCCCCACATCCCCGCGCTAGTTGCATAGCGAGTCTTGCGCAGAAAACAGTGCATTTTGGAGGGGTAGCGGGGTGAATGGACGACACAAGAACTTCACAGAATGCCAGAGGTGACTTTTTCACTATTATCAACAGCAGGAAAGTCAGATGTAGCCGATTCACAATCAGAAAAAATCAACGTGTTGATAATCCCATAAGGGTCATGGTCCTGTGTTTGCTTGCCACAGTTGCTCGCTTTCGGTTGGGATGCAAATCTGGAAGGGGATGGCCGTTCTGCAGCAGGTGAGCAGCCATCTCGACGGCGGCAGAAGCGGGATGGACCCGCTGTCAACTGTCGAATCTCTAGTGGTCGAAGATTCGAGTCTCCCCAGATTTAGCGGCCGAGTAATCCGAGACGTGGAGCCCCAATCTATGTAGGGAGTTAGGTAGGATAGGTTAGGTAGGTACGATGGATGTTAGCGCATCTTTCACCGCCTGGGCTTGGGGTATAAGAAGAAGGGGCTCCTGCCATTTCTGCCGAGCGAGTTTTCCTTTGTCAACCCACACCTATCTGCCCGTTACTTGAAGCTTCGATCACGATCTAGTTCGCCGACATTCTTGGGCCCGAGGCATTCAATTAATTTTCCGTCTTTCGTGCTCTAAGAGATCGCGCTTTCGAGCTGCGGTCCCTCCAGCCGTCAAAACGTTCTCCAACCTTCTCAACTCGTAAGCAGATTTTTATTCCACCTTTTACCAACAACAACAAACACGTCTTCTTCTTATCCGTCACAATAATGCTAACCGTTTCGATAGCGTCCACCACCCGTACGCAGGAGCCCGTTGTTCTGCCTCTCCCGGAGGAGCAGCGGACTCGATCCAGACCCAATAAAGTCTCTGTTTCCAGAAGACAAGTATTGTTGATCTGAAAATTTGCCAAAATGGCACCGCACGCTGAGACTGACTCTGGCACTGCGAACGGTGGTGGACACTCCAACAATGGTGTTGCTGGCAATGGCTCGGCCGCCCGCCCCAAGTTCATTGTGAACTCGCCCAATGTGGTGTACTCGGACAGCGAGATCCGCTCCAAGTACACCTACCGCACTACCATGGTGACTGATGGCGAGGACGGCACCCGCACCGTCACCCCCAAGGAGACTGTCTATGACTTCAAGCTCGACACCAAGATCCCCAAGGTCGGTGTCATGTTAGTCGGCCTGGGCGGCAACAACGGCACCACCATTACTGCCGGTATCATTGCCAACCGTCGCGGCCTTGTCTGGGAGACGCGCAATGGCCGCCAAGCTGCCAACTACTACGGCTCCGTTGTCATGGGCTCGACCCTGAAGCTGGGCACTGACACCAAGACCCAGCAGGATGTCAACATCCCCTTCCATGATGTCCTGCCCATGGTCCACCCCAATGACCTCGTCATTGGCGGTTGGGATATCAGCGGCATGAACCTGGCCGATGCCATGGATCGCGCCAAGGTCCTAGAGCCGACCCTCAAGGCCCTCGTCCACAAGGAGATGGCCAGCATGGTCCCGCTTCCCAGCATCTACTACCCCGACTTTATTGCCGCTAACCAGGAGGAGCGGGCCGACAACCTGATTGCCGGTTCCAAGGCTTGCATGGCCCACGTCGAGCAGATCCGCAAGGATATCCGGTACGTAACCAAGTCCCAGCTTTACGGTGCTCCTACCTCTAACCCAACTTAGTGACTTCAAGGCTGCAAACAACCTGGACAAGGTTATTGTCCAGTGGACTGCCAACACGGAGCGTTTTGCCGACCTCATCGACGGCGTCAACGATACGGCCGACAATCTGCTCAAGGCCATCGAGGCTGGCCACGAGGAGGTTTCCCCCTCGACCGTGTTCGCGGTTGCTTGCATCCTCGAGAACGCTCCTTTCATCAACGGTTCCCCCCAGAACACCTTTGTTCCGGGCTGCATCGAATTGGCCGAGAAGCACAACGCCTTCATTGGCGGCGATGACTTCAAGTCTGGCCAGACCAAGATGAAGTCGGCCCTGGTGGACTTCATGATCAGTGCTGGCATCAAGCTCACCTCGATTGCCAGCTACAACCATCTTGGCAACAACGATGGCATGAACCTGAGCTCGCACAAGCAGTTCCGCTCGAAGGAGATCTCCAAGTCCAACGTCGTGGACGACATGGTCGCCGCCAACACGGTGCTGTACGGCAAGGACGAACACCCCGACCACGTGGTTGTCATCAAGTACATCCCCGCTGTCGGCGACAGCAAGCGCGCCATGGACGAGTACTCTGCTGAGATTTTCCTCGGTGGCCACCAGACCATCTCGTAAGCACAAAAAAGCCTCTTTACGTTCGATTATCATTTGCTAACTAGGCTGGTTACAGTATGTCCAACGTTTGCGAGGACTCTCTGCTTGCTTCCCCGCTCATCATTGACCTGGTCGTGATTGCCGAGTTGATGACTCGCATCCAGTGGAAGCTGCACTCGGCTGAGGGAGAGGACGCCAAGGGCTACAAGAACTTCCACAGCGTGTTGAGCGTGCTCAGCTACATGCTCAAGGCGCCCCTGACTCCCCCCGGTACCCCGGTTGTCAACGCCCTGGCTAAGCAGCGCGCCGCCCTCGCCAATATTTTCCGCGCCTGCGTCGGCCTCGAGCCTGAGTCGGACATGACTCTGGAGCACAAGCTGTTCTAGGCTGTTTGACGCCTGCGCAGCTCTAAGCGGTCCTGAATTTGCCTACCGCGCAGCATTTTCATTGCATTCTGATTTCGAAAGTGATCTCCAGAGTTCTGCTTTTGAATTTGGGCCATCGTTTGAACGAACATTTATGCGACGCTTCGCGACACAATTAGTGGGCATCAGGACTTCTACTCTTTGAGAATTGAATGTTTCGAGGATGATCCACCGAGCCAGTTATTATAAAAATCCCAAGATTGTTACCGGGAACGTGCTCTTCTTTCCACTGAAAACGTGTGCGTGACGTGAGAAGATGGTGTCTGTTGCTGTTTCCTTGGGGGGATTCGTGCTATCTCCGGAGTGAATCCCCGGTCAAACACAGTAGATCCGTCAAGACTACGTGAGAGACGGTGTTCAACCATTCCGCTATGTACATCTCATACTGATAAAAACTGTGACATTAGGATATACTGTGCGCTAGGCTCGAGGAGCACTACAAGAATATAAAGCAATATTCTCTGGCTCTGCATCTATCATGCTGAAAAGTGCTAGATTCCGCCCCTTAAACCTCGTGTGCTGCCTTGGCCGAACCGGATAGAGGTTGGTAGAGCCAAACCCTCAAAACAGGGGGAGCGGGAGGGTTCTCCCAAAGCAGACTCGCTTGCTCAGAGTCGTGATGGCTTCTGTTTGCTGTCGCCCACCTCCTGCTTGGCGCGATCCCGAAGCTGCTTCCGGAGAATCTTGCCAGACTACACAAGGAAAACCGTCGGTTAGCACATACAAATCTTGAGACCATTCACTCCACAGGCTTATCCCCTCAAGTATTCACATGGGGTCGTTTTTACTTACCGGATTCTTGGGAACAGCATCCACAAACACAACACCGCCCTTGAGGCGCTTGTAGTGGGTGACCTTGCCCTCCATCCATGCAGCCACGTCCTTCTCCGAAGCTGTCGACTGCGGCCGCCGCACCACATACGCCCGCGGCACCTCCTCGCCCCCAATCGTCACCCCAACCACCGCCGCGTCCGCCACGTCCGGGTTCTCCAACAACACCCCCTCCAGCTCCGCCGGCGCCACCTGATTACCCTTGACCTTGATCAGCTCCTTCACCCGGTCCACGACATGGAAAATGCCCCCCGGCTTGTACTCCTCCACAAAGGCGATATCCCCCGTGCGCAACCACCTTGTCCCCTCCGCATCCACCACGATCGTCTCGGCCGTCGCCTCGGGCTTGTTCCAGTAGCGCCGCATGAGCGTCGGGCCCGTAACCCACAACTCACCCGTGACCCGCGCCTTCTCAATCGGCGTCTTCCCGTCCAGCGCCACCAGCCGCGCCCGGCAGTTGGGGTACACCTCACCCACGCCGGCCGAGCCCCCCACCGCCGACGTCAGGTCCCACGCGATGGCCGTGCAGGTGACCTCGGTCATGCCCCAGCCCTGGCGCACGAACAGGCCCTTGCCGGGGAAGAGGCGCTCGACCTCCTCGCAGACCTCGCGGGTCAGGGGGGCGGCGCCCGAGGCGATGGTCTCGATGGAGGAGAGGTCGTACTGGCGGGTGGCGGGGTGCTTGGCGAGCAGCACGACGATGGGGGGCACGACGGGGAGGGTGGTGACGCGGAAGCGCTGGATGTGCGAGAGCATCTTGACGAAGTCGAAGGAGGGCATGACGTACACCGGGATGCGCAGGTGCGGGAGGTTGGCGATGAAGTAGGTCTGGCCGTAGGCGTGGTAGAAGGGGAGGAAGGCCAGCCCGCGCTCGCGCGCCTGGCGCTCGGCGGCGTCGGGGCGCATGTTGTTGATGTGCACGACCCCGACGCCGTTGGCGACGTACGAGTGGTGGCTGATCTCGACGCCTTTGGGCACGCCCGTGGTGCCGCTGGAGTAGTTGAGGCAGCAGGTGGTTTCTTCCGGGTTGGAGGGTTCCTCCCAGCTCCAGGTCTCGGCTTGGCGGGGGTGGCCGGCGAGGAGTTCTGTCCAGTGGTGTGCGCCGTCTACGCGGCCCCTGGCGCCGGGCCCGGGGGAAGGGGCTTGTGCGAGGCGGGAGGTTGGGACGGTGCTGTTGCCCAGGACGAAGATGCGGTCTTTGGGCAACCCGACCTCGGCCGCTGCTTCGAGGGCCGTCTTCACGGCCTGCTCGGCAACGAAGAGGAACCTCGCTCCGCTGTCTTTGAGCTGGTATGCCAGCTCCCGTGGAACGAACGTCGGGTTGGCCCCGGTCACTATACCGCCAGCCATGAGGACGCCGAGGAAGACGGAGGGGAAGAGGAGGCTGTTGCTGGAGAAGATGAGGACCCGGTCGCCCTTCTTGATCCCTTCCTTCTGAAGGCCCAGGGCAACGCGCTTTGAGAGCAGACGGTAGTCGCTCATGGTGAGATAGTTGGTCTCATGGTTGTCTGGGTCGATGAAGGCCTGGTGGTCGGAGATGGGACCACATGCTGACCCGAGGATCCATTGCTGCAGGGAGCAGCGCGGAATGGGCACCTGCCAGCGTGATGTGATGGTCATGGTGAATAAGGGACTGTGGTGCTAATGCTGGGGTTAATAAGACCCAAGGCCGAGGCGGGACTTCATAACGTACCTACCCGGCCTGTGGGAGTTGTGAAGATTGCAAATAGTTGATATATGAGAGATTCGGAGAGGTTAATTTATCGCGGGCTGGTGTTCCAAAAACGAACCAAAAAACAATTCGCTACAACAATGGTGATGAGGAGAGGAGGGACTTGGGCCCTAGTTGGCGGTGTCAAAGAGGGAGGGGTAGGAGTCCAGATGGCTAGCCCTGAGGTATGGGTATATATACCTGGGCAGCTATAAGTGCCCCTAAACGCGAAAGCTTTACCGCAAGGCGAGGGCGGGTTGTTTTCCCTAACAACCGGAATCAAGACGCAAACGCTTGTGTTATCACCGGTCAGGACAAAACGACAATAAAACAAAGACACAGCGGTAGGAAGGCACGAGAGGTTTTGGTCCTAGAGTGTAGAGGCAGTCCCTCCCCAAGTAACCCTTGCCTTTCCTTTAAACGAAGGATTCGGTTGTCGGACTCCTCAACATCGGAGGTCCCGAAAGACCCCGCAGGTTCCGAGACGGTCTGGGGGTGGAGTTGGTGAAGTTTGGTACCCCTGTTGCGAATACAACGCTCTGGGAGCCACTTCTTGCGATGGAACCTGGAAGGGAATGTGGAGGTTTAGCGAGGTACTCCAGGTCCGAGTTCCATCTCCTCGACATGGCCTATTTCTCCTCGCTCCTCTGTTCCTTCCTTTTGCTCTTTCTTCCCCCCCTTCCGTCACACTGGAAACCGCGTTCCTCAGCTTCTCGCTCGCTTGTCTCGTGAGCTGGACTGCATGGTGGCTGCAGCAGCTTCGGCTTGACAAGTAGGGTGTCGCGATTGGAGGCGAGCGGAGCTTCTTACCGATTGGTTCGCTATAGGCGGGAACGATTCTCCCCCCGCATCCAGGGCCAGGGTTCCCCATAAATCGACAAGAGTGCCGAGGCACTGGCCGGCCCGGGTTTCGGGGACTCGGGGGGTTGGTTCGAGCTGCGAGAGCCATCTTATCTCCGACGCGGGCAGATCAGGTTCCGTCTGGTTGATAGATAACTAGTGTTCTTTTTGTCCCCTGGATTTGGCCCTTTGGTGAAGTGTATATCAGCTTCATAGAAAAACAAGTCCTGACCTTAGGTAGTTAACCAGCTTCAATGGGCTGGCTGTTCTTGTAGAGTGGTTAGCCATGGTGCGTGTTCCGATGGCACAGCGGCAGATTGTGTGACGCGACTTTCGGGATCCATCAAAAAGCCTCTTCCAACCACGCACCTACTGGTAACAAACTGCCGTTTTGATCGCCCACACTCAAGGCCCGCAACTGACACTCGAGTTCCACTTGGCCAAACTTACCCACGGAAAGCCGGCATTGATACGAGCAGCCAAGTTGAACGCTGCTGGTGTTTTCGGAAACGGGCCCAGGTTCTGGTTATGCGTCGTGCCACGCTTTTAAATAAACCATGGGACTTTCGGAACAGTTCTAGACGGATAAGATAAACGCAAAGAGGTGATACAAAGAGGTGGTAAAGGAAACTGCCAATTGCGTACCCACTCAGTCGCTTCTCTGAAGAGACCGGGTTGCGGTCACGTGAACAATCATCCCAGGCGTGGTGGCAGAGTGGTCTAATGCGCAAGACTAGAAATCTTGTTCCTTCGGGAGCGTCTGTTCGAATCAGGCCCACGTCGCAATTAGCAAGCCGCTCATTACGAGCGTTTCTTTTTCAACATTCCTTTTGCAGTTCGGTACGAAGCATTTCGATTGCCCCAGTTGTCGAGTCAAACTTGGAAATTGCGTCAATGCAAGGGATGAATGCGTGCCCTTTTTGCGGAAGGTGCAGCTTGCCTCAGCAGACTTGGGTCAACGAGTGAACCCCCACGCTGCTGTCAACTGATCCGATCGATTGGCTGCAGCTGGGGCACGTTTTCGGCGTCCAACAGTGCGGTTTCATCCCATCCTTCAGTGGATTGCCCGCTGTTGAGTCTCTGGACATCCTTAAACTTCCAACCCCTTGTTTCCATCGGACGACTCAAGAATTCATTGGGGCCAACCCGGAAACGATAAACTGAGTCCCACATTCGCAAACCCATCTTTACAACCTAGACATTCGTCCACTATTTCGAGCGCCCCGGTTTTATTGTTTCACCTACGGCGTGTTTCATCTGCTCAAAGCCAGGCGGGGCATAGGCATAGGGATCGCCTAACTCAATCATATTACAACAAGAATCTTCATACCACTTTCAGGGTCTGGGCAACCAAGGCTAGACGGACCATACAGTCTGGGAACGGAGTGGACTCAGTTTGAACGATTGTGCAGGCCTCTAAACGGGGGGTGAAGCTTGATAAAGGAGCAGAGAGGGCAGGATGATATCAATACCATGGACATGGCGTCGGTCCAAAACAGCCGCCGATTACGCCAGTGCCGTGATCCCCCTTTCCGAGGCCCATCGCCACAGCCACTCATACCGGTTACGGTCACAACCCGAACCAGAGGGGCAGCTGGAGGATGAAGCCTTCGACGAAGACGACGACCCGGACAAGGACGGCGATGACGGGGACACGACCATGCTTGTCATGGCTAATTCCGCTGCTGAGTATAGCATCGAGGGGTTGAGGAGAGAGGTGAGAGCGGGGAAGAAGGGGGGAGAGTGGACTACGTATGAGAGTGAGTAGTTATTCTAGTTATTCCTGGCTGGCTTCTGAGAGGTTAGGGTGGGGCGTTGTCAGGTCCAACGAATGCTAACTAGGCCTCGCCAGTGAAATCTAAGCTCATCAACAAAGCCATCCAAGATATTGGGATGGGGACGTATAACTGGCAACTGTTTGTGCTTTGCGGCTTTGGGTGGTTTGCCGATAAGTGAGTCTCTGTGCTCGTTGAATATCGCCCTATTATTGACTAACACATTCGTTTGTAGTCTGTGGATGCAGGGCGTATCGCTCACCCTCCCTTCCCTCTCAGCCGAGTTTGGCATCTCAGAGAAATCTGTGCGCTACACGACATCATCGGTGTTTCTGGGGTTGTGCTTCGGGAGCTTCTTCTGGGGTATCGGGTCCGATATGATGGGCCGACGCATTGCCTTCAACGTCACGCTCCTCATCGCTAGTGTGTTCGGTACCGCCACGGCGTATGCCTCAAGCTGGGGTGGAGTGTGTGTGCTGTATGCCATCTTGGGTTTCGGGGTGGGCGGCAACCTCCCCGTAGACGGGGCACTCTTTCTCGAGTTTCTACCATGACGCTTCCAGCTCCCTGTTAACCCTCCTCTCGGTTTGGTGGCCAGTTGGGCAGCTCTGTTCGTCCTTATTCGCCTGGTTTTTTATCGCCAACTGGCCCGTCGAGCAAGGATGGCGGTTCTTCGTCTTCACCATCGGCATGATCACCTTCATCATGTTTCTCGTCCGCTTCTTCCTCTTCCACATGTTCGAATCTCCGAAATACCTGCTCTCGCGAGGTCGACAGGCCGAAGCAATTGCTGTCGTGCAGGGCATAGCGCTCAAAAACGGCAAGAAGACTTGGCTAACCGAAGAGGTCCTGGACGCCGTGGTCGACGACATTGCCCCGCCAGCCCGGAGACGGCTCTCGACCAGAAACATCATCCGAAACAAGCTCGCCTCGTTCTCGGCCGAGCGCATCCGGCCTCTCTTCAACAGCCGCAAGCTTGGCATGGCCACCGCCCTGATCTGGTTCGCCTGGGCCACCATCGGGATGGGCTACCCCCTCTTCAACGCCTTCCTCCCCCAATATCTCTCACACGGCGGCAACAACGACGGCAACTCGGGTGATGCCCCCGCCTCGGAAATCACGGGCGACACCTACCGCAACTACGCCATTACCAGCATCGTCGGCGTGCCCGGCAGCCTGCTGGCGGCGTACTCGGTGGACATGAAGTCCCCGTTCCTGGGCCGGCGCGGCACGCTGGCCATCTCGACGCTCGTGTCGGCCGTATTTCTGTTCCTGTTCGTCCAGTTTGGCAAGACGCCCTCGTCGCAGCTGGCCTTCACGTGTGTCGAGGCGTTTGCTCAGAACATCATGTACGGCGTCCTGTATGCTTTTACCCCCGAGGTCTTCCCCGCGCCGGTCCGTGGGGCGGGTACGGGTGTGGCGAGTTTTCTGAACAGGGCTACGGGGTTGCTGGCGCCGATTATTGCTGCGACGGTGCCGGGGGATGGGACGACGACGCCGGTGTATATGGCGGCTGCGCTGATTTTGGCTGCGTTTGTGGGTATATGTATGATTCCTATCGAGACACGCGGGCGGCAGAGACTGTAAATCAAGAGGGGTGGAAAGTATGGTTGGGTTCTAGCCCAGCGGTTACCATTTACGGCCCCTAGTAGGCGGTTTGGGAGATGAACTAACCGGTGGATAGACACATAGAATGGTTTTACGGGCACGGGTATTTAATGTAGTTGCACCTGGCAAAGCAAGACCGGGGCGGTAAAATAGCATTGCTTTCTAAATCCACGTCTCTATCCAAGTTACTTAGTCCCCCTAGCCCCTGCCGGCGCTTCCATCCTGCGCTTTGCGAACGACTTCCCCAGAGCATCCCGCACCATGGGATCCGAGCGGATCGTGTTCTGGACTAGCCACTCCTTGACCTTAGCCCACATGGTGCTCCTCGTATCTTCAGTCCCCGCAAACGGCGCCATCTCGGTCTCCAACAACCGCGTGGTATCCACATCCAACCGCTTGACCGCCGCCTCCAACCTCTCCAACCCTTCCCTCAGCGCCTTCTCATCATCTCCACCCTTGGTCGCGCTCACCACCAGCTGCCCACTCCGCGTGTCCGCCGCTAGCAGTGGCCCGATCTGGGAAAACGCAATATACACCGTCACACTCAGCTTCCTCGCCAACGCGATCGCCTGAAAAGGCAGGTACGGCGGGCGGCCCGCCAACCGCCCCAACAACGGATTCACCACGCGCTCCAGCACGCGCGGCATACCAGGGCGGGTGACGCTGTGGGCCTCAAAGACAAACAGCACAGCCAGCACCAGCC